>NC_091234.1:22483401-22788401 GCF_040958095.1 Procambarus clarkii | reverse complement strand
AACTTCACCAATATATTTTCTATTTCATATAGCTACACATATGTACACAGTGTCTCTTTCGCACAGGATACTTAATATCAGCAGTGTTCTTCAAATCCCGATGAGTCCAATATCTTCAAGTTTAAGTCGTTTATGTTCAATGGTCATCACCGGCGAGTTCACCCTATTCAACAAGGGCCCGTCCCACACCGTATTGGCACTATGTCCAAATACCCCACATCTGCTCTCCAGAAACACACTGGCAGAGGGCTCCAGCAACAAACCGTCAGGGGTCACAAGTAATACTGCCTTCGAGCCAGACTCTATGGTATTGGTGAGTGCTTGTACCTGGGGGTCTGGGGGGGGAGTAGACAACTCTGAATAATTCGTGGAGGGGCCGTTTCACTCGGTCAGGACACATGTGCGAAACGTATTTACACTATATACATGTTTCTTGATATAATATTCAAGAATTTTCAGGTTAAAACATACCCTGAAGATATGTTTCATACTGCTGAAGACATAGAACTATGGCTGCTACGGCTTCTCGAGCCAGGAACCGGGTTCTTTTTGCTTAATGTGCCTTATAGCTTTTTCTACGATCCTACCCCAAGCCAATTGCAAGTTCTCGAGAATTGGCGGTCGCAAGTCATAGTGCAAGGAATAAAGAGAGGTAAACAAGACGCAATTACACCTTTACCAATATATTATTTACATAAGTATAAGTACACTTATGTACACAGTGTCGCCTTCACCCAGGACACTTAATATATGTGCAGTGTTCGTCAAAACCCGGCGAGTCCGCTATCTTCAAGTATACGTCGTCCACGTTCAATGGTAATCTCCAGTGAGTTCACCTTCCTCAACATGGGCCAGTCCACACACTGCATCGTCACAATGTCCAAATACCCCTGGTTGATACCTGGTTGGTGGGGTTCTGGGAGTTCTTCTATTCCCCAAGCCCGGCCCGAGGCCAGGCTTGACTTGTGAGAGCTTGGTCCACTAGGCTGTTGCTTGGAGCGGCCCGCAGGCCCACATACCCACCACAGCCCGGTTGGTCCGGCACTCCTTGGAGGAATAAATCTAGTTTCCTCTTGAAAATGTCCACGGTTGTTCCGGCAATATTTCTTATGCTTGCTGGGAGGACGTTGAACAACCGCGGACCTCTGATGTTTATACAGTGTTCTCTGATTGTGCCTATGGCACCTCTGCTCTTCACACATCTGTTCTCCAGAAACACACTGGCACAGGGGCTTCAGCAACACGCTGACATGGGTCACTAACACCCTGGCACACGTCTCTAGCAACACAATAGCAGCACTTCTATGCAGATGGTCACTACTGTCGTCTTACAACTCCTCTTGGCCAAGTCCCGGGTACGTTGGTCCACACAACATTGAAGAAGTACAACAGCTAACACACACCTTACTACCAACGGCGGCCACTTGTCCTCACAGGAACACGTCAGGAGTTCGAGACTGCCCAAGGTTAACTGCTTTCCACAGCACAATAAACTCTTCACGTCACCTCTGTGAACATACAAGTCATTAGCCAGACAGAAAGCATACTGGGAGAACAACGGGTGCCAACCTTTCTCCAGGGAACTGGAATTGTAATTGAATGCACAATCTAGGTGGTGTTATATCTTTACATCACTCACCAGAGGTCGTCATCATCAACCTCACCTCCTAAGTAAGGTATGAAACAGGAGCCTTTCACAGATGCACACCTCTGCCAACAGATGGCGTTGTCTGCGTTTCATTTAATGCCTTGGGGTTGGAGTGCAAGTCCATAGATGGCGCCGAAATCGCCATTCCTCACTCCAGCAATGGTGTTGATACTGTAACAATGGCTAATAATTATTTCTCAATGATGCTGTAGTTCTGTTGATGTGGTTTCAGTTTTAGTTGTAGTAGCCGACAAGCTGAACTTCTCCATTTCTGTGTTGCATCAGTATGCCCCGGACGCCCATACTACTGGCATAGACATGAAGAATGAAGGGCTGTTCAAATCTGGCGAGGCAACAATGGGATTAGAACACAATAATATTTTCAGTTGGTTGAAAACGGTGGCTTGGGAGGTGGTCGAAATTTTTGTGTGTGTTTGCTGGTGAGGTTAATTAAGTGGGTACCACCTGCACTGAAGTTTTTACAAAATCTTCTATAAAAAGGTGCTAGTCCTACTAGATGTCATCACTTGTTTACATGTAGATGGCTGTGGATGCTGGTGAATTACTTCTTGATGGATGCTTAAGTGCAGTACTGCCTGTGATATGACCAAGGTATTTTACTTAACATTTAGCAAAGGTGGACTTGCCGTGGTTAATGATGAGACCGGCATGGAGAAACTTGTCGAAGAGTTGTTGTAACTGGTGTAGATGTTGTTCCCAGTTGTCAGTAGCAACAATGATGTCCAGGTAGATGTAGGTAGATTAAATCATCCAAAATCACCAAGATTTTGGATGATTAAGGTGACTGCCCACTGGGATGTATCTGGTGCATTGCAGTCCAAAACGCAAGCGTTCATACCTGAAGAGGCCGAAGGGAGTAATTAAGGCAGATATATGCATTGTACATTCCGTTAATCCTGTCTGGTAATAGCCTTTTAAGAAGTCTATTTGAGACTGGAACTTGGCATTTCCAGTGACATGAATTCCGTCGATGCGTGGCAACGGTCTTTGACTCTGACAGACAAATTTAATTTGCGATTGTCCTTTGCTCAGTCTTACCATGTGAGGTTTATGTACGAGGATGCAGGGTGAAGCCCAAGGGGATCCACATAATGTTGCTAGTCCGTGAATAATGAGGTACTGTACTTCTCATTGCATCGCTTCCCTCTTCTGCAGACCGATGTGGTAGAAAGGCTGTTTGATTGGAACGATGTCAGGGTGCAGCTGGATGTCATACAGGACTATAATGCATTCACGGGGAGTGTTTTGGAACAGCTTATTATGAGTGTTGAAAAACTTAGCAATCAGAGCACCCGAATCGGTATCAGAGCTTTTGAAATAAGTTGATAGATCATTTAGGATTTCAAATTTAAATAGCACTGGGTCACTATTATCACAATCCATGGTAGTGTTGGCAAGGTAGGAGTCACTCATAGGATAATTATCTTTGAATTGTTAACCAGAACACAATGCCATTTATGGATTACTTTGATACTGCTTCAGTAGATTTGCATGGCAAAGATGTTTCTTGCAGCGCTGGTCAGGAGTTTCTAGAACACAGTTATTGTTATTCTTACATTGTTTAATTTAGTAAGATCCTGAGTATTTACTTTTAAAAGGGGTTTTATGTTATGATTCCCAAGTAAGGCTCAGGGTGGAGAACTTTCCCCATTTAATAAGTGAAAATCCTGGCCTCAAGTAATTCAAATAGAAGGTCTAGGGTAGAGTAAAAGTCTAAGTAAAACCACCATATTACTGGGGAAAAATTATCTACCTAACACATAATATACAACATTACATAATCACCATAAATTAGTCATCATTTAATTAGGTTATGTTAAAGCACAAGTCATAACAAGTCATATTACTAAGTAAACCAAACTTATTCAACATAGGTACTCGAGGCAAAGTGTGACTGGCATCTAAGTTGTGGGCAAGTGGGTTATCTTGAGATGATCTTGAGATGATTTCGGGGCGATTGCCAAACACCAAACGATTTCGGGGCGATTTCGCCAAACATTGTGGCGCCTCATACCCTGTAGTCTGTGGTCTCTTGTAACTTGCTATCTGTGGTCTCTCATTTCTTGCAGTTTTTCGTACTTTGTGACCTGAGGTCTCTTGCACCATTCAATCTGTGATCTCATCTCTTTCACTTTCACTGTGATCTCATCTCTTGAAGCTTGCAACCTCTCATAGCAATGTTCTGTGTTCCATATACTCTCTTTATTAATAACTCCCAGCGCTCCAAGTACAATATTCTTTATACTCTCACGTGGTGTTGTTTCAGGGATCATCGGCGCGACTGGCGAGCGATGGCAGGAACAGCGGCGGTTCGTACTGCGGCACCTGCGGGACCTCGGCTTCGGCAAGACCAGCTACGAGCCCCTGATGGTGGACGAGGTGGCGGAGCTGATGAACCACATCCAGCAGCATAAGGGAGAGCCCCTTCCCATGAAGGTGAGGAGATGCTGTTGATGATAGCCACAATGGCTATCATCAACATGGCTGTTGATGATAGCCACAATGAGGAAAACTAAGCTGATGATTTCTGAAGAGATAACCAATTTGCCTGGTGCATAGACACTGTTGCCCCTTGACTAAGGTAATCTTGACATAGAAAACTCTCTGTCCATGATAATATAATACCTTACCATATGAAAGTGGTATTCAAACGAACAATTTGAAGCTTGTATAGCAAGATATCTACTGACAAGTAAACATTTATTAGGAGATATCTCTAGATGAGTTCAAGAAAGTATTGAATTTCTTTTTTTATTTGTTTATATCCATCTTAATTCATTCATCTTTGTGTATTAAATCATTTAATATAATTTATACAATGTGCCAACATCGATATAACCCGTTTCATAACAAAATCTTACACCATCGAGTATCTTACGACCCACAACAATCTTATACCACCGAGTATCTTACGACCCACAACAATCTTATACCACCGAGTATCTTACGACCCACAACAATCTTACATAACCAAGTATCTTACGACCCACAACAATCTTATACCATCGAGTATCTTACGACCCACAACAATCTTATACCACCGAGTATCTTACGACCCACAACAATCTTACATAACCAAGTATCTTACGACCCACAACAATCTTATACCATCGAGTATCTTACGACCCACAACAATCTTATACCACCGAGTATCTTACGATCCACAACAATCTTACATAACCAAGTATCTTACGACCCACAACAATCTTACACCACCAAGTATCTTACGACCCACAACAATCTTACACCACCAAGTATCTTACGACCCACAACAATCTTACATAACCAAGTATCTTACGACCCACAACAATCTTACACCACCAAGTATCTTACGACCCACAACAATCTTACACCACCAAGTATCTTACGACCCACAACAATCTTACATCATTAAGTATCTTACGACTCACGACAATCTTACTCCATCAAGTATCTTACGACCCACAACAATCTTACATCATCAAGTATCTTACGACTCACGACAATCTTACTCCATCAAGTATCTTACGACCCACAACAATCTTACACCATCAACCCACAACCATCGTACACCACCGAGTATCTTATGACCCACAACAATCTTTCACCATCGAGTATCTTACGACCCACAACAATCTTACGCCACCGAGTATCTTACGACCCCCAACAATCTTACACCACCGAGTATCTTACGACCCACAACAATCTTACACCACCAAGTATCTTACGACCCCCAACAATCTTACACCACCGAGTATCTTACGACCCCCAACAATCTTACACCACTTTACGACCCCCAACAATCTTACACCACCTTACGACCCCCAACAATCTTACACCCTCTTACGACCCACAACAATCTTACACCATGTTACGACCCCCAACAATCTTACACCATCTTACGACCCCCAACAATCTTACACCACCTTACGACCCCCAACAATCTTACACCATGTTACGACCCACAACAATCTTACACCACCTTACGACCCCCAACAATCTTACACCATCTTACGACCCCCAACAATCTTACACCATCTTACGACCCCCAACAATCTTACACCATCTTACGACCCCCAACAATCTTACACCATGTTACGACTTGTTACGAACCCGGATCCAGCGTCCGAGCCTGGAGCAGTGACAAACACGCCATCTGTGGGTCAGCTCCCGAAACCCCCGCCAAACGAACGACGACACCTAGTGAGGACAGCGTGTACTGGCCTCGAGGACCAGTTTCCAGTCTGGTTCAGCGCTCAACACCGCCGCTCCTGACCTCTGGTGAGGTGGTGCTCCGACGACAGCGCCATCTATGGACTGGATACGTCAGGCGTTAGTATCTGAGCCTGTGAGTGTGGTGCATTAGTGTCCCAGTTATTGATGACGTGTCTGCTTACAGAGCCGACCTGGGACCACTGTGTTGAAGGTGAAGTCAGTCTACCCGAGGCAGCCAGTCTCCATACTGTGAAGTTTGCTGCAGCTGTTGTGACGTCGCCCCCCCCGGAAGAACACTGTGGTGTGTTAAGCCTGCCAATGGAGTGGCAGTGAAAGGATTTACCCGGGACCGACGGTTGGAGACGATAATCCACTGGGGTATTGAGGACAGGAGGGTGATTGGTGATATCACACGAGACTCCTGTCTAGGGCGTACCCTTTTTATCGTTCGTGGAGTGGCCGTACCAGCCTTGGTGGCTCAGTACCTGCCAGCAGACCTGCTGGACGTGTGGTTGACGGCCTCCACGACGGTGCCCCCAGTGGACCTGTGTTGTGGCTGACCTGTGGCCAGGGTAGGCTCGGCGTTCTCAGAGGACACGTCTTGAGGCCACGAAGAAAGCACCGCGGACTCAGCACCTAGCTTCGAGGATCCATAGTCTCCAGCAGAAGACTACAGTGTTGATCCCCTTTGTAAAGTGTTAATACCCCTCCCCCTTGTGTACGTTTTACTTTTATATATTTAAATGGTGATGGTGGACATTATATAATATTAAGTTCTTAACTTTCTTTCCCTACTCCCTTTTAAGTTACTTGCGTCACGGATCTCATCCCTTGATAGCCACTACTGGCTTGGGAACGGATACCTATATCTTCCTCTAACAACATCAGAGCAAGAACCCCGTTGCGTCCCGAGAGGGCCGTAACATAATTGGCATCCCCAGCGGGATCCGTCCCCTTGTTAAGTATGTTTGACAGGGGTGGTGAAGTGGCGTAATCCCTGTAAATAATTCCCCCTGTGTGACGATTGTGACGTTATACGTCCTGTGCGGTGCTAAAGAGTGACTTAAGTGCGATATTGTGCAGTGCGGTGCTCGCTGTGATTAAGCGATTAAGTGCAATATTGACTAGTGCGGTGCTCAGTGATTCAGTGCAATATTGTAGAGCGAAGTGTTCGCTTGGACTCAGTGTAATATTGGGTAGTGTGGTGCCCGAAGTGATTACGTGCAATATTGGCAAGTGCAGTGTTTGGTGCGATAAAGTGTAATATTGGCGTAGAACAGTGCTCGGTGTGTTAAGTGCTAAGTGTTCCATCTGTGACAATGGCAGACAAAGCTACCATCGATGATCTGGACGAGGTTCAGGCTTTTCTGAACAGAGAGGATTGTCTTGCCAGATTAAAATATCTGAGCAAACCAGAGCTTGTACTAGTGAGCGCCTACCTGGAGATCAAGATCCGTGCCAGTGATTCCCGTGTGGAGATCTTGTCCAAGGTACACCGGCACCTGAAGGCAGAAGAGAAACAGGAAGGCGAGACTCCTAGTACAAAGGAAAGTGCAGACATAGCTTCCACGGAAAAGGAAGATAAGGGCAGCGACGTTGACAGTGATGCAGGCGAGCTTAATATCAGCTTCCTAACAGTCAAGATGCGTGCCCTAGAGATCAATCGTGAAATAGAATGGAAGAAATTAGAAATGGAACGAGAGAGACAAGATAAAGAATTAGAGATGAGACGTTTAGAATTAGAAGAAAGGAAAGCAGAGAGAGAGAGAGAAGAGAAACGAGAAAGAGAAAGAGAAGAACGAGAAAGAGAAGAGAGACGAGAGAGAGAAGAACGAGAACGAGAGAGAGAAGAACGAGAAAGAGAAGAGAAACGAGAGAGAGAAGAACGAGAAAGAGAAGAGAGACGAGAGAGAGAAGAACGAGAACGAGAGAGAGAAGAACGAGAGCGAGAAAGGGAGGAAAGAGAGAGACAACATGAACTAGAAGTATTGCGATTAGGCGGTGGTCGGAGGCAAACAACGGACACCAGTAGCTTCGATCCGGTACGCAACATCAAAATGGTCCCCAAATTCCATGAGAAGGAGATGTCAAAATTCTTTGCAGCCTTCGAGAAAGTCGCTGCCTCTTTGGAGTGGCCAAGGGAGAATTGGGCCATCATGATACAGTCAGTCTTGACTGGGAAGGCCCAAATCGCCTACTCTACGTTATCCCTTGACGACTCCAGCGATTACGATATGGTGAAGAAAGTGGTGCTCATGGCGTACCAATTGGTACCTGAGGCATATAGGCAAAAGTTCAGAAACCTGAAGAAGACCTCAGAGCACACTTTCACCGAATTCGCCACCATCAAGGAGCGACTTTTTCAAGAATGGTGTGCCTCTCGGAAGGTGGAGACCAGGGAAGACCTCGAACAGCTGATTCTGCTCGAGGACTTCAAGGATTGTTTATCTGGAGACCTCAAGACGTACTTGGAGGAACAGCAGGTAGAGACCTTGAGTGCGGCAGCCACCATGGCTGAAGAGTACATCCTGACTCATAGGCCGTCTGCTAAGTACGTCTCGAGGAATTACCAGCGCCGGTTTGACAGACCTCACGACGAAGAAGAAGAAAGACCCGTCCCACGAAGTGCTAAGAAGACGCCCCCAAGTAGCCCCCGAAGAACAAGTCCTAGCAGTCCGAAACACCGGAGCCCGAGGAGGAATATGGTGTGCTGGACTTGTGGGCAGAAGGGACACATAGCTGCTAGGTGCCGAGGCAGAAGAGGTGGCAGCGCACGAAGGGAGGTGATGTTGATGAGCTGTGTTACATCACCAGTAGGAAACCAGTCTACGACGACGCAGGAAGGACCAAGTTTGTTGGCCTCTCACACTTCAACCGGGTATGTAACGAGTGATCATACTGGTAGATCAATTGTAGTACTCAGAGATAGTGGAGCAGCCCAGTCCCTGATCGTGAAGAGCTCGTTACCCGAGGGAGTAAGTGTGGATGGGAGACCAGAGGTTATCCTGGTTGGGTTTCCGAGAACGCAGTATTTCGCCCCCTTAGTGCCAGTACATCTCGACTCGCCTTATTTCAGCGGCACATGTGCGTTGGCAGTAGTCGATACCCTCCCTGTGGCTGGGATTGACGTGGTACTAGCCAACGACTTGGTGACCGATTGGAGCACCAATCGTCCCAAGGTTGCGGACGAGTCTACCAGAACAGCACGGTCTGAGGTAACAGGCAATGGTAATGTCCAGGTAAAGACAGACCCGGATGTAAACATATTTAATTTGTCCTCTCACCCGCAGATCGACGATATTCTAGCAGTGTCTCCTGATTCTCTCGACGAGGAACATGAAGTTAAGAAGGCAGAGGTACCTGAGCAAGAAGAGAGGCCTTGTGTGCGGGCACCCACGGATACCAACGAGTCTGGAGCGAAGGCGGATGTGTGCTTGCGGTATGGCAAGTTACAGCATGTAGTGAACCAGCCAGAGATTCCCCAGACGTCAGAGGTAGGTGCGGTGTGTTCAAAAGGTCTAGTGCCCTCTTCGGTCCAAGCCAGGCGTGTGGATGTGGCCGGCTATGGACATGACTGGCTCGGGAAGCTTATCCCTCAATTGGCCTCATGTTTCTTAGTGATACTTTGTTTGATTCTCGTATGTGTTCTCGTTTGTGCTCTCAGTGAGGACCGGTGGACGACCCGACGAATGATGGCTCCCATGAACATCGCGAAGAGGTCCCAGGGATTGGAGAGTTGTACTGCAAGTGTTGCAGTTGAAGAAGGGACCTGGGAGGTAATAGATGATACAGGAGGTACGATATGTGATAATATGAGTGACTGTTTCCGACAGGTTAACACCCCCCGCGTGACTGCTGAGCCTCAACACAGCGTTATACGGAACGTTGGTCGACCTGACGGGGGCAGAGCGAATGCCATCTTCGGTGAGCAAGCAGCCCTGTTGGAACTAGGTGTGGGCCTAGTAGAAGAGTATGTAGTAAGTACTGCCTTGCCCACGGTCGCTATCACTCTGAATTATCAGACCTCTGTATTCCAGGTTCCCGTCTCTCTGAAGGACTACCGGATCGGTACCAGAAATGCCGTCTGTGTTCAGCCATCATCAGTGCCACGACATAGGGAAGTGTCGAGTCACCCCAGATCGAGTCTACACGGATCCTCACTAGAGAGGTGTGTGATGATGCCCCTGTTTGCCATCGCAGAGGAGGTGTGGAAGATTACGTCAGGCAGGTCATCGCCTGCCATTATCAAGTTCCCTTTGTGCCAGGGTTCCTCAGTACAGTTCTGTAGACGTGACAGCCTCGACATCCCAGATTATAAAGCATGTGTGTCCATTTGGAGTTGTGTCGTCGTACTAATTTGGTTTGTGTTTCTTTTTATAGAACCCCAAACCAAATTCTTTTTGGTGGGGAGGTGTTACGAACCCGGATCCAGCGTCCGAGCATGGAGCAGTGACAAACACGCCATCTGTGGGTCAGCTCCTGAAACCCCCGCCAAACGAACGACGACACCTAGTGAGGACAGCGTGTACTGGCCTCGAGGACCAGTTTCCAGTCTGGTTCAGCGCTCAACACCGCCGCTCCTGACCTCTGGTGAGGTGGTGCTCCGACGACAGCGCCATCTATGGACTGGATACGTCAGGCGTTAGTATCTGAGCCTGTGAGTGTGGTGCATTAGTGTCCCAGTTATTGATGACGTGTCTGCTTACAGAGCCGACCTGGGACCACTGTGTTGAAGGTGAAGTCAGTCTACCCGAGGCAGCCAGTCTCCATACTGTGAAGTTTGCTGCAGCTGTTGTGACGTCGCCCCCCCCGGAAGAACACTGTGGTGTGTTAAGCCTGCCAATGGAGTGGCAGTGAAAGGATTTACCCGGGACCGACGGTTGGAGACGATAATCCACTGGGGTATTGAGGACAGGAGGGTGATTGGTGATATCACACGAGACTCCTGTCTAGGGCGTACCCTTTTTATCGTTCGTGGAGTGGCCGTACCAGCCTTGGTGGCTCAGTACCTGCCAGCAGACCTGCTGGACGTGTGGTTGACGGCCTCCACGACGGTGCCCCCAGTGGACCTGTGTTGTGGCTGACCTGTGGCCAGGGTAGGCTCGGCGTTCTCAGAGGACACGTCTTGAGGCCACGAAGAAAGCACCGCGGACTCAGCACCTAGCTTCGAGGATCCATAGTCTCCAGCAGAAGACTACAGTGTTGATCCCCTTTGTAAAGTGTTAATACCCCTCCCCCTTGTGTACGTTTTACTTTTATATATTTAAATGGTGATGGTGGACATTATATAATATTAAGTTCTTAACTTTCTTTCCCTACTCCCTTTTAAGTTACTTGCGTCACGGATCTCATCCCTTGATAGCCACTACTGGCTTGGGAACGGATACCTATATCTTCCTCTAACAACATCAGAGCAAGAACCCCGTTGCGTCCCGAGAGGGCCGTAACACGACTCGCAACAATCTTACACCACGTTACGACCCCCAACAATCTTACACCACCTTACGACCCCCAACAATCTTACACCACCTTACGACCCCCAACAATCTTACACCATCTTACGACCCCCAACAATCTTACACCATCTTACGACCCACAACAATCTTACACCACCTTACGACCCCCAACAATCTTACACCATCTTACGACCCCCAACAATCTTACACCATCTTACGACCCCCAACAATCTTACACCATGTTACGACCCACAACAATCTTACACCACCTTACGACCCACAACAATCTTACACCCTCTTACGACCCCAACAATCTTACACCCTCTTACGACCCACAACAATCTTACACCATGTTACGACCCACAACAATCTTATACCATGTTACGACCCCCAACAATCTTACACCATCTTACGACCCCCAACAATCTTACACCATCTTACGACCCCCAACAATCTTACACCATGTTACGACCCACAACAAACCGTATACACGCTTCACTAACTCACGCTTCACTAACTTCACTAACTTGTTACAGAGATTCTTCAACCGGTCGGTGGTGAACGTGCTGTGGGGGATGGTGATGGGGAAGAGGTACTCCTACGACGACGATAAGATGGCCAAGCTGCTGAAGACCTTCGTGCAGCCGGCCGACTTCAACCTGCTGGATCCCCTCGTCTTCATTCCCGGGATGATGAAGGCTATCATGTACATTCCCGTTCTGAAAGTTCTTACACCAGTCAAGGATATTATTAAGTTTATGAAGGTAAGATGTGGATTAGGTGTTAGTACTTTCAGATTTGCTCGTGTTTTTATAGAGCACACTACCTGATCCCAATTAATATTAACAATAATAATTTAAAAGATTATTTGGTGGTTACACACACACACACACACACACACACACACACACACACACACACACACACACACACACACACACACACACACACACACACACTTGGAAGCTTGATGGAAGCTTGAAACTCAGATGAGTCACAGAGATGTTAGGAAGTTTTCTTTTAGCGTGAGAGTAGTGGGGAAATGGAATGCACTTCAGGAACAGGTTGTGGAAGCAAATACTATTCATAATTTTAAAACCAGGTATGATAGGGAAATGGGACAAGAGTCATTGCTGTAAACAACCGATGCTCGAAAGGCGGGATCCAAGAGTCAATGCTCGATCCTGCAGACACAACTAGGTGAGTACAACTAGGTGAGTACACACACACACACACACACACACACACACACACACACACACACACACACACACACACACACACACACACACTGACACACGGGAGGGGGGGTCTGGCAACTGAGTGAGGGGGGTGTATCTGGTAGCTGAGCGGACAGCGTACAGTACTCGTAATTCTGTGGTCCGGGTTCGATTCCCGGACCAGGCAGAAACAAATAGGCAAAGTTTCTTTCACCCTGATGTCCCTGTTACATAGCAGTAAATAGGTACCTTGGAGTTAGACAGCTGTTACGGAGCAGCTTCCTGGGGGGGGGGGGGGGATGTGTGGGAAAAAAATTAGTTAGTAGTTAATTACATTTGATTGATTGACAGTTGAGAGGCGGGCCAAAAGAGCAAAGCTCAATCCCCGCAAAAACGACTAGGTGAATACACACACACACACACAAACACACACACACACACACACACACACACACACACACACACACACACACACACACACACACACACACACACATACATAGGGGCTTCGTAGCCTGGTGGATACCGCGCAGTACTCGTAATTCTGTGGCATGGGTTCGATTCCCGCACGAGGCAGAAACAAATGGGCAAAGTTTCTTTCACCCTGAATGCCCTTGTTACCTAGCAGTAAATAGGTACCTGGGAGCTAGTCAGCTGTCACGGGCTACTTCCTGGTGTGTGTGTGTGGTGCGGGAAAAAGAAAGTAGTTAGTAAACCGTTGATTGACAGTTGAGAGGCGGGCCGAAAGAGCAAAGCTCAACCCCCGAAAACACAACTAGGTGAATACACACACACACACACACACACACACACACATCGGAATAGGCGGGATCCAAGAGTCAATACTTGATCCTGCAAGCACAAATAGGTGAGTACACACACACACCACTCTCCCTCTCTCTCGTTCTCTCTGTTCTCTCTCTCTCTCTCTCTCTCTCTCTCTCTCTCTCTCTCTCTCTCTCTCTCTCTCTCTCTCTCTCTCTCTCTCTCTCTCTTGCTCTCTATCTTACTCTCTCTCTCTTGACAAGGGACAAAATGGCAGGGAGATGCAACAGGGACACAGGGAATAGTCAAAGTGACTAAACAAAGGAAATGTTAACCCAAGTTCTGGAGGAATTAAGGAGGGAGATACATGAAATTAGGATTACAATTAACAACCTGCAAAGTGAGCTGACATCAGCAAGGGAGGAGATCAAATCCTTCACAGAGAAAAATAAAGAGACCGAGCATCAGATTATCATCCAAAGGGAAGGTGGGATTGGAGCATTGGAAGGAAATGCCTCTGTACCTGAAACATTTGCAGAAAGACTGAGAAAGAGCTCAGAAGCAATGGACACAGTGAGGGAGGTAGCCATGCAAGCAGCTACCTCACAGGAAGCAGCAAGGTGCACCAATCAGCTGATGGAGAGAAAAAGATCAGTGGTAGTTGTAGGCATCAAAGAGCAGGACGGATCCAATAGGCAGGAATGGAATAGCAAGGATAGAGAGGCAGTGCATGGGCTACTAAAGGGTTTACAGATAGAAGGGGCTGAACAAAACATTGAAAAGGTTTGCAGGTTGGGCTGGTAAAACAAGGACAGAAACCGACTGGTAAAGGTGGTGTTAACAAACAAGGCCTCCAAAGAGGTTATTTTAGAAAAGAACAGTCGTCTGCAGTATGTGGAGGGATACAAAAAAGTATTCCTGCAGAGGGACAGGACGAAGGAGGAGAGAGCCAGGGCAGCAGAGGCAAGGAGGAAGCGCAGGGAGAGAGGAGTAAACCAAGAAATCGCAGCCCCCAACACAACAGTCCCAGAGACAAGAGGGGAACCCACAACCAGCATCCCAGCAACACCGGAGTGGAGGGCAACACCACCACCCCCCTCTGCATTGAAACCCTCCCTTCCCCTCACCCTACCTGCCCCCACTCAAATGCTCACCCAACCCTCCCTTCCCCACCCCCCCATTCCATTCTGACCCTATCACCCCTCCCCCATTCCCACCATGTCCCCCCTCCCGCCTTTCCCCCCCCCCCCCTGTCCCCACTCCCCCTTCATCCCATACCCTCCCTATCCCTCCTCCCCCCTCACCCCGTATCCTCCATGTCCCCCACTATCTCGCTTCGGAATATATTTTTCCGTTATCACTTAAGGTTATCTCTTGGTTATCTCTCTGATTGTCAAGGGTGTGGAGATTTAGTGTGAATAATAATAATAATTATTATTATTATTATTATTATTATTATTATTATTATTATTATTATTATTATTATTATTATTTGGTAATGGTATTGCCTTTTCACAGACCTAATAACACAGGATGAAAACCCACATTTATGTTATTGGGAAATTTATGTCAAGAATTACACCAAGTATTTCGCACTCTCCTGAGTGCTTTGTCCAGATCTGAGTGTGTGGTTAGGAGGAGACTTGTATCTCAACGACTAGTCAAATTTTCATTAGTGGTTGAGATGTAAGTCTCGCCCTGTCCACACACTCAGACCTTGACAAAGCACTCAGGAGAGTGCGAAAGGTTTGGTGTAATTCTTTACTTAAATTTCACAAATACCTCAGTGTGGGATTTATTATAAGTTATTATATTATTATTAATATAATTTGTAGCAGTAACTCGTAGTAGAAGTAGCAACAGAAGCAGTAGGAGTAGTAGTAGCAGCAGCAGTAGCAGTAGCAGTAGCAGTAGCAGCAGCAGTAGCAATAGCAGTAGCAGCAGCAGTAGCAGTAGCAGTAGCAGCAGCAGTAGCAGTAGCAGCAGCAGTAGCAGCAGCAGTAGCAATAGCAGTAGCAGTAGCAGTAGCAGTAGCAGCAGCAGTAGCAGTAGCAGTAGTAGCAGTAGCAGCAGCAGTAGCAGTAGCAGTAGCAGTAGCAGCAGCAGTAGCAGTAGCAGTAGTAGCAGTAGCAGCAGCAGTAGCAGTAGCAGTAGTAGCAGTAGCAGCAGCAGTAGCAGTAGCAGTAGTAGCAGTAGCAGCAGCAGTAGCAGTAGTAAAATAATAAATTTTCATCATTCCAGGATGAACTACAAGACTTTATGGCTGATAAGGACTTAATCTCCAACAATTCCTTGACATCTGTTTATCTCCAAGAAATCAAGAATCGTGGCAGCGAACAATCCCACTTCAACAGTAAGATTATCTCTCTGAACACCCATACATGAAACAAATATATAATACTTACTTAAAATGTTATGATATAGAGAATATTTTTAATCACAAGTGATGAGGACTGACAGAAAAAGAGCAGACATAAAGCTCCCTAATGCCCAGAGCATATATTAGGTCATATCACTAGAGGCTGAGCAGTAGTAGGTCATATCACTGGAGGCTGAGCAGTAGTAGGTCATATCACTAGAGGCTGAGCAGTATTAGGTCATATCACTAGAGGCTGAGCAGTAGTAGGTCATATCACTGGAGGCTGAGCAGTAGTAGGTCATATCACTAGAGGCTGAGCAGTATTAGGTCATATCACTAGAGGCTGAGCAGTATTAGGTCATATCACTAGAGGCTGAGCAGTAGTAGGTCATATCTCCTGAGGCTCAGCAGTATTAGGTCATATCTCTTGAGGCTGAGCAGTATTAGGTCATATCTCTTGAGGCTGAGCAGTATTAGGTCATATCTCTTGAGGCTGAGCAGTATTAGGTCATATCTCTTGAGGCTGAGCAGTATTAGGTCATATCTCTGGAGGCTGAGCAGTATTAGGTCATATCTCTTGAGGCTGAGCAGTATTAGGTCATATCACTAGAGGCTGAGCAGTATTAGGTCATATCACTAGAGGCTGAGCAGTATTAGGTCATATCTCTTGAGGCTGAGCAGTAGTAGGTCATATCTCCTGAGGCTCAGCAGTAGTTGGTCATATCTCTTGAGGCTGAGCAGTATTAGGTCATATCTCTTGAGGCTGAGCAGTAGTAGGTCATATCTCCTGAGGCTCAGCAGTAGTTGGTCATATCTCTTGAGGCTCAGCAGTAGTTGGTCATATCTCTTGAGGCTGAGCAGTATTAGGTCATATCTCTTGAGGCTGAGCAGTAGTAGGTCATATCTCCTGAGGCTCAGCAGTAGTTGGTCGTATCTCTTGAGGCTGAGCAGTATTAGGTCATATCTCTTGAGGCTGAGCAGTAGTAGGTCATATCTCCTGAGGCTCAGCAGTAGTTGGTCATATCTCTTGAGGCTGAGCAGTATTAGGTCATATCTCTAGAGGCTGAGCAGTATTAGGTCATATCTCTTGAGGCTGAGCAGTATTAGGTCATATCTCTAGAGGCTGAGCAGTATTAGGTCATATCTCTAGAGGCTGAGCAGTATTAGGTCATATCTCTAGAGGCTGAGCAGTATTAGGTCATATCTCCTGAGGCTCAGCAGTAGTTGGTCATATCTCTTGAGGCTGAGCAGTATTAGGTCATATCTCTTGAGGCTGAGCAGTATTAGGTCATATCTCTAGAGGCTGAGCAGTATTAGGTCATATCTCTAGAGGCTGAGCAGTAGTAGGTCATATCTCTTGAGGCTGAGCAGTATTAGGTCATATCTCTAGAGGCTGAGCAGTATTAGGTCATATCTCTTGAGGGTGTCACTTTAGGTGGGGTTCTTGCGCTGCTAGAGTGCAACTCGGTGAACTGACACATTCCCTAAAGAACAATCTTAATTTTTAGATATAGACACAATTTCTTCACACTTATGAAGCCGTTTTTGATGAGCTGAAGCACCGTCACTAACACACCAACACCGTATATATTAATACATATATATTAATATATATATATATTATATACATATATATTAATACATTCAGTATATATTAATACATTCATCTCACTTAGACTTCCAGGGTTCAGTCCAGGACTAGGGGAAAAAAAATATTAGATAACCTCAAGATCAAGATCAAGATCAAGATCAAGATCAAGATCAAGATCAAGATCAAGATAATATCTATATCTATAAAAGACTCTTGTGGTTAGACTCATACGAACTTCAATGGTGATTTGTGATTGCATTGGAAAAATCATGAGAAGGACTGGCAACCCCTATGACCATACTTAAGTTGGAGTAGCTCCTAGGAAGGTTAAATGTTGGTTTGGTTTTCCATGGAGTTTCATCAACTTAACAACAATAGAAACAAATAATGTTGCAGTCAAGTTGTATGTTTTCTGGTGCATATATTGCATGTTCTGAGAGAGAGAGATATCAGGAGGTAGAGAAAATGGAAGAGAGAATAAGAGGAAAAGAGGGAGAGAGATTAAGAGGAAAAGAGGGAGAGAGAATGAGAGGGAGAGGGAACAGGAGAAAAGGAGGCAGAGAGAAAAGTGGAGGAAAAGTGAACGGAAGCGATGGTAAGAAGAGTGTGAATGGGAGGCAGAATGGGAGGAAAGGAGGGGTAGATAGAATAGGAGGAAAGGAAGAGAGGGAGAGCAGGAGGGAGCTAGGGATAGAGAATGGGAGGGAACTAGGGAGAGAGAATGAAAGGGAGCTAGGGAGAGAGAATGAAAGGGAGGGAGGGAATAAGACAAAGACCAGGGCAATACCAGGTACCCCATCAAATAGATATATAAATAATAAACTCATTAAACTAGAAAAGTTTCTCTGAATATCAATTCAATTCCAAACGAACCATAATTTTATAGTTTGATGAGATGTTTCATTGTAACATAATTTTGAATAATATAAAAAATAAAAATGTAATATATATATGAGGAAAAAGTCACATTGATGTTGGTGTCAGTGGACCAGATGACAGGAGTGGTGATGGAGATGTTCGTGGCGGGGATGGAGACCACGTCCAGCACCCTCACTACGGCCATCTACCTGGTGGCCAAGCACCCGGCCGTCCAGGAGCGAGTCCAGCAGGAGCTGAACACAGTTGTGGGTGATGGCAGGTTACCAAGCTTCTCAGATATGGAGAAGTAAGTACCAGTACTCTAAAGTGCATGATTTCTTAAATATATATATATATATATATACAAGAGTTGTTACATTCTTGTACAGCCACTAGTACGCGTAGCGTTTCGGGCAGGTCCCTGGAATACGATCCCCTGCCATCCAAGTACACATTTTACTGTTGCGTTAAACAGAGGCTACAGTTAAGGAATTGCGCCCAGTAAATCCTCCCCGGCCAGGATACGAACCCATGACATAGCGCTCGCGGAACGCCAGGCGAGTGTCTTACCACTACACCACGGAGACTGCCAGCGAATATATATAATATATAATGCCATATATGCCATATATATAAAATTATGATTGTAAAATGTACAAGTGGTCTACATTTCTTCAAAATTCATAATGCCATCAATCCTTTTGTTACAGAAATCCAACATTCGCTGTATCTTATTTTTAATAAAATATGTCCGAATTTCACTTGTCTAGACCACCTCTGCTACCAATGTTACCAATTGTAATATAGCTGACAGCCCAAAATGTTATCTATAGAATAAAACATTCTTGGGCTTGTACTTCAATCTTGGACATATACTTTACTCAGAAATATCCACCTTCTTACAAGCGGTCAAGTGAAAACTTGGAGGCCCCTCACCACATTAGTACACAATCCTGCTACCCGGTTCTTAAATGTTATAAACCAGATAACTAATAAATCCACATGTAAGATTTTTTATATAATTTTATATACAAGAAGGAGCACATGGTTGTGAAAGCACCATTATAATGATAATGGCACCATTACCGGCTGATAATGGCACCATTACCGGTGATAATGGCACCATTACCGGCTGATAATGGCACTATTACCGGCACCATTACCGGGTGATAATGGCACCATTACCGGCTGATAATGGCACCATTACCGGCTGATAATGGCACCATTACCGGGTGATAATGGCACCATTAGCGGGTGATAATGGCACCATTACCGGGTGATAATGGCACCATTACCGGCTGATAATGGCACCATTACTGGGTAATAATGGCACCATTACCGGGTGATAATGGAACTATTAGCTTGTGATAATGGCACCATTAGCGGCACCATTACCGGGTGATAATGGGACCATTAGCAGCACCATTACCGGGTGATAATGGCACCATAAGCGGGTGATAATGGCACCATTAGCGGCACCATTACCGGGTAATAATGGTACCATTACCGGGTGATAATGGCACCATTACCGGGTGATAATGGCACCATAAGCGGGTGATAATGGCACCATTACCGGGTAATAATGGCACCATTACCGGGTGATAATGGCACCATTACCGGGTGATAATGGCACCATAAGCGGGTGATAATGGCACCATTACCGGGTAATAATGGCACCATTACCGGGTGATAATGGCACCATTACCGGGTGATAATGGCACCATTACCGGGTGATAATGGCACCATTACCGGGTGATAATGGCACCATTACCGGGTGATAATGGCACCATTACCGGGTGATAATGGCACCATTACCGGGTGATAATGGCACCATTACCGGCTGATAATGGCACCATTAGCAGCACCATTACCGGGTGATAATGGCACCATTACCGAGTGATAATGGCACCATTAGGTGCACCATTACCGGGTGATAATGGCACCATTAGCAGCACCATTACCGGGTGATAATGGCACCATTAGCAGCACCATTACCGGGTGATAATGGCGTCGCCGTGTGTCGTGTGTTACACCAGTTCACTTATTACTTCATGTAGTCACAATTTCACCTGCCGGAATATTACACCGTAAACAGATGCAAACAACATCTAACTCACAGATATAACATGAAAATAATTAAGAGTTAACATTTATTGTTGCTTACCCTTTCAAGTGAGTTCGCTGCTTAACCGGTTAACTACAAAGTACACAAACATGGCCATAACTGTAATAATTATATGTCAACCGGAAAATGATACATTTACCAATGTTTAGCGAAGTCGTGGCGGTAAATAGCGTCCCTATCTTGTGTTTGTAGGTCACACTGTGTTCTAGACTGAGAGGAAGTGTTGCTGTTTAGTTACCGCAGCGACTCTCCTCCTCCTCCTCCTCCTTCCCACATCAGGGACGTGTACCCAAAATGTTATCATTTTGGGTACACGTACCATTTTGGGTACATTATCACCCGGTAATGTTATCCGCCATTAATCATCAGAAGGAGTTGTTTTTAATTCCTTTAATAAATGACAATGTAGTTAATTTAGGGAAGAAAATTGTGTGTGATATTCAGTCCTCAGGCCGTTGGTTTTGGTGCTAAATTAAGTAATCGTGTTTTGGCGATGAAAAGATATAATTATGGTTTTCTGTAGCAAATTTGTTATTTTTTTTTTTTTTTTGCATGGATATTCCTGCGTGGGCCGTACGCCATCCCTTTCATGGCTCACTAATGTAATCGTATTTTATGAGTTATTAACACAACAACAGCAGCATTTTTATTTCTGGATGTTGTATTAAGGAATCTATGGGTGATGGGGGAAAGTTTTCCCACACCCCTTCCCCCCCCCCTCTGATAATCCTCATATTTCTGAACCGTGTTACAGGCTGCCCTATACTCAGGCCACCATACACGAGGTACAGAGGACCTTCAACCTGGTGCTCTTCTCTCTGCCTCACGCTGCTCTGGAGGACTGCATGCTCGCTGGCTACCACATTCCCAAAGGTAACTTGGGTGTGATTACTCTCAGGTGCAGTGTTTACTGGTACTCTGTATCCTCAGCGATTCATGGAAAAACTAATTTCGTTAATTCCCAAAGCGGTGCTGTCGTTGTTGCGTGAAATAACAGTTCCGTTAAGGAACTACTACTTACTCTTGCAGGGACGGTGCTTTTGGCTAACGCTGACGACGCCTTGTCGGACCCTGAGCTGTGGAAAAACCCGAAGGAATTTGACCCTGAGAACTTCCTCGACGACAACGGAAAGTTTATCAAGAACGAGGCATTCATTCCCTTTGGCATAGGTAAGTTTAAGTTGGGCTGGCACTGAATAATTCGCTGAGAAGATGCGTCCAGAGGCCATTGGAACCATACAGCTATAATGTATGAATTTATTATAGGGAAATCACACACTCTCTGGAAGAAGTGGATTACGCTGTAATGTCATTCATTGCTCAATGTTACATTTAAGAATCGGTTGTGTTACTACTTGTTGTACTGTTGACGAAGTTTATTATTATTAACATCTTTATTGACAAAATTAATTACAATTTTGCCTAATCTGAGGATTTTGATAATCTTATTAAAGTGAGGATAATGCTAGTATTCACTGTCACGCAGGACAGAGGGTCATACATAAGACAATAGGTCTAAACTGTAGGCTGAAGCACATATATATCATGGTTACAATCAATGTTTTAATGTGTGGATACGTGAAAACAACTTTCTATTGTGCACTGCCACACAAGGGCAGGGATGTTGACGAAGTGGTCACTTGTACCTCCGCAGGAAAGCGACAGTGTGCAGGGGAACCTCTGGCCCGGATGGAGCTTTTCATGTTCTTCTCCTGCCTCCTGCACCGCTTCTCCTTCACTATCGTGGAAGATAAAGGCAGCTTCACCAAGAGCCCAACCTCCAACGCCCCCCCGACCTACACCGCCATGGCCCACCTCAGGTCGCCTCTGTAACTCTTGTATCTACTTTGGCAAGTTTACGGCATCAACAAGATTAATGTAAACACTACAGTATACTTAGCTCTTCAGTGTAGATGAAAATACTAGAGTTCTCATTGATATTTTCAACCTAAACTTCACCTAAGAGCCAGCGAGAGTTCAATTCCTCGAAGACTTCTTTGATATCAATGAGTCATTTATTGATATTGTGCACTGTATTGTATATAACAGAATAACAACAACAAAGTAGTCTACACTATGTTAAAACCACCACCTATATTACGAAGAAAAGGTCACCTATATTACGTTAAGAAGGTCATCAATTCTATGGCAACATGGTCGCCAATTATATGTCAACAATGTCACCCAATGATTCTGAATACAAAAAAAAAAGTTAACAAATTCGGCTTTACATTTATACTGTGGCAAAATATTTCGTCTCTTGTGCATTACAATCTGTATCCTCTGAATAAACTCTGGGGTGCACTATATCAATCATATCCCAAGGTCAACATGCACTATATCAATCATATCCCAAGGTCAACATGCACTATATCAATCATATCCCAAGGTCAACATGCACTATATCAATCATATCCCAAGGTCAACATGCACTATATCAATCATATCCCAAGGTCAACATGCACTATATCAACCATATCCCAAGGTCAACATGCACTATATCAATCATATCCCAAGGTCAACATGCACTATATCAATCATATCCCAAGGTCAACATGCACTATATCAATCATATCCCAAGGTCAACATGCTTGCCTTCATATTTAGGCTTCTTTACTCCTCCACTATCTCTGTGAGACTAGATTTTCAACATTTGTTCTCATTCAAACAAAGTGAAGAAGCAGGCTAAATGTCGAGGATGACATGAGACAACCCGTTCTCGCAAATTTAATAAGTCAATATTGACTTATTAAATATGTGCATAGGTGACATACTTAACATAATAGTTTCCCTTGAAAAGCTTCATAGAAAACACCGACCTTACCTAACCTACTTAGTATGTTAAGATAAGCATCTTATTGCTTCGTAATTACAATCATTACCTAACCTATACCTATAATAGGTTAAGTAACAATTGTAATTACGAAGCTATAAGATGCTTATTTTAACATACTAAGTAGGTTAGGTAAGGTCGGTGTTTTCTATGAAGCTTTTCAAAGGAAACTATTATGTTTAGTATGTCACCTATGCACGCAACTAATAAGTCAATATTGACTTATTAAATTTGCGAGAACGGGTTGCATGAGAATGGCTGGCAGATACAGTCGCGAATTGACAAGCTGTCTGTTGAGATGTAGCAACAAGCTTCACCTTAAGTCACTAAATTTTGAGAAAGAAAAATGTGATGATGGACGAGTTCAAAACAAAATCACATTGTGAATTTTTGCAAAAATTGTCAAAATTGTAATGTTCAAAGAATATTTAAATAAAACATTCAATGATTTGATTGTTTTTAAATTTACTCCTATTTTTTCAAGTATAAAAGTGTCTTTTCAGTACTAGAAAATTGGGCAGGAGTCCTAAAATGGTTGGAAATTACAGATGTAATTTAATTATTTATTATGTAATTTAAATACAGATGTAATGTAGTGGAAGATCCTTAAAGGGTTCGTTTGCCAAACTGACATTCAATTCTGTGAAAAAGTCCCTGGCTCTCAGGACAGCCAACTACTTTATTATCTGACTGTCAGTTGAGTATTTATTATTTTGTTGACCATACGCTTTAATTGATTATGTTTCGGATAAACTATTTTTTAAAGAATTAGTACAGTCTCTTGGCACAGGAACAGCTCAGAGTGGCGAACTTTGTCTTATATTGTTCATGTCTCATGAATGCTATGTGTAAACTAATTTTATGTTTTAACAAAATAATATTACTGCAAATATAACCATTTATACTGATAATTTCATCATTCTGAGTACCAGTGGTGGTCATGAAGCTTACGTAATTCACATTTTTTTAATTAAAATACAAAGTCCAATGGATCACAGTCTCTACCATAAGACAATGGCATGTTATGCAGTTATGCAGTCACAATAACGTGGCTGAAAAATGTTGACCAGACCACACACTAGAAGGTGAAGGGACGACGACGTTTCGGTCCGTCCTGGACCATTCTCAAGTACAAAAACAACGTTTAACCAAGTAGAAAATATGCAGGAGTGACTCTTAGGATGAAATATGGTATTTAGGAAGTTTGGAAATTAGTATCACTTGCCATATCAAGAAAAGGGAGGAAAAAGTGGTGCCTGGGAAGCTACTTAATCCGCCTATGACCTTCCCAAAATGAGGACAAAGTCAACCAGGAGAGCTTATCGATGTTTACCCCAATATTAGGCTTCTGGCCCCCAACCTTGAATAGATAGACATGATGTTTGATAGATCCGAATATATATATTTATGCACTTCTCCCAATATTGCTACAATTACCTGAAAATATCTGTGGTACCATGGGCCTATTTAAGTGAATGCTATATGTACATATAGGTTTCTAAACGACGTTCCAGTGTTTGCCAGTGTCCATATGTTGTCATGTTAATATGTTAATAAAAAGTTCACGGTTTGTACTTCAGAAATACTAAACTGCTTAAACCCAACCTGTCCTATCTTGAGGTTATCTTGAGATGATTTCGGGGCTTTTAGTGTCCCCGCGGCCCGGTCCTCGACCAGGCCTCCGCCCCCAGGAAGCAGCCCGTGACAGCTGACTAACACCCAGGTACCTATTTTACTGCTAGGTAACAGGGGCATAGGGTGAAAGAAACTCTGCCCATTGTTTCTCGCCGGCGCCTGGGATCGAACCCAGGACCACAGGATCACAAGTCCCGCTTGCTGTCCGCTCGGCCGACCCGGCTCCCTAGGCCTAAATAAGCAATCATCTCCCCTCTAATTTAGCCAAGTTTGGTTATTACCTCTATTTTCGGGACCTATAATAAAGGTGAACTTCTTAGTGCAACATTCCATATTTTATGTTCATCCATAGTACCTATAGGTACTGAAATATTGGGATGACATGTTGAATAACATGACAGTCTTGTTGAACAGTTTATCGATACAGGATATATACAACTTTAGGTAAGCCCATTGAACAGTGTCCAGGTATGGGCAGCACTACATTGTTAAGAAATATTTTAACAGCAGTACTGTGGAGGAGTGTCCAGGTATGGGGTGTAGAAGGTGTCAAGCAACACCCGTACAGCAGTACTGTGGAGGAGTGTCCAGGTATGGGGTGTAGAAGGTGTCAAGCAACACCCGTACAGCAGTACTGTGGAGGAGTGTCCAGGTATGGGGTGTAGAAGGTGTCAAGCAACACCCGTACAGCAGTACTGTGGAGGAGTGTCCAGGTATGGGGTGTAGAAGGTGTCAAGCAACACCCGTACAGCAGTACTGTGGAGGAGTGTCCAGGTATGGGGTGTAGAAGGTGTCAAGCAACACCCGTACAGCAGTACTGTGGAGGAGTGTCCAGGTATGGGGTGTAGAAGGTGTCAAGCAACACCCGTACAGCAGTACTGTGGAGGAGTGTCCAGGTATGGGGTGTAGAAGGTGTCAAGCAACACCCGTACAGCAGTACTGTGGAGGAGTGTCCAAGTATGGGGTGTAGAAGGTGTCAAGCAACACCCGTACAGCAGTACTGTGGAGGAGTGTCCAGGTATGGGGTGTAGAAGGTGTCAAGCAACACCCGTACAGCAGTACTGTGGAGGAGTGTCCAGGTATGGGGTGTAGAAGGTGTCAAGCAACACCCGTACAGCAGTACTGTGGAGGAGTGTCCAGGTATGGGGTGTAGAAGGTGTCAAGCAACACCCGTACAGCAGTACTGTGGAGGAGTGTCCAGGTATGGGGTGTAGAAGGTGTCAAGCAACACCCGTACAGCAGTACTGTGGAGGAGTGTCCAGGTATGGGGTGTAGAAGGTGTCAAGCAACACCCGTACAGCAGTACTGTGGAGGAGTGTCCAAGTATGGGGTGTAGAAGGTGTCAAGCAACACCCGTACAGCAGTACTGTGGAGGAGTGTCCAGGTATGGGGTGTAGAAGGTGTCAAGCAACACCCGTACAGCAGTACTGTGGAGGAGTGTCCAGGTATGGGGTGTAGAAGGTGTCAAGCAACACCCGTACAGCAGTACTGTGGAGGAGTGTCCAGGTATGGGGTGTAGAAGGTGTCAAGCAACACCCGTACAGCAGTACTGTGGAGGAGTGTCCAGGTATGGGGTGTAGAAGGTGTCAAGCAACACCCGTACAGCAGTACTGTGGAGGAGTGTCCAGGTATGGGGTGTAGAAGGTGTCAAGCAACACCCGTACAGCAGTACTGTGGAGGAGTGTCCAGGTATGGGGTGTAGAAGGTGTCAAGCAACACCCGTACAGCAGTACTGTGGAGGAGTGTCCAGGTATGGGGTGTAGAAGGTGTCAAGCAACACCCGTACAGCAGTACTGTGGAGGAGTGTCCAGGTATGGGGTGTAGAAGGTGTCAAGCAACACCCGTACAGCAGTACTGTGGAGGAGTGTCCAGGTATGGGGTGTAGAAGGTGTCAAGCAACACCCGTACAGCAGTACTGTGGAGGAGTGTCCAAGTATGGGGTGTAGAAGGTGTCAAGCAACACCCGTACAGCAGTACTGTGGAGGAGTGTCCAGGTATGGGGTGTAGAAGGTGTCAAGCAACACCCGTACAGCAGTACTGTGGAGGAGTGTCCAGGTATGGGGTGTAGAAGGTGTCAAGCAACACCCGTACAGCAGTACTGTGGAGGAGTGTCCAGGTATGGGGTGTAGAAGGTGTCAAGCAACACCCGTACAGCAGTACTGTGGAGGAGTGTCCAGGTATGGGGTGTAGAAGGTGTCAAGCAACACCCGTACAGCAGTACTGTGGAGGAGTGTCCAGGTATGGGTTGCACAACATGTTAAGCAACATTTGAATTTCGTCGTTGTTTGTTTCGTAAGCTGAGTGATGAATGTCGTTACACTTCCACCAACCATCTGGGGATAGAAGGAAATATTAAACGTTAAAGAAAATACCCGTAAGACATGATTGGTGCCGCCAATCCTAAACAGTTTCCCATTATCGGGGTTAGGAGCCCTGAAAGCTTATCAACCCTACCACAGGATAACGACTGGTGCTCCGCAGGACTAAACCCACAACAGTTACTTAACTCCCACATACAAATTTACTGCTAGGTGAATTCAGCCATTAGGCTATCGAAAAGTCCAGAGTCGTCTCACTATGCCCGGGAATCAAACTCCGGACCATACGGCGCTGAGCCGATTGTGCGAAGGATATAAATACCTTCGAGACAGTATGTAATAAATTGTGAATATGGATGGGATCTACCGAAGAAGGGTGTCCTGTGGCATCGCAATTACAAGTCATAATGGGACTCATTACAAGTCATCAAGTCATAATGGGACTCATTACAAGTCATCAAGTCATAATGGGACTCATTACAAGTCATCAAGTCATAATGGGACTCATTACAAGTCATCAAGTCATAATGGGACTCATTACAAGTCATCAAGTCATAATGGGACTCATTACAAGTCATCAAGTCATAATGGGACTCATTACAAGTCATCAAGTCATAATGGGACTCATTACAAGTCATCAAGTCATAATGGGACTCATTACAAGTCATCAAGTCATAATGGGACTCATTACAAGTCATCAAGTCATAATGGGACTCATTACATGTCATCAAGTCATAATGGGACTCATTACAAGTCATCAAGTCATAATGGGACTCATTACAAGTCATCAAGTCATAATGGGACTCATAGTTATTAACTGGACACTTGAAGAAAACAGTCATATGATTGTGGGACGTATCTCTTACATTGACCACAAAAACATCACGTTCTGTAAAAGTATTGTGAGAAGATTAGATTATTTGTTTAAACAAATATTGAGATGTATTGGATTGTTCTGTTATCTGGAGAGTAAGATATGGCCCCATCCTCCTTATCATGCTGGCGTGTCCATGTGTTCATCTTCAGAGTATTACGACCTCAAGTATTTATAAGTGAATCTTGGAGAACTTAAGGATGAACATTCTGCTTAAACTAACAGGCTGCTTATTTTGTTATGGCGATCCACCTTAATGAAATATTTCGGAAAGTTAAAAAGAGTAATTCGTGGAAAAGAATCTTCAGAGAAAATATCTGAAAGTTCGGAATTAAACCAGACAATAATGGTTCAAATCAAGACTACTCTGTTGACGTGTCCCCAGCGACGATTGGTGGATTGATTGATGAAGATTAAGCTGCCCAAGAGATGACACGGGCATGAATAGCCCGTAAGTGGCCCAGAGACAGTCACAGGCACAACCATATAAGATGACCTGAGCTCCTGCAACTCAGACGTTGAAACATCTATGTGACAATTAAATAATGAGGGGATTGAACCAGCGACCCGGTAAACACCAGCCGCCGACCGTACCCCTAGGTTTAATAGCCTTCAGCATGTCGTGGCCGGGGTGGAGGGGAGGTATGGAGGACAGATGGTGTTTAGCAGGTCGCTGGTTCGATCCCCTCATTGCTCCAAACATTTTCTCATCTAATAATTGTGATCTTCAACATTACAGCTCAGTATTACACAGCTACAGTCCAAGATTACAGCAACTAAAAAGTGATAATGAAAAGAATTAATAATAATGATTAAAACAACAATAATAATAATAATAATAATTTCAATCACCTGGACTCCAGGAGACTCGAACCCCGGACCCCACAAGTGTGAAGCCAAAGCTCTATTGACCTAAATATTGAATCTCCTAGAGTCTAGTCCAGAGTCTAGGTGAAAATGTTTGTTTCCAAGGAAGTCTGGAAGACATTATTATTAATAATAGTCATTCACACTTCCCTAGAACACAAACATTTCATTCACCTAGACTCCAGGAGACTCGAACCCCGGACCTCACAAGTGTGAGGCAGAAGCTCTATCCACTCAGCTGTGAGTAGTCTTAATAAGGGAAGATTCCAGAAGCAACTACTGCTGCTAAGCTGGAATTTTCAACTTCCCCCTGACTACTACTGAAGCTCAGAGGAATTATTATGACTACTCATAGCTGAGTGGATACAGCTTCTGCCTCACACGCGTGGGGTCAACGGTTCGAGTCTCCTAGAGCCCAGGTGAATTAAATATTAATATTAATGTGATTGTTTGGGCAGGTGTGTACAGGAGCAGACGCCTTCTGCCTCCTGTTATAACATGGTGGGAACTTTGTCTTCCCATAGCTCATGGTAAACATTACTCTACCAGTTGTTCCCTGAAACACAACCCACCAATCACTTTACAACCAGGGACCTAATTAATGCGGGGAATACAGAGGTGAACACTTATGGAATTGCGCCCAATTAAACCTCCCTGGCAAGGACTCGAACCCAAGTCAAATCACTCTCTTGGTGCGGAGCGAGAGTGTGACCACTTCCTGCACTTTAACTCCAAATATCCCCAGATTTTGTCAGATTTTGTGTAGAGGAGAGAACAGAGCACAAGGTGCCCGTGTTCTGGGAGAGGTGGCGGCACTCACTGCGTTCAGTGCCAGGAATACCAGCCAATTCCTGCGGGATCGAGCCCTGGTCAGGGAGGGAGAACTAGGCACTAATCCTTAACTAATTACCCCTTCTTCACCCAGCAGTAATTTGGGACCTGGCTGTAAACCAATTGGTGGGTCATCTTCCAAGGAAAGCTAATAGGGTAATGTTTAAGATGAACTCCGGGAAGTGAAAGCTCTACAACTCCTTCAGTTGGTCTACTCTTGAGCACAACTGTGTGAAGGAAGAGCGTCTAAGAACAAGAGAGAACCCACAGCCAGTATACGAAGAGCTTCAAGAACCATAATATAAGTATTCTTTAACAGGAGAAGCATGTGAAGCGGCAAGATTATAGCTCTTTTTATATTACTAATACAACTATAATTATATAAATATTATACTTGACACTGATACGTAATAAATGTGACAGTTACCATGGTAGAGCAAGAGGATACATAATACATGTAAAAGTTACCATGGTAGAGCAAGAGGATACATAACACATGAGACAGTTACCACGGTAGAGCAAGAGGATACATAATACATGTAACAGTTACCATGGTAGAGCAAGAGGAGACATAATACATGAGACAGTTACCACGGTAGAGCAAGAGGATACATAATACATGTGACAGTTACCATGGTAGAGCAAGAGGATACATAATACATGTGACAGTTACCACGGTAGAGCAAGAGGATACATAACACATGAGACAGTTACCATGGTAGAGCAAGAGGATACATAACACATGAGACAGTTACCATGGTAGAGCAAGAGGATACATAATACATGTAAAAGTTACTATGGTAGAGCAAGAGGAGACATAATACATGTAAAAGTTACTATGGTAGAGCAAGAGGAGACATAACACATGAGACAGTTACCACGGTAGAGCAAGAGGATACATAATACATGTGACAGTTGCCACGGTAGAGCAAGAGGATACATAACACATGAGACAGTTACCATGGTAGAGCAAGAGGATACATAACACATGAGACAGTTACCATGGTAGAGCAAGAGGATACATAATACATGTAAAAGTTACTATGGTAGAGCAAGAGGAGACATAATACATGTAAAAGTTACTATGGTAGAGCAAGAGGAGACATAACACATGAGACAGTTACCATGGTAGAGCAAGAGGATACATAATACATGTGACAGTTGCCACGGTAGAGCAAGAGGAGACATAACACATGAGACAGTTACCACGGTAGAGCAAGAGGATACATAATACATGTGACAGTTGCCACGGTAGAGCAAGAGGATACATAACACATGAGACAGTTACCATGGAAGAGCAAGAGGAGACATAACACATGAGACAGTTACCACGGTAGAGCAAGAGGATACATAATACATGTGACAGTTGCCACGGTAGAGCAAGAGGATACATAACACATGAGACAGTTACCATGGTAGAGCAAGAGGAGACATAATACATGAGACAGTTACCACGGTAGAGCAAGAGGATACATAATACATGTGACAGTTACCATGGTAGAGCAAGAGGATACATAATACATGTGACAGTTACCACGGTAGAGCAAGAGGAGACATAATACATGAGACAGTTACCACGGTAGAGCAAGAGGATACATAATACATGAGACAGTTACCACGGTAGAGCAAGAGGATACATAATACATGAGACAGTTACCACGGTAGAGCAAGAGGAGACATAATACATGAGACAGTTACCACGGTAGAGCAAGAGGATACATAATACATGAGACAGTTACCACGGTAGAGCAAGAGGATACATAATACATGTAACAGTTACCACGGTAGAGCAAGAGGATACATAATGCATGTAACAGTTACTATGGTAGAGCAAGAGGATACATAATACATGTAACAATTACCACGGTAGAGCAAGAGGATACATAATACATGTAACAGTTACCATGGTAGAGCAAGAGGATACATAATACATGTAACAGTTACAATGGTAAAGCAAGAGGATACATAATACATATAACAGTTACCATGGTAGAGCAAGAGGATACATAATACATGTAACAGTTACCACGGTAGAGCAAGAGGATACATAATACATGTAACAGTTACCACGGTAGAGCAAGAGGATACATAACACATGAGACAGTTACCATGGTAGAGCAAGAGGATACATAACACATGAGACAGTTACCACGGTAGAGCAAGAGGATACATAACACATGAGACAGTTACCACGGTAGAGCAAGAGGATACATAACACATGAGACAGTTACCATGGTAGAGCAAGAGGATACATAACACATGAGACAGTTACCACGGTAGAGCAAGAGGATACATAACACATGAGACACTTACCATGGTAGATGGGGTACTTGCTTAGACCAGCGTCCCGGAGCTGTTTACACTCCCGCAAGTTGGCCAGGTTGAAGGGCAGACTCGAGTCCCACTGTAACGCCCCGGTCACCCTGTAATGAAGATGGTCTCTATGTAACACGTGTGTGTGCTCCCAGTGCTGGCTCACTATCACCCACAGACAAGTGATGAGAAGAGGAACGTATCTCATCATCACCCACTGACAAGTGTCGCAAGAGGCAGCTATATAGCTTCACCCACAGACAAGTGATGCAAGAGGCAGCTATATAGCTTCACCCACAGACAAGTGTTGCAAGAGGCAGCTATATAGCTTCACCCACAGACAAGTGATGCAAGAGGCAGCTATATAGCTTCACCCACAGACAAGTGTTGCAAGAGGCAGCTATATAGCTTCACCCACAGACAAGTGATGCAAGAGGCAGCTATATAGCTTCACCCACAGACAAGTGTTGCAAGAGGCAGCTATATAGCTTCACCCACAGACAAGTGATGCAAGAGGCAGCTATATAGCTTCACCCACAGACAAGTGTTGCAAGAGGCAGCTATATAGCTTCACCCACAGACAAGTGATGCAAGAGGCAGCTATATAGCTTCACCCACAGACAAGTGTTGCAAGAGGCAGCTATATAGCTTCACCCACAGACAAGTGATGCAAGAGGCAGCTATATAGCTTCACCCACAGACAAGTGATGCAAGAGGCAGCTATATAGCTTCACCCACAGACAAGTGATGCAAGAGGCAGCTATATAGCTTCACCCACAGACAAGTGTTGCAAGAGGCAGCTATATAGCTTCACCCACAGACAAGTGATGCAAGAGGCAGCTATATAGCTTCACCCACAGACAAGTGATGCAAGAGGCAGCTATATAGCTTCACCCACAGACAAGTGATGCAAGAGGCAGCTATATAGCTTCACCCACAGACAAGTGATGCAAGAGGCAGCTATATAGCTTCACCCACAGACAAGTGTTGCAAGAGGCAGCTATATAGCTTCACCCACAGACAAGTGATGCAAGAGGCAGCTATATAGCTTCACCCACAGACAAGTGATGCAAGAGGCAGCTATATAGCTTCACCCACAGACAAGTGATGCAAGAGGCAGCTATATAGCTTCACCCACAGACAAGTGATGCAAGAGGCAGCTATATAGCTTCACCCACAGACAAGTGATGCAAGAGGCAGCTATATAGCTTCACCCACAGACAAGTGTTGCAAGAGGCAGCTATATAGCTTCACCCACAGACAAGTGATGCAAGAGGCAGCTATATAGCTTCACCCACAGACAAGTGATGCAAGAGGCAGCTATATAGCTTCACCCACAGACAAGTGATGCAAGAGGCAGCTATATAGCTTCACCCACAGACAAGTGTTGCAAGAGGCAGCTATATAGCTTCACCCACAGACAAGTGTTGCAAGAGGCAGCTATATAGCTTCACCCACAGAGAAGTGATGCAAGAGGCAGCTATATAGCTTCACCCACAGACAAGTGATGCAAGAGGCAGCTATATAGCTTCACCCACAGACAAGTGATGCAAGAGGCAGCTATATAGCTTCACCCACAGACAAGTGTTGCAAGAGGCAGCTATATAGCTTCACCCACAGACAAGTGTTGCAAGAGGCAGCTATATAGCTTCACCCACAGACAAGTGTTGCAAGAGGCAGCTATATAGCTTCACCCACAGACAAGTGATGCAAGAGGCAGCTATATAGCTTCACCCACAGACAAGTGTTGCAAGAGGCAGCTATATAGCTTCACCCACAGACAAGTGATGCAAGAGGCAGCTATATAGCTCTCACCCACAGACAAGTGTTGCAAGAGGCAGCTATATAGCTCTCACCCACAGACAAGTGTTGCAAGAGGCAGCTATATAGCTCTCACCCACAGACAAGTGATGCAAGAGGCAGCTATATAGCTTCACCCACAGACAAGTGTTGCAAGAGGCAGCTATATAGCTCTCACCCACAGACAAGAGGCGGAAATGTCACTATTATCAATAGAGAAATCTTGGTTAGGTTAGCTTAGGTTAGGTTAGGTTAGGTTAGGTTAGGTTAGGTTAGGTTAGGTTAGGTTAGGTTAGCTAAGTTAGGTTAGTCATGACGGCTAGCTTTTTTACTATGATTATCACATGCAAAAAGTGTTTCTAAAAGTGTACCTCACTACCGCCGTGAACAAAAGTGGTGTACCTCACTACGGCCCTGAACAAAAGAAGTGTACCTCACTACGGCCCTGAACAATAGAAGTGTACCTCACTACGGCCCTGAACAATAGAGGTGTACCTCACTACCGCCGTGAACAATAGAGGTGTACCTCACTACCGCCCTGAACAATAGAGGTGTACCACCTACCGCCCTGAACAATAGAGGTGTACCACCTACCGCCCTGAACAATAGAGGTGTACCACCTACCGCCCTGAACAATAGAGGTGTACCTCACTACCGCCCTGAACAATAGAGGTGTACCTCACTACCGCCCTGAACAATAGAGGTGTACCTCACTACCGCCCTGAACAAAAGAAGTGTACCTCACTACCGCCCTGAACAATAGAAGTGTACCTCACTACGGCCCTGAACAATAGAAGTGTACCTCACTACCGCCCTGAACAATAGAAGTGTACCTCACTACCACCCTGAACAAAAGAAGTGTACCTCACTACCACCCTGAACAAAAGAAGTGTACCTCACTACCGCCGTGAACAAAAGAAGTGTACCTCACTACCGCCCTGAACAATAGAAGTGTACCTCACTACGGCCCTGAACAATAGAAGTGTACCTCACTACCGCCCTGAACAATAGAAGTGTACCTCACTACCACCCTGAACAAAAGAAGTGTACCTCACTACCACCCTGAACAAAAGAAGTGTACCTCACTACCACCCTGAACAATAGAGGTGTACCTCACTACCACCCTGAACAATAGAGGTGTACCTCACTACCGCCGTGAACAATAGAGGTGTACCTCACTATCGCCGTGAACAATAGAGGTGTACCTCACTACCGCCGTGAACAATAGAGGTGTACCTCACTACCGCCCTGAACAATAGAGGTGTACCTCACTACCGCCCTGAACAATAGAGGTGTACCTCACTACCGCCCTGAACAATAGAGGTGTACCTCACTACCGCCCTGAACAAAAGAAGTGTACCTCACTACGGCCCTGAACAATAGAGGTGTACCTCACTACCGCCGTGAACAATAGAGGTGTACCTCACTACCGCCGTGAACAATAGAAGTGTACCTCACTACCACCCTGAACAAAAGAAGTGTACCTCACTACCGCCGTGAACAATAGAAGTGTACCTCACTACCACCCTGAACAAAAGAAGTGTACCTCACTACCACAGTGAACAAAAGAAGTGTACCTCACTACCACCCTGAACAAAAGAAGTGTACCTCACTACCACCGTGAACAAAAGAAGTGTACCTCACTACCACCCTGAACAAAAGAAGTGTACCTCACTACCACCGTGAACAAAAGAAGTGTACCTCACTACCGCCGTGAACAATAGAGGTGTACCTCACTACCGCCCTGAACAATAGAGGTGTACCTCACTACCGCCCTGAACAGTAGAAGTGTACCTCACTACCGCCGTGAACAAAAGAAGTGTACCTCACTACCACCCTGAACAAAAGAAGTGTACCTCACTACCACCCTGAACAAAAGAAGTGTACCTCACTACCACCCTGAACAAAAGAAGTGTACCTCACTACCGCCGTGAACAAAAGAAGTGTACCTCACTACCGCCGTGAACAAAATGTGTACTAACGGATGGTACTTCACTGTCAAGTACTGGAAAAAGCACCAAACTCACCATGTTAACGGCGCACTTACTAACATAACTTTTGCTGAACATAAACTTATTTAATCAACATTTATGTCTAAAGTTATCTTATTAACTGTTTACCTTGAACAGCTATTGACTTGCTTGTAAAGGTAGAGGAGTGAGCTTGTCTTGTAGAGGAGTGAGCTTGTCTTGATTTACTTACACTGGACGGGGAGATTAAACTTGAATTGACTTCAACTAATATTCATAAATCTTGAGGTTATCTTGAGATGATTTCGGGGCCTTAGTGTCCCCGCGGCTCGGTCCTCGACCAGGCCTCCACCCCCAGGAAGCAGCCCGTGACAGCTGACTAACACCCAGGTACCTATTTACTGCTAGGTAACAGGGGCATAGGGTGAAAGAAACTTTGCCCATTGTTTCTCGCCGGCGCCTGGGATCGACCCCAGGACCACAGGATCACAAGTCCAGTGTGCTGTCCGCTCGGCCGTCCGGCTAGCCGGAATGTTTACTGTCGATCTCCAGCAATTCTATGTAAGCGAACAGAACTCACCTCAATTTTCTCCACAGCCAAATGTCGATGAACGGGATGGCGTCCCTGAATTCATTACAAAACAGAGTGTCTCTCCAAGATCCCTTTCCGGAAGGCTTGTCCGCTGAGTCGCCTTCTCCTTCAAAGTTGAACCAACGGTACCTGTGGTGGGGTCAGTGCTGAGCTTAGCCTCGATGGGGCATCACTGGCCTTAAATCTACATATAAATATAACAAGAATATTATTTCAAAATATTTATTATAATTCGATTACATATCAACTAAAACTGGATTCTGTTAGATATAAATGAATTTCTTTTGTTCATGTTTGATCGATGCTTAGCATCATATTCTAAGCTTAGCTAAAGTCTAGATAAATTTGTAAGAAGCATTTGCCGGGTTAAACAGACGGCTGCTGTTAAAGGCATCAGGGCATGTCATAGCAAACACCAATCATAAACTATCTATATTTACTGTAGTGATAATCAGGTATCTTGAGATGATTGATTTCGGGGCTTTTTCTTTTAGTGTCCCCGCGGTCCGGTCCTCGACCAGGCCTCCACCCCCAGGAAGCAGCCCGTGGCAGCTGACTAACACCCAGGTACCTATTTTACTGCTAGGTAACAGGGGCATAGGGTGAAAGAAACTCTGCCCATTGTTTCTCGCCGGCGCCTGGGATCGAACCCAGGACCACAGGATCACAAGTCCAGCGTGCTGTCCGCTCGGCCGACCGGCTCCCGGGCTTGGTATTGAAGATGGGCATGAACTAAACCATCAGTTCCAGAGAAGCGACGATCAGATTCGCATGTATGGAAACTGGTAAGCTGCAATGAACTAATTGGCCCATAGATGAGCTACTTCACCTTCACTTAATCCGTGGCTATATATCCGGCAGCACAAAAACTTGCAACCATTCGATCTCTGTCTTTGATAATGTTGTTACGGATCAACGAAACGCATCTCTTACCGTCAGACCATAGTAAAATAAACTTTGGACAGTTAATTTTTAAATTCCTTCTCAAGTGAAGATTGGAATCAATAACGTCACCCTTTCTGTTATATTCAAGGATATGCAGGCGATGAGTCACAATAACGTGGCTAAAGTATGTTGACCAGACCACACACTAGAAGGTGAAGGGACGACGACGTTTCGGTCCGTCCTATATACTGAGCCGGGATCTTACCGACTCTGCGACCAGACGAGGAGAGTAGACCTGGCAGCCAGCATAGCGAGGTAGTCCAGCACGGGGTCAACCATCTTGTCCATGTATGTGAACGGTACCAACTCATCTAAAACTTCTCGCATCAACAAGAACCACTTGCCGACACCTGAGGAAAAGTTGAGAAAGAAAATGTATCTCTGAGATTTTATCATAAGGATAACGCAGATTATATTCTTAAAGTTATTATAAGACAAATCACTTTTAAAGCCTTTCCTTAATAATCTTCCTCTCTTTCAATGTATCGAAATGGTAATAATGGATGAATGCGTGTAAGATAATGAATAGTTGCAGATATTTTAATACAGATGGACTAATTCATCAAAGAGAGAGATGAAGGCTTTCTGCCAATCCTTGTTTCACTAGGTGCCATAAACTGGTTTACTCTTTTCTAGAAAGCAACGAGTTTTCTTACTTAACGAGTAAGTCTTTAATTTTCTAAAGTAACTCACCTTGAAGGACTAACAAGTCTTCCTGTGCAAACCAGATGTCAAAAATCGTACATTAAGGAACGAAACATTGTCGGAACAGCTAAACCAAGAAGGAAACAATCTTCCATAGAAGTAAATGTTCGAAAGTCAAGTGGCAATTAGTTAGACTTCAAAACGAACAACTTATATTGAGGAGAGGATGCTTTGATGTTTTTTTTAAATGGACCTGATGACACCAATCGAGGAACGTGATACAGTCCATGAAGTTGAAAGTGAATTTTGCAGTGTTGACGAGGCTGCGAAAGGAATGAAAGGTCGGTGGGGCTCAGGGGCCAGATTCACGAAAGCACTTACGAACCTGTACATCTTTCCTTAATCTTTGACGGCTTTGGTTACATTTATTAAACAGTTTACAAGCATGAAAACTTCCCATTCAACTGTTGTTATTGTTATAAACAGCCTCCTGGTGCTTCGGAGCTCATTAACTGTTTAATAATTGGAAAAAAACCCGCTAAAGATTGAGAAAAGATGTACAGGTTCGTAAGTGCTTTCGTGAATCTGGCCCCAGAAGTGGCACTGGGGATAAGTAATGTGTGAGAATTATTAGTTGGCGCAGAAGGAAGGTATCACAGAGTGTGCAGGCGAGGAGTCACAATAACGTGGCTGAAGTATGTTGACCAGACCACACACTAGAAGTTGAAGGGACGACGACGTTTCGGTCCGTCCTGGACCATTCTCAAGTCGATTGTTGTCGATTCTCACAATCGACTTGAGAATGGTCCAGGACGGACCGAAACGTCGTCGTCCCTTCAACTTCTAGTGTGTGGTCTGGTCAAGAATATCATAGAGTGTCTTCGGTAAAATTCTTGAAGCGGTCTACACACGAACATCACAGAAGGGGCAGACCTGTAGATGGACATGTGTAACTGAAGTAGTTCATCATTTACCTGAATTTACCCGGTGCATCCTAGTGTTTTGGTAGTACCTATAGGAAGGAGGTTATCTTGAGATGATTTCGGGGCTTAGCGTCCCTGCGGCCCGGTCCTTGACTAGGCCTCTCTTTTGTTACACATCCCCAGGAAGCAGCCCGTAGCGGCTGTCTAGCTTCCAGGTACCTACTTACTGCTAGGTGAACAGGGGCATCAAGGTGAAAGAAACTCTGCCCAATTGTTTCCGCCTCCACCGGGGGATAGAACCCGGAACCTCAGGACTACAAATCTGAAGCGCTGTCTACTCAGCTGTCAGAACAGGAAGCCGGTGGCTTGTCAAAGGTCCCCCCATTTGCCCTGACGATTTTTTTCGAATTAGATTTTAAAATTTAAGAGAGTTTTGGAATTTACAGCTTCGGCGGGTAGGCGGTTCCATGAGTTTAAAACCCTATGGGTGAAAAAGCATCTTCTGTTTGTTTTCACATATCCACACATTAAAACATTGATTGTAACCGTGATATATATGTGCTTCAGCCTACAGTTTAGACCTATTGTCTTATGTATGACCCTCTGTCCTGCGTGACAGTGAATACTAGCATTAACCTCAATTTAATAAGACTATCAAAATCCTCAGATTAGGCAAAATTGTAATTAATTTTGTCAATAAAGATGTTAATAATAATAATTCTGTTCTCAGTCCTATATTGTGGCTTGTTGAGCTTGAAACCGTTGCTCCTTGTTTGTGTTACATCTGACCTTTTGAAGAAATTGTTTGTATCAAAAACCTCCAAATTGTTCAATATTTGAAAAGTTTCAATGAGATCCGCCCTGTCATGCCTGGTTTGCAGTCATGTTAGCCCTGTGGTCCTCAACCGTCCCTGGTACGAGAGTTAACTTACCTCTGGTATGGTTTTTGTTGCCCACTGAGGGGCCTCGTAGCCTGGTGGATAGCGCGCAGGACTTGTAATTCTGTGGCGCGGGTTCGATTCCCGCACGAGGCAGAAACAAATGGGCAAAGTTTCTTTCACCCTGAATGCCCCTGTTACCTAGCAGTAAATAGGTACCTGGGAGTTAGTCAGCTGTCACGGGCTGCTTCCTGGGGCCGCGGGGACACTAAAGCCCCGAAATCATCTCAAGATAACCACTGTTGCACTTTCTCCAGAGCAGCTATGTCCATCTGAAGATGAGGTCTTCATGCTTCATGGTCTCCGTAAAGTAATCCACATGGGAGCACACCAGAGATTTATACAACTGAATCACTACCTTCTTTTCCTTAAAGTCAAAGGTACTCCTGATTATTCCTCGGGTTTGGTTAGCTTTTATTTTTACTGCTGCTCCGACCAGGATTGCAACTTTCTGTGAAGTGTGAATTTTAACTCCATGGTTCTTATCTTCATGAGTACGCTGCAAGGTAGTATTATTAAGCTGGCAGTTGTGACGGGTTGCTATGCCTCACGAGCAAAGTCGTGCCTGAACACTTTTGTTCATATATGGAGGCACATCGGGAAGAATGTCAGTTCTCATTCAATAAAGTGTTTCAAGATTGTATAGGTTATATGTACGAACTGAAAGACAATCAAGATGAGGCGTTATATCATTTATGATGAAGATACATTATTACTTCTGAACATAATATAGCACCAACCATTTGTTTCCGTGATGCCGGCCGTTAGATTCTAACAGACAATTTTTATATTACACGAAAGAAGATCGAAAAGGAACAACGTCTTGTATAGTTTAAACTGATGCAGAAATCGTAAGAGAGGATATTAGATCTAAATAACAGGAAATTGGTAAGTACCCTTCAAAATCGCGTTCCTTGATACTGTTGAAACTGATATCCTTGAATCTCTCAATTATTAAAATCTCAAGAAAAAAGGAGCTGTGGACCCCTGGAAAACTTAAACCATGTTAAGTGTTAACTGCACATGCAATCCTTACTGCGACTAATTCAAAGTATTTTCTTTGTCACGTACAAACTGGTCTTGGGGCATTGTTAAGCAAAGTTGTCTCTGCTCTAGGGTTTTGTGCACCACATGAAGAAATTAAGTTATTCCAAACATCAGCCCTTGAAAACCCATGACATATAGTGATACCGGAATCCTTTTCTCAATTAGTTTAGGAATAGAATTTAGACAACGCCGACATTAACATTGATACGATAGATGGAACCAACACATTTCATTCAAAAGGTGGCATACAGTGTATTAATCATCAACTTCTGGATTTTCAGCTGGGAATATTGACAAACAAGAAAGTATTCCAAGTGCCTGTGTGGTGTGTGTAGGTGAGGCTGTCTTTCAAAAGTTGTTGGAGAATTGGGTCTTGTATCTGCAGGTTTCTTTCAGAAAACTAAACACTCAGGATTAGCTAAAATTCATATATAAGACCTTTATGCAACACATCATTCTTCAATGCAAGCGGAGCTACTGTCAACAGATTTCCTGTTGCTTTATGGTAAGTGGAGAGAGTTGTTTTAACTTCCAGGATGAAATGGTTTTATGGAACAAGTCACAGCTTCTCCTCCTTTTAACCTACCCATGGCTTTGCGCCCTGGAAAGGCCTTTCCAGACCGACAACCAGATCGCAACTCCATAGTTGCCGGACCAACCGGGCTGTGGTGGGTATGTGGGCCTGCGGGCCACTCCAAGCAACAGCCTAGTGGACCAAGCTCTCACAAGTCAAGCCTGGCCTCGGGCCGGGCTTGGGGAGTAGAAGAACTCCCAGAACCCCATCAACCAGGTATCAACAAGGTATAGTCTCCTGAGACTGAAGGATGCCTACTATGTATCTACTTTTACCTGAAAAAGCATTTGATTTGATTTGATTCGATAGTCTTATTCATAGACACAATTCATACTGAAGTGTTCCCTGCAGCAAACAGCTGTGACTCTAATACCCAACACAGTATACCTTTGTGTTGGGTATATCTTTGGTCATACCCTGACCAAAGAGCCAAAGCTCAACCCCCGCAAGCACAATTAGGTGAGGACAGTTGTATTGTGACGTTCGATCAGCCACTTTACATCAACTCGCGGGACACAATAGTCTGGCTGTTACTGAGTAAAGTAACAGTCACACTTGGTGGTTTGTACCCGTTAATGTCATTAGGGAAGTTATAGAAAACATGATGGCAGGTCGTGGTTTAAAAGAACTATTTTTCACTATATATGGCTGCCGTATCCAAAGAAACAATGTTTACATGGATGGCAAGGAAGGGATGTCCACATGTGGAGCACACACCGCCACAGTGCACTCCGTGTCCCTGGCACCAGTGCACTCCGTGTCCCTGGCACCAGTGCACTCCGTGTCCCTAGCAACAGTGCACTCCGTGTCCCTGACAACAGTGCACTCCGTGTCCCTGACAACAGCGCACTCCGTGTCCCTGACAACAGTGCACTCCGTGTCCCTGACAACAGTGCACTCCGTGTCCCTAGCAACAGTGCACTCCGTGTCCCTGGCAACAGTGCACTCCGTGTCCCTGACAACAGTGCACTCCGAGTCCCTGGCAACAGTGCACTCCGTGTCCCTGGCAACAGTGCACTCCGTGTCCCTGACAACAGTGCACTCCGTGTCCCTGGCAACAGTGCATCCGTGTCCCTGGCAACAGTGCACTCCGTGTCCCTGACAACAGTGCACTCCGTGTCCCTAGCAACAGCGCACTCCGTGTCCCTGGCAACAGTGCACTCCGTGTCCCTGGCAACAGTGCACCCCGTGTCCCTGACAACAGCGCACTCCGTGTCCCTGGCAACAGTGCATCCGTGTCCCTGGCAACAGTGCACTCCGTGTCCCTGACAACAGTGCACTCCGTGTCCCTGGCAACAGCGCACTCCGTGTCCCTGGCAACAGTGCACTCCGTGTCCCTGACAACAGTGCACTCCGTGTCCCTGGCAACAGTGCACTCCGTGTCCCTAGCAACAGTGCACTCCGTGTCCCTAGCAACAGCGCACTCCGTGTCCCTAGCAACAGCGTTGCTATAATCATGCACTGACTAAACCCTCTACATTAGATGAGGCTGCAGCCTCTCGACTCTCCAGCCCTTCTCCTGAGAAACTGTTAACTCTGCACTGAACAGGCTTAGCACCACTTTGTGTAGAATTAAATTCCTTTCAAAAAACAATTTGTTACCTATTTGGCTAAAACCGAGACAAAACGAGATATTTGATAAAAACTAATTTGCGATGCCATTTTTCAATATGGCGGACGAAAGTTGCATGCCCAGAGGGGGAAATTTATCGTAGAATACAAACTCTTATATTAAAGGGAGTAATGCAGTTTCCAACTTTCTGGGAACGTTTTCTCGAATTCAAATGCCAATTACCTTTTTTATAATAAATTCACATTTAAAGGTATAGTAATAATAATATTAATGTCACTTATTACTAATAATTTAAATTTGACTAAAAATCTAAATAAACTTTATAATTTTAAGTTTATTTTTGTTATTAAAAAATTTCCTCTTGTTGCAACTGTTACAATCAGTAAAGTTATTTAACAATTTTCAGTTTATAGCTAACTTAGATTAGTTACACTTGACGGTAACTTACAGGCTCACCTACACACACCACAGACAGCCCCACCTACACACACCACAGACAGCCCCACCTACACACACCACAGACAGCCTCACCTACATACACCACAGACAGCCTCACCTACACACACCACAGACAGCCTCACCTACACACACCACAGACAGCCCCACCTACACACACCACAGACAGCCTCACCTACATACACCACAGACAGCCTCACCTACACACACCACAGACAGCCCCACCTACACACACCACAGACAGCCTCACCTACATACACCACAGACAGCCTCACCTACACACACCACAGACAGCCTCACCTACACACACCACAGACAGCCCCACCTACACACACCACAGACAGCCTCACCTACACACACCACAGACAGCCCCACCTACACACACCACAGACAGCCTCACCTACACACAACACAGACAGGCTCACCTACACACACCACAGACAGCCTCACCTACACACACCACAGACAGCCTCACCTACACACACCACAGACAGCCTCACCTACACACACCACAGACAGGCTCACCTACACACACCACAGACAGCCTCACCTACACACACCACAGACAGCCTCACCTACACACACCACAGACAGGCTCACCTACACACACCACAGACAGCCTCACCTACACACACCACAGACAGCCTCACCTACACACACCACAGACAGCCCCACCTACACACACCACAGACAGCCTCACCTACACACACCACAGACAGCCTCACCTACACACACCACAGACAGGCTCACCTACACACACCACAGACAGGCTCACCTACACACAACACAGAGAGACAAACGTACACTGCAGAGTCTTACCTAAAACTATGACATCAGGCACCACCTTAGCTGTGGCTAGGTCCTTCAACTTGGTTACCGGTTCGCTGTTTGGTTTAAGGGGATTATCTCTCTTAGAGACACTAGGGGCCCACACCAGCGTAAGGCGCAGCTCATATGAGGGGAGATGGATGTCCGCTTCCAGTAACGTTTTCACAGAATACTCGACGTTTGCTGTATAGTTGGTAACGTAATATTTTAATTTCATGTTTTTTGAGATTTTTATAAAACTTTCTTCGTGGGTGGTGTTTATTCCGTGTTTGTCCAGCTCTGGTGAAGTGTTATGTGTGTTTTGTGCGTTAAAGTTGTCATGTTTGGGTTGGCTACTGCCACGTTGGTGAAGCTTGCGGCCACTGCGAGCAGGGTGGCGAGCCTCACTTGTTGTCTGTGGGCGGGACGACGGAGTGGTTGGTGAGGACGACGTCCTGGACGTTGTAGTCATTGTATTTGGTTCTTGGCTGACGGTTGATGTGGGTGTTGGGGGAGCTGTCTTGGACGGCCGACGGCCGAAAATGTCGTAAGTTGAAGGTCTGTGTTCATTGTGAGAGACTGCCAGTAAAAAGTTCTCTGTTGTTACCTGGAACAAGACATTTAAAAACATATTAGTTGAGACGTTGTCATATGGATAGGACCTGTAGTATAATAGTTTCGACTCACACTCGAGGATCTCGTGTTCGGTCCCCGGGCAGGACAGACATAGTTGGGCACGTTTTGTCTCACCAGATGTCTCTGTTAACCTAGTATAAATATGAAAACAAGTAAGGAGTTAGGCAACAGGACTGCATCCTGGAGAGACGCTATACAAATGTAAATATAGACCTACTGTCCCAGACAACGGGAACTGATACTTCATCAATCCAGTATTAAGGAAAAACTGAAAAAAATAATTATTCAAATTTCATGATGGATGGACCTTATGATGGATGATTGACATTTAATAGAGTAAACACTTAACATTAAACAATAAGTATCTAGCTAAGAAGACTGACACTGGGAAAACCTTGCAATAACCACTGAGGCCCACCTCAGATCTTTCCTTATCTACTTCTAACACTGAACTCTCTCTGTCTCGTTTAGAAACCAATGGTTATCTTGAGGTTATCTTGAGATGATTTCGTTTTTTTTTAGGGTCCCCGCGGCCCGGTCCTCGACCAGGCCTCCACCCCCAGAAAGCAGCCCGTGACAGCTGACTAACACCCAGGTACCTATTTTACTGCTAGGTAACAGAGGCATAGGGTGAAAGAAACTCTGCCCAATGTTTCTCTCCGGCGCCTGGGATCAAACCCAGGACCACATGATCACAAGTCCAGCGTGCTGTCCGCTCGGCCGACCGGCTTCCCTAAGTGTACATAGCTTTGTCATCCAGAGGTTTTTAATTGTTTTCCCTTGTTTATACTACCGGTTTAAATTGCTCATTTTTCATTTGTCAATGTTGTTATTTGTCATTTCTTTATACCATTTACATAGTTTCATTTTTAATATTGTTTGATTTTATATATCTCAATTTGACTTTAATTGTTCATATTACAGCAAGTAGAGTTACAGTAGATATTGTATTTTACTGTTCGTAATTACAACCTGTATTGTATCTTGACACTGGTAACTGGTAACTGCATTTGTTAGGCCGAACACAAAGTCCGTTACATCATAAATAATATATTAATAAATTGCCTTCCTTGGTGACAGCGACGTTCTCCTGTATCAAAATAAAGCAGCAACACTGGTATATTTAATGATACATTGCAGCAACGTTGAGCTGGTGTTATACACTCTTTTTTTTTTTTTTTTTTTTTTTTTTGAGATATATACAAGAGTTGTTACATTCTTGTAGAGCCACTAGTACGCGTAGCGTTTCGGGCAAGTCCTTAATCCTATGGTCCCTGGAATACGATCCCCTGCCGCGAAGAATCGTTTTTTCATCCAAGTACACATTTTACTGTTGCGTTAAACAGAGGATACAGTTAAGGAATTGCGCCCAGTAAATCCTCCCCGGCCAGGATACGAACCCATGGCATAGCGCTCGCGGAACGCCAGGCGAGTGTCTTACCACTACACCACGGAGACTTCTCTTACTGACAACACAATAAAATTATTTAGAATTGACTTTGAATATGAGCCAGTTCTTGTCCACTTCAGTAGAGACAATGTTTGTCAACCATTAGACCTTAATAATGCTAACACACCTTATAAGATTTAGTTATACTCGGACGTCTCTTGAAAAAATACACAATATTTTAAATATTTTGTTTGTTAGTTTGTTATTTCATTGTTTGTATGTTTTATCTGAGATTACAACTGTGATGCAACAACCACTCACCTCTCTCTCACCGATAAAGTAGGTGTATGTCAACTCTTGAGGAAGGAAACTGAGGAAGGAGTGCATCTTCTGCCTCTGGGAGGAGTCCCCAATGAGCGCGACCCAGGTGCTGGTGCCTGCGGCCTTCCTCGCCGCGCTGCACGCCCCCACCTCCCTGGCCTCGTACTGACGCACCTACAGAAGGGAGGAAGATGATGAGGGGAGTATATCTTCTGACGTAGGGTAGGAGACCTGTTATGAACCCCGAAAGCCTCATGGCCTATATCCTGTCTTGGATGAGAGATACTCACCCCCCAAGCATACTGTTGACGGAAAACGGATGTACAGCTCAGTCTACTGTGTAAATAGAAGTTGCTTGGAAGGTTTGGTTAGAGGCATTTGTTTATCAGAGTGCACTGTTTAGGTGGAGAGGAAACATGGCGACGACGAGAGACTTTCTCAATTAGGAAGGAGATGGATGACATCATCATTGACCAATGAGGAGGAAGCTAGGTCGTGACGTGTCATAAGCAGAGGGTCTACGATTGGTGAAGATGTCACTTGTGAGTGCAGGATCAAGGAGGTAGCGCACTTTTCCTCGCTTTTCCAGTTTGAGGTGTTAGTGCTTCAGCATTGGTGAGAGAAGTGCCATGGAACTGTGACAGAGGGAAGGTGTGTCAGGGAGAAGTGGATGATCAGCCTCAATTTGTGAACCCAGGAGCGACATTCTGAAGCCAATGAAAGATTAATGGCCCTGGTGTCCACCGTGGTAAACCTACAAGAGGTTTTGTGTGTTCCAGGTGAGGACAATGTGACAGGTGGGCTAAAGTTGGTGCCTGTGTGTGTGCAGTGTGTGACCTCCACACGCCAGTCAGGATGAGAAAATTCGATAGTGAAAGTCGAGAGAAGATTTGTGAACGACCTGGAGGAAGGTAAACACCAGACGCCATCTTGATTTCTGAAGATAAACATCTTCGCCTCATGATTGAGCAGTAAGAGCTTTTGTTTGCCAGGAACTGTAAGAAGACTTGCTCAGTGATATATACTAATGCTCAATGACCTTAATAAGCCGTGTTTATATTGAATAAGAAATAATATTTGAGAGAGAGATAATAGTATGACTGTGGCGAGAGCAACAGATTATATGTAAAAATTATAGGTTAGTGTGTTCGCCAAGATGTTAGTTCGTTGGGTGACCTGTCAGAGGAAGTGTTACTTGCCTATGAGGATAATTTGTCAGAGAGGAGATGCACTCTTGAGTAAAAGATGAGGATCCACAGTTGTGATCCACCAGGGATCGTTTGTCATCTTGCTTTTATGTTTTTTGTTGGAGCTTGGAGCTCCAACAAAACGCTTGGATCACGCGTCCGGGTGATTCCTTACTCAAGTTTCTGGCATAGTTGTGGTGTCGGCGATGGTAGCAGTACTAAGGGTGTTAACTAGTTGTATTTTTCCTAATTATCACCCTTATGAATACTGTGGTGATTTAGGTGGCCCTTGGTGAATTTAGGTGACATGGAAGTCCGCAATGACAGCGTTCCAGGTGCTGGTGCCTATGACCTTCCTCTCTACACTGCACATCACCACCGGGCTACATTTGACATGTTCAAAGTTTTATTGTTTGTTCATGTAAATATTAAAGCTATAACTAGAAAACAAGAACACATAAAATAGAAATGCAATGAAATATAAAATCCCCCAAAACGTCATGAACTGAAATTGCTAACTTTTACTATAACTGATAATTGATAAAAACTAATAACAAAGCAAACATGGACCCTTGTAGTGAAGAAGAAGGTGAGGAAAGTTGTTATACTCAAATTCTGTCAGTTGAAATGTAACCAATCACAGGCTAGTAGGCCTCTGACGTCATGCCAGACAGAGGAGCATCAAGCCATGCTCCCAGCAGCCGCAGTTCTCCACAGAGACTCAGAGTAGAAGGACCTCGGCTAGGCAGATATATACCTTGCTGTCTCGGTCAATAAATATATACAGAAGCGACTACTGTGTCTACCTTCTACCCGAACAAGGCAAACGAATAAAGTGCAGTAAGGCAAGAGCTGACAGACTGGTAGTGAGGACCAGCAGAAACTAACCTGGCAGGGGATGAAGGGTACAGAGCCGTTCAGGAGCTGGAGTCGTGTCCCTGGGTAGAATAATAATGGGTTGTCACCTTGAGTGTCGTTCCTCACTTCGGATTCTGCCAACAGTGAAGGCAACTGGCGACTGAGCTCTTGGTAAGGCATGTCTGGTGGGTAACAGACCAGTGAGATATATACATTGTTGACCAGACCACACACTAGAAATTGAAGGGACGACGACGTTTCGGTCCGTCCTGGACCATTCTCAAGTCGATTGTGACCATTCACAATCGACTTGAGAATGGTCCAGGACGGACCGAAACGTCGTCGTCCCTTCACCTTCTAGTGTGTGGTCTGGTCAACATACTTCAGCCACGTTATTGTGACTCATCGCCAGATATATACATTGTTTTTTCCATGCACATTATTATATTAGGAAGATATGAAGCATCTATAATGTAAAAAGAGCAGAAGAATTATATTTGTTCACCTAAATAAATAAAGCAAATAAATAAATAAATGTTTATACAGGTAAAAGTGCATACATGCTGTTGAGTTACAAACAGAATGTTGGATTACTAGATAGTGCTAGTATATAATATGCCTAAAGCCACTTGTAGCGAGTAAACCTTATTCTCGCTCCAATCTCTCATTACCTTAATGACAAACCAATTAGTACTAATTATGACTACTCAAATCCTTTCCCTAATTACAGGTAACATTCTTTCCATCCTGGTGGAGGAAGCTGAGGTGAAGTCACCAAATATAAGCAAGCGGAAAGTGAATAGCCAGGACGGGGGAGACATCTCCCGTCACGCAGGGTGCAGTCGCACCTCCACAGATCTCCAGTATCAGCTCTTGATACTGGTAATGGCTCAAAAGGGCTACCACTTACGGGCTATTCATGCCCGTGTCACTTTTTGGATGGCTTAATCTTCATCAATCTTGGACACATTCATCCATTTGGACACGGGAGACATCTCCCGTCACGCAGGGTGCACTCGCCCCTACACAGATCTACAGTATCATCTTCTGATACTGGTTATGGCTCAAAAGGGCACCACTTACGGGCTATTCATGCCCGTGCCACCTTTTGGATGGCTTAATCTTCATCAATTGTGTGGGAGACATCTCCCGTCACGCAGGGTGCAGTCGCACCTCCACAGATCTCCAGTATCATCTTTTGATACTGGTAATGGCTCATAAGGGCCACCACTTACGGGCTATTCATGCCCGTGCCACCTCTTGGGTGGCTTAATCTTTATCAATCAATCTATCGAATAGCCACTTTACGGGCTCACCATAGCCCGTGCTACTTGCCCCGCTCCTGTGCCAGGTAAGTCCACTACGGGCTCACCATAGCCCGTGCTACTTGCCCCGCTCCTGTGCCGGGTAAGTCCACTACGGGCTCACCATAGCCCGTGCTACTTGCCCCGCTCCTGTGCCAGGTAAGTCCACTACGGGCTCACCATAGCCCGTGCTACTTGCCCCGCTCCTGTGCCAGGTAAGTCCACTACGGGGTCACCATTTAGAGATAAATCTAAGCTCACTCTGTATAATATGGCAACCTATCTTATTACCATAGATAAATTACCTGAAATCCTTGCACTGTATCCACATTTCGCTTCCAGTAGATGAACGACATATGAGATTCAGAAACAAGTAGTGTATTGTGAGGACTAATAATAAACAGAAGCTCCCCTATGACTCTGTAATATCCCCATTGGTCAAACTATTAAGTATCTGCCCGAAACGCTTTGCGTAATAGTGGCTTTAGGCATTGTATGTACTAGCTCTATTTATTAATCCAACAAACTTTGTAAAATCTCTTGTATGTACCTTACCTAAATAAACATTTATTTATTATATTTATTAGCGATAAGACCTACCATTAATGTATGATGACTTACTGTAAATATGTATCTCTTGTAATAGCACTTTCTCTGTAACTAGCTGACATTGTAACTATAAGGTGTGAAGGATAGATGAAATTGTTTATGTAATAATCTAACATGAGGTCTGATAAAGACTTTTTGTGCCCTCTGTAATGCTTTTGCGCTACCGCTCACAGGATGAGTATGGGGTGCACAATAAACTAGCCGCCTTCGGCGGCAACAATCAAAATCAATCACCATAGCCCGTGCTACTTGCCCCGCTCCTGTGCCAGGTAAGTTACGGGCTCACCATAGCCCGTGCTACTTGCCCCGCTCCTGTACCAGGTAAGTTACGGGCTCACCATAGCCCGTGCTACTTGCCCCGCTTCTGTGCCAGGTAAGTTACGGGCTCACCATAGCCCGTGCTACTTGCCCCGCTCCTGTGCCAGGTAAGTTACGGGCTCACCATAGCCCGTGCTACTTGTCCCGCTCCTGTGCCAGGTAAGTTACGGGCTCACCATAGCCCGTGCTACTTGCCCCGCTCCTGTGCCAGGTGGAGTCTTACCTGGGACGCGGTCGGGTCAAGATACCTGCTCCGCACCTTCCCCCCCCCCCTCCCCCCATGCTGGGTACTGAGATGGAGACTCAGTCACCAGAAGACATGGCTACTTATCACGGCGTTATTAACATGGACCCTGAAAGCAGCCAGTCAGACGAGGAGGGCGAGTATCTAGAAGTTCTGACAAGGAATAAGAAGAAACGAAGAAGACAGGAGGCAAGGCGCAGTGTGGACAGTAATACACTTAACGGAAACGATAAAAGAATGAAGAACGACGCCGAGACTGATGCAGACAAACGGACGGAACGATGTCAGGAAGGTGAGGATCAGCGGAGATGGAGGCTTCTCTTCCCTGCCTCATGCACGCTGGTCTATCATCAGAAGCTGCTGTGGACCGTCAAACTCGGAAGAGAACACCGCAAGTTCGAGCCCCTGCTGAAGGAAGGTGTAAACAGACCTTACTTAACGGTAGGTTCTATGGAGGCAGTGGAGTATCTTACCCAGCAAGGATACGATGGAATTCTTATGGAAATACCGGAGGGGAACGAGAAGCTGACGAAGGTAATTATCTATAAATACCCTCAGATTCTGGACCCCGAGTTTATACTCGACGACCAACGATTTGTGTGGGCCAAGCGTCACCTTATTAAAGGTGAAGCTAGGAGTCAGGTGGTGGCTCTAGTGAGAGGTGACGTACCCGAAAAAGTGTTCATCACCGGGGCTGGCTACAGGCATGTAGCAAAGTATGTGGAAGAGCCCATAATATGCCTGAAATGCTGCAGATGGGGGCATAAATCCTGGAGATGTCAAAATGATCCACGATGTCGTTTCTGCGGAAAGTCTCACCTCTCTACTGTGTGTAGAAACAGACTGAATCTGGGTGAGAAAATAGTTCCCAGATGCTGCAACTGTGGAGGTGTTCACAATGCGAGCTCGGCTGTGTGTAGCAAGAGGCCGAGTATGGCTGTTCTCCGGCCGGTGAATGTTACAGAGCAAGCAAGAGCTCTTACCCAGACACCGGGAGCACAGCAAAACAGTCTGCCCCAAACAGTGCCAGTGAACCGGACGAATGCGTGGGTAAAGGAGTCACCTTTACTTAGGCAGGCTCCAGCAACAAGCAGCCACGCCACCACTCAGGACTCCGGCAGTGACAGTGTAACGGTGAGTGAAGTGGCTACTGTGGCTCAGAGAGAGGGTCATAATAATATGGTCAAGGAAGTGTGGGCTGAACTTAAAAAAGTTGGTGAGTTCCTCCAAAATCTGGGGCAGAGAATCGAGTCCATCGAGGCTAAATTAAACGTTCAGGAGGTCAAGGAAAATCACACAACGGTGAAGGATAGTCAGGATATAGTGGTTGAGGACAAAAATGAAATATTGAGTGATGAAATGAAGGAAAGTGAAGTGTGTGTGAATGATGGTAGTCGTAGTGAAAGGAAGAACCCTATAATTACACATAAAATGAAGGAATCATTTGGGCCAATAATGGACATCTCAGGGCTGAAAAAATCTCTTGAGAATCGCAATGTCGCTTTTACTGGTGAACTTGGGAGGAGGTGGGAGATGTTATACAAGGTATGGCTATCATTTAGTGAACTTATTGGGGATGACTTAGGCAATGAATTGATTAATAATGGATCACCCTAGACTGAAAGTGTTGTCATGGAATGTTAATGGTTTGAGAAACAGGGTTACAGATGTTCATTGTTATGTGATGGGAAATGATATTGATGTTGTAGCTCTCCAGGAGACAGGGGATAGGAATGAAGGATTATTGAAATTAAATGGCTATAAAGGGTTTCACCTCTTCGCTGCAAATAACATCAGAGGCACGTCGATTTATGTTAAGAACTCCATACCAGCAGAGTTAGTAGAACCGCCATCAAAAACGCAAGGTATAGAGAGTGTTTGTGTTAAATTATCATTAAGGGAAGGGGAATTTATTGTAGTTAATTTGTATGTATCCAGGAACTGCTTCGACGCTAACTATTTACCTGACTGCATTTATACTAATCCTTCACTGGTCATTGGGGACCTTAATGCTCGGCACACAAGCCTTGGGACAGTGGGTAGTATTAATACTAATGGGGTCAAGTGGTTACAGTTTCTACAAGATCATCCAGATACCTGTCTATTGGGAAACAATGAACCAACTCACATCAGGGGAGGACGGCTTGACTATGCCTGCGTTTTAAACTCTCAGGGGATTATGGGGGAGGCTCGGGTTGTTCGGGAACTACTTAGTGACCACTTTGCCTTGAACGTTGAATTACCACTGGGGAAAAAACAAGTCCACTTTCAAAGGAAAAGGCTAAATATTAAGAAAGATATGAAAAATTATTTTATTCAAAATATGGGAGATTGGTATCAACATTACACGCCGCTCTGCGTTGATAGTTTTTACGAGGACATGGTCGAGAACATAGAGAAATTAGTACAGAGGGAAAATAACGGGGGCAGGGGAAGCAAGACGCACGGACCTAAGAAATTTAAATATTCCAATGATCAGCAAGTCAAGGGATGGGAGAGAATGCTACGGGGTGCGCATAAAGCATGGTTAAAAAATGGAATGAGGGATGAAGAGAAAAATACAATGTTGGAAGTGGCTAGGGAATGCAGTCAGGTGAGGAAGGAGGCGCGGGACAGATACTGGCAAGACTTTGCTCAGGCCATTGGTAATACTAAGAACCTTAAAGACATATGGAGAGCAGTAAATAAAGTCAGGGGTTGTAAGACTAAATTCATTGCTCACTCAGATCCAGGGAAAGTTGCTAATGAGTTAGTAGATAAATGGGCAAGTGCTGCTGGTATGGAGTCCTTACCTGCAGACACGAGAGTCACCATTGAGTCATGGGAAAATATTAGAAATGGAGTAACTTTATGTGCCTTAAATACAAGATCTATAGCATGCACTGAGATAACCCACGATGAGCTACTGGATGCTATAAAAAGTGGCAGCTCCACTGCTCCGGGAAAAGATGGAGTAACGTATGACATACTTAATTATTTAGCCGGTATGAAACCTAATCCCTTACTTGATTTGTTTAATATGAGTTATAGAGAGGGAAAGTTACCAAGAAAATGGAAAGAGGCTGTCATCATTCCTATCCCTAAGTCAAACGGAGGCTACAGACCTGTCTCCTTAATATCCTGCTTTTGTAAAATGATGGAAAGGATTTTGTTAAATAGGCTACTCTACCTTGTAGGTGATAACATGTCCAATAATCTCTTTGGTTTTATCAAAGGCAAAAGTACTGCGGATTGTCTCTTAAAGTGTTTGTCTAATGTGGATGACAATTGTAGAGTTTTTGTTGATCTACAAGGAGCGTTTGATAAAGCCAATGGGGAAGTAATCTTATACGAATTAGCCAATCTGGGAATAACAGGGAGATTGCTACACTGGATAAGGGATTACCTGCAAGGCAGAAAAGGTCAGGTGTATTACCAGGGATACATGTCTGAGGAACGGAGGTTTCAGTTAGGTACCCCACAAGGGGGAGTATTAAGTCCCACCTTATTCAATGTATTAATGAACAGATTAGCATCAGAGATGTATCCTCCAGGGGTCACGACGATCATATATGCTGATGACATTCTTATACAAGGCACTTCTGGGAACAAAATTCAAGATGCTCTTAACATACTTGGTACAACCTGTCACAAGTTAGGCTTAGTTATAAATGCAGATAAAACCAAATACGAGTATAGGAAACGAAGAAATATAACACTTACTCTAAATGGTGTGGAACTGAGCCGTGTACAGAAGTACAAGTATCTGGGCATGTATGTTGGATACACATGTGAGAGTAAAAATGCTGAAATAAATCATATCAGCACCTTATGTAAAGCCCGTCTGCATCCTCTAAAAGCACTGGCTTTTTCTGGTAAAGGTGTTGGGGTACCTATCTTGCGGATGTTATACATAAGCACTGTTCGATCCCTGATAGACTACGCAGCACCCGTATTGTCTTACACAGGCCAAGGCAGAATTCAAAAAATAGAGCTGATACAGAACGAGGCTATGAGGATTATTCTTGGATGTCAAAGAAATGCAATGATTGAAATAATGAGAATGGAATTAAATTTACAGAGTGTGTGTGATAGAGTCCGTGACATTAACACTAGAGTATCTATTCGTTTCATGCGGAGAAAAGGAGGGGATAAGCTGTTTGAGAGCGTTCAGACCTGCTTGAGTGACGTACACACTTCCAGGAAACTGAGGGAGACTCGCTATACGAGAGGATTAGCTCATGACCTCAGGGAATACGACGTACTTGACTGCTGTAAACCCTCTCGAAAGTGTAATATGTCTGCTCCCTGGAAAGTACAGAAAATAGACGTCGAAATTGTACCCCTCAAGGTGAAAAAGATTCATCATGAACCGGGACAATTACGGTGTTTGTATGGAAGCATGATATCTCGGTTACCAAGAGGCAACAGTTTACATGTATATTGCGACGGGTCGGTGGCGGAGGATGGCAGGGCAGGGTGTGGTGTCCTAATAAGGGATTATACGGAGTTTGGGACTGTGGACAGGATAATTGAACTCCGGCTTAGTAATTATATATCATCCACACAAGCTGAACTGCAGGCCATTCTGGCGTGTTTGGAGGAAGTACGTCATGACGACAAAAATGTTTTTGTATTTGTCGATAGCCGAGGAGCACTGGAGTCCTTAAACAGTAGAAACCCAGTCTTCATGTCTATAGTGGAGGACTGTAAGAGAAGAATAACTGAGATACAGCTGAAAGGTTATAGTGTGAAATTCATGTGGATTCCATCTCATGTTGGAATAGTGCTCAACGAGGTGGCGGATGACTTGGCCAAACGTGCCACATCAAAACCACAAGTTGACATTGAATGTGAATTCACAATGAGACAAATAAGAAGCAAAATCAGAAATATTCAGGCACAGGCGGGAGTGGAGAGGAGAGAGATAATGTATGAGAGTAGTCAAACCATGCAACACTACATGTATGTGAGTCAAAACACCCATTTCACTTATGGTAAAAGGAGAAATGCTTGGAGTGACTCTGTATACATGCGGCTCAGGCTTGGGTACAAATATTACTGGGAATATGGGATAGATGTTCATGGTAATGACACGAAGTGTAAACTATGTGGTATGTTAAGGTCTCACACCCTTGCCCATTATATTCTTGATTGTCCGTTGATTAGTGTATATAGAAACACTGAGATAAGGACTGTTCCTGAACAAATAGCCTGGATGTGTCACAACGGAAAGGTTGATGATATTCTTGAGAGATATAAGAATTTTGCACCAAGATTGTAATATTTTGTTGAATTATCTGCAGGTGTCTTGCAAATTGTCTATACAGTATACCTAGGTCATAAAAGTATTTGTGTGTACGTCTGATACCATACTCCTTGTGAGGGAGGAAATGTATATTTTTACCTCTCAGAATGTTTGGTAATATGTTTATTTGTGATGTGTTTCTATGTATATATTAACACGTTGTACTGAATGGGGTGAGAATAGCTTGAGCTACCTCATCCCTTTGTGTGTATTTTACCTCAATAAACTTATTTCAATTTCAATTTCAATTCTGTGCCAGGTAAGTTACGGGCTCACCATAGCCCGTGCTACTTGGAACTTGTTCCGAGTAGCTGAATCTATAACAACAAGATAAATAGCCAGGAGTACAATTTCCACAGTGATTGAGATAACTCCTGTATAGACGCCTTGGATTTACCTCACCTCTTCAACCTCAAGAATGTAGCACTCGGCGTGAACAGTTCTAATCGACCCCAAGAAGCTACAAGCTTCAACACAGAGCAGACAGCAGACTACGATGGCATCAAGCTACAATGCTTTCGCTGCCCATCGAGTTCAGACACTCACGATTCCCCATCGAGCTGCCACGCTTTTCCTCATAGAGCTCCGCGATTCTGGCCTCACTCAGCTCTCAGCTCTGCTCCAAGGTCCGTCTGAACATCTACGATAATGTCAACAACCTACGACAATGCCAACAACCGACTACTATAATCAAGACTACTAAATAAATAAGAAACTCACTAAACACTGTGTATCTAATCTACCCAACAACATAACGTAATCACTAATACGTAACGTACGTACGTTACACACTAATACGCACAGCGCTTCGGGTAAGATGTGGGAAAAGCATTAATACTAAAACTTAACATTTTAGCTTCCTACTTACACATATACACATGGAGGCTCACTCAATGTTCAAATATCTCTTGTTCCGAAAATCCAGGTACAGTTTATTTCCATAACCCTACACAATTAATGTATATGAATGTGGCAACCATTCCTAGGGATATTATAGTAGTTATGTCACTTAATACTCATAGTTCCTATGCTGAAAATGTTAATTTATTTATATATATATATATATATATATATATATATATATATATATATATATATATATATATATATATATATATATATTATTAAATATGACAGTGACTTCAGACCAAGTTGTATGAGGTACTTTGAGCTCTGTAATTACTTCATATACTCAGGAATATTGGAAGATATTCTTATGCTGTACCCAGATTTTGCTAGTGTAGGTTAGTAGGTCCGCCTTACATTTCTTGTTCTCTCCTGATTCCATGTATGACCTATTCCATCTTGTGAGGTGGGGATATTACATGAACTTATAACTAGTTTTTGATCTACTCTGTGTAATGTGCAACTTCCCTATTCATATAGAATAGGGAAGTAGCACATTGCTGTGTATACCTGAGCTTTATAATAATAAAACAGAATAAAATTTTTAAGTTATAGTTTGTATTATTATTATTATCCTTATTAAATTATGTTAACCATGGATCATTAAGTTCTCATATTGATATGTAAAGTCATATTTCTTTTGTACCATTCATTATATTGTGCAGTATGTCTCAATTTTTCACTTCTTTCGATATAGAGTAGAAAAAATAGGATAATCAACCCCATAAATATTTGTTTCATTATATGTTTTTATTTAAATAACTGGATAAATATTTTTACAGCTGATTGGATTTGTTTTACTCACAGGTGCATTATTTGTTAAATAAAATAGGTTTATTGTTACACACAATGGTGCTACATAGCCTTCCCGGCTCTGTGCCTTCTTTTGATAATTACATACTTAATGTTATACACCAAATTATGTAACAGGAAGAGGTCCTGGACACACACATATGTTCAATGTTAAATGTAGAGGAATTACCTGAGCATTCTTCAAATAAAATAAGCTTCCTCAGCTTATAAGGTAAATACAATAAGCATTCCTTAAATAAGTAGCTGCCTCATCAATTGGTGATGAATTTTTTAGATCTGTGTACAGCAACACCATATATTATTAGCAATCTAGAAAAATAAAGCAATATTGTAATACAGCCTGTAAGATAAAAACGACAATATATATATAGTATATATATATATATATATATATATATATATATATATATATATATATATATATATATATATATATATATATATATTTATATATATATATATATATTATATATATATATATATATATATATATATATATATATATATATATTATATATATATATATATATATATATATATATATATATATATATATATATATATATTATATTTCACACATACATACATATTGGTCGGGGTTAGACTGTGGTGCCGAGGACTGTTCATCCTCCCACCCCACATGCCACCTTTCTTCTTCCATCTGTCCCTTCACCTTCTTCAGTCTTTCATCCCTTCCTCTATCCCCTGCTTCCCCCTCTCTTTTTAATATAGGCCTTAATATTCAGTTATAGTTATAATTACAGGCCTAAGTTTTCAATGACAAAAGTTTTTGAAGTTTTTACCCTTACCTTATAAGGGTACATCATTTGTGCAGCATATTTTTATTTTATTTCTCACCCAGATTTAATTTCAAAATAATACCAAACAAACTAAATTAAAAATGGGTATGTATAGCTAAGGAACACCCCTAGCTATACTTATTGCTAAGTGAACAGGGGCATTTGGTGATAGTAAATGCTCCCACCACCGAGATCATCACCAACTCTCCTATTTCATGTTCACCAATGTTTATTTACATAAAAACTAATGGAATAATATCTTGGTATTATAAAACTAATTCTAATATCATAAAAGACATATTTATTGCAAGTTTCAAGCAGAGCATATTTGGCTAGCACGAAGGACTTCTTCTTGACGACACTCACCAGCAAAAATGCTTATTTATATTAAAATTTATACTCCAGTTTGTATAGTTTCATATAGGCCCAGAAGACGTGAGTCATATAGGCCCAGAAGATGTGTCGTATACCTCATCAGCAGTGACTGGACCTCATCATTAGTGACTGGACCTCATCAACAGTGACTGGACCTCATCAACAGTGACTGGACCTCATCAGCAGTGACTGGACCTCATCAACAGTGACTGGACCTCATCAACAGTGACTGGACCTCATCAACAGTGACTGAACCTCATCAGCAGTGACTGGACCTCATCATTAGTGACTGGACCTCATCAACAGTGACTGGACCTCATCAACAGTGACTGGACCTCATCAGCAGTGACTGGACCTCATCAGCAGTGACTGGACCTCATCAGCAGTGACTGGACCTCATCAGCAGTGACTGGACCTCATCAGCAATGACTGAACCTCATCAGCAGTGACTGGACCTCATCAGCAATGACTGGACCTCATCAGCAGTGGCTGAACATCATCAGCAGTGACTGGACCTCATCAGCAGTGACTGTACCTCATCAGCAGTGACTGTACCTCATCAGCAGTGACTGGACACCTTCACCCTCATTCGTGTCTCCCCACATGAAATTCATGTCCATATATCATCCTATATGTACACCAGCATGCTGACATTAACAAAATCCTGAGAAACGTCCTGTTTGTTCTGTCTCGAGTACTACATTATGTTATTATTGTAAACATGGACTGTACTACATTATGTGAATAATGTAAACATTGACTCACATGTGTTCCAGACGGCTTGTTGCGCACCTTTGTCAATGGTGAAGATGGCTGGACAGCGGTGATGTGGGTGTGTTGTGTGGGCGACGCCGCCTCTCACTGTGGCTGTGGGAGACGCTGTGGGAGACGCTGTGGGACCTGGAGACCACCAGATCACAAACATTAACAAACACACCACAGTACCTGTCACCATGACCCGTATGCTTCCTCCTGATATTTTCTTCACGAAATACGCTCTCATTGTTATCAAAAATATCACCGTCGAGGATGAGGAGCACCGTAGTCTCACACCCAAGAAACTTTCCTTCACCTTGGCGGAACTTTGAACACTAAACACCCCAGCGACGCCCCGCTTCCCCGCGCTCATACAGGAAAATCTCGAGAAATAATCTGATCATTTGGGTAAATAACTCCTCCTCCTCCACGATGACGGCCAGACATTTGGGAATTTGCTCTGCCTGGGGACCGCTGGAACATGCCACGCGAATTTGCCCAACGGATCTGTTCAGCCGTCCTCTTGTGTGTTCTCAATGTCACTAAAATTATGTATTAAATTGCCCGAACCCAATCTAAACAGAGACTAATGAATAGAAAACGGGATATAATGTATTTTGCAAGCCATTGTGATTTTTAGGACGTGTTGTAAAACCCCTAGGCTAGAGGTACTGTGAGGCCCCTGGGCTACAGGTACTGTGAGGCCCCTGGGCTACAGGTACTGTGAGGCCCCTGGGCTACAGGTACTGTGAGGCCCCTGGGCTACAGGTACTGTGAGGCCCCTGGGCTACAGGTATTGTGAGGCCCCTGGGCTAGAGGTACTGTGAGGCCCCTGGGCTACAGGTACTGTGAGGCCCCTGGGCTAGAGGTACTGTGAGGCCCCTGGGCTACAGGTATTGTGAGGTCCCTGAGCTACAGGTACTGTGAGGCCCCTGGGCTACAGGTATTGTGAGGTCCCTGAGCTACAGGTACTGTGAGGACCCTGGGCTACAGGTACTGTGAGGCCCCTCACCAATTTGTACTCACCTATTTGTGCTTGCGGGGGATTGAGCTCTGGCTCTTTGGTCTCGCCTCTCAACCGTCAATCAACAGGTGTACAGGTTCCTGAGCCTATTGGGCTCTATCATATCTACACTTAAAACTGTGTATGGAGTCAGCCTCCACCACATCACTGCCTAATGCATTTCACCTATTAACTACTCTGACACTGAAAAAGTTCTTTCTAACGTCCCTGTGGCTCATTTGGGTACTCAGTTTCAGTACTGAGTACTCAGTACTCATTTGGGTGTGTGTACTCACCCAATTGTACTCACCTAATTGTGCTTGCGGGGGTTGTTCTCTGGCTCTTTGGTCCCGCCTCTCAACAACAGTGTGAGACAATAGTGTGTGTGTGTGTGTGTGTGTGTGTGTGTGTGTGTGTGTGTGTGTGTGTGTGTGTGTGTGTGTGTGTGTGTGTGTGTGTGTGTGTGTGTGTGTGTGTATGTGTGTGTGTGTGTGTGTGTGTGTGTGTGTGTGTGTGTGTGTGTGTGTGTGTGTGTGTGTGTGTGTGTGTGTGTGTGTGTATGTGTGTGTGTGTGTGTGTGTGTGTGTGTGTGTGTGTGTGTGTGTGTGTGTGTGTGTGTGTGTGTGTGTGTGTGTGTGTGTGTGTGTGTGTGTGTGTGTACCAGCTTCGTCTTGTGCTTGACAAGGTACGGGCTCCATGCTGGGGCCGCATACTCCAGGATTGGTCTGACATATGTGGTCTACAAGATTCTGAATGATTCCTTACACAGGTTCCTGAACGCTGTTCTGATGTTAGCCAGCCTCGCATATGCCGCAGACGTTATTCTCTTTATGTGAGCTTCAGGAGACAGGTTTGGTGTGATATCAACTCCTAGATCTTTCTCTCTGTCTGTTTCATTAAGTACTTCATCTCCTATTCTGTATTCTGTGTCCGGCCTCCTGTTTCCTACAGGCACTTCCTACAAAGAGCTTCTTTCTCCACAACAGAATAATTCTTCTGAGCTTCATTAAACTTACGTGAAAAATAATACTCAGGATGCTCTACATTATCTGCTCCTACTTGAAAAAGAACACCGCCAGCTCCAACATCCGAAGCGTCTATATGCATAATGAACGGCTTGTCATACTGTGGACTAGCTAACACAGGTGAAGTTGAGAGAATTCCTTTTAATCTTTGAAAAAGAGTTCTGACATTCCTGCGTCCACTTGAACTTTACACTTTCTGACATTCCTGCGTCCACTTGAACTTTACACTTTCTGACATTCCTGCGTCCACTTGAACTTTACACTTGCTTTTAAAAGATTTGTCAAATGTGCAATATATGGAAAAATTCTTACAATAACGATGCTAATAAACACATATCCCAATGAATCTCTGCACTGCTTTCACACTGGTTAATACTGGGTAATCAACGATTGCTTGGATCTTGTCTTGCAAGGGTAATATCCTGCCTTACCCGACCTCATGACCCAGAAAAGTTATCGTTCCCTTAGCCCAACTGCATTTGTTTACCTTTACAGTGAAATTTGCATGTTGAAACACCTCAAACAATTTCTTCAAACCTGAAATATGATCTACGCAACACTTACTATAACTCACAATATCGTCTAAATATGTCCTGTAGTTTGACACATCCTTCAACAAAGAGTTCATTAATGTGTTATAAGTGGCAGGTGGATTTCTCAGGCCAAATGGCATAACGTTAAATTCATATGCCCCATCCGGTCGGAGGAGCCGGTCGGCCGAACGGACAGCACGCTGGACTTGTGATCCTGTGGTCCTGGGTTCGATCCCAGGCGCCGGCGAGAAACAATGGGCAGAGTTTCTTTCACCCTATGCCCCTGTTACCTAGCAGTAAATAGGTACCTGGGTGTTAGTCAGCTGTCACGGGCTGCTTCCTGGGGGTGGAGGGCTGGTCGAGGACCGGGCCGCGGGGACACTAAAAAATCCCCGAAATCATCTCAAGATAACCTCTCAAGAAGGTTCGGTGTGTTTCAACAGCTGTCACTTCTGTAGCATTGTTACTTAAGGGTATCTGATAGTATCCCTTAGATAAATCTAATTTAGATAAAATTAAAATTATCATGACCAATCTGATCAATGCATTCCCCTAGCAAAGGTAATGGAAAAACATCCACCACAGTTACCTTATTTAATTGGCGGGAGTCCACACACAAGCGCCACCTACTATCAGGTTTTGGAACTAATAAACAAGGAGAACTCCAAGTACTCTGACTCTGTCGAAGAAAATCAAGCTATAGTATCAAGTCCACATCCTGCTGGATGATTTGTCGTTTCTCAAGAGTCACTCGGTAAGGGTGTAGTTGAAGTGGAGTGGCCTTGGGCAGTTGGACATCATGCGTAATGAGAGGCGTCTGTGTGGGGACCTCCCCAAACAGGCTGGAGTACGTCCTTAAAAAGTCCTGGAACTCTTCTCTCTGCTTATCTTGTAAATGACATAGCAACTCTCCGCCAGAACTGGAATTAATCAAAGGAGGATTACCGCCATTCCGTACACCAGATGTCTCCTCAGGTGTTAACTCCTCATAAACACAACACGCCACAATACTGGACCCACAATAAGACTTTAACCTGTTCACGTGTACAATCATCTTCAGGCGAGTACGCTGTGGATTACAGACTTAATAAGATAAGTTACCGCATTGTTCAACCACTTCATACAGTACTTCAAATTTGTGTGACAAGTCCCCATTCAAGGGTTTAATACCAGCACCAAATTACCAATCTTGAAAGATCTGAGTTTTGCCTTGAACTTCTTATCATTTCGCCCCTTCATTACCTGTTGCACGTCTCCCAGGTGTTGTAACGCCAACTTCTGGGTACGACACAACTGGCTTCTCACATCCTTCAAATATCTGCCACTCTGCCTAGCTGACAGGTCTGCAAGCATTTTCTCTTGGAGCATTTTTAATAGTTTCGTCCAAACACAAGATCAAAAGGAGAATAACCTCGGGCAGTATGCAAACCGTCCCTAGCTGCAAATAACACAAATGGTAGGTGAATACCATTTCACCCGTCCCAATGGCTGGGTGAATACTCCCTTATAGTTTTTAACATCTGTTTCAATGTTTGATGGAACTGTTCAATTCCTCCTTGACTCTGGGGATGGTACATGCTGGAGAATTTATGTTGGCTCCCAAAACAGTTACATAAGTCTGAAATATTTTGCAACATTGCTGCCTTTATCTGTTTCAACGACACGCGGCGCACCAAATAAAGAAACCCCCTCTTTTACCTCTATTTTTATTTGTACTCAACGCATTTTTTTCTTTTTACCCATTAGTTTTAAGCTTTAGTCAGTAGTGTTTTTTCCTGCCCGAAACGCTTTGCGTAATAGTGGCTTTAGGCATTGTATGTACTAACTCTATCTATAAAGCCAACAAACTTTGTAAAATCTCTTTATGTATGTACCTTTACCTAAATAAAAATTATTATTATTATTATTATTATTAAATAAATCGTTCCAAGTGTTTAATGAGTGTTGCAGCCCTAATAAAATAAAATAAATAAATACAAATATTTATTCAGGTAAAGTACATACATACAAGGTGAAATACAAAAGTTGATGGAGTTATAGATAGAGCTAGTACATACAATGCCTAAACCCACTATTACGCAAAGCGTTTCGGGCAGAATAATGTAATCGGGTAATGTTAGGTAAGGCAAACCCTTTTGGTAACCTGGTAGTCATACACATGAGAGTAAACATGAACATATTCCCAGATTTAGTTCAGCGTAAAGGGGCCGACACAATCCAACACCACATGTTGACAGCCGAGTGGACATCGCTTCGGATTCGTAGTCCCTGAGGTTCCGGGTTCGATCCCAGTAGAAGCGGGAACAATGGGGCAGAGTTTCTTTAACCCTGATGCCCCTCTTACCTAGCAGTTAATAGGTACCTGGGACTTAGACAGCTGCTACGGGCTGCTTCCTGGGAATGTCTGTGTGTGAGGAAAAAAATGACTGACAGTTGAGAGGCGGGCCGAACGAGCCAAAGCTCAACTCCCGCAAGCCCAACTAGGTGAATACATGTGTAGAGGACTCCACTGGCACCACAATAAGTGGCGAGAGTGATCGTTGAACAGTCTGGTTGGGTTTACCCAGAGTCAGGACGTATTCCATATACCAGGGGGAGACTACAAGTCATCAGGTAGATGAAGGACATCACCAGGGGGACTACAAACCATCAGGTGGATGAAGGACATCACCAGTGGGACTACAAACCATCAGGTGGATGACGAATACCACCAGGCGAGAAACTAACAAGCTCCAGAACTCATATCAACGGCTAAACACTGGAGAAGTTCTCCTTTAGGAAGGATATAGAGCAGTATTGGTTTGGCAACATGGTTGTAGACGAGCAGAAGAGGTTGTCGCCCTACATCATAAACAATTTTAACATTAACAAATTATATTCCAATAAATCATATGAATATCTCTTCTGTCTCTCAGGACGTGTTGAGCAACTCGATGGAACACCCGGGGTCAGCTGGAGTAAGATGGCTCTCTCAGATGACCGTGTAACGTTACCAGGTAACGCATCGTTACATCTTACAAACGTTCTCCACCGTTGTCTCTAAAAATCCTATCGCCCAATAGGCTAAGTTGTTTCCAACGTATTTATATTTCTTGGACAATATGTAGACTAAAAGGAATTTTATGTTGACATAAGTCAAATTAAGTTAACATTGCCCAAATATTTCTGAAAACTATTTACAGTATTTTGTTTATCCTTGCTATTCAGGTGTTGGAACTCGGTGCATGTACGGTGTTGTCCTTGCAAAGGCTAGGCTTCAGCTGTTGGGCTCCACCTTTTTGGCTTCTCTTCACTAGCAAGTGAATGTAGCCTCCTGTTTCATCCACTATTGATCTTACCTGCCTCTGCTCTACACAGACGCCGTCTAGTCGAATCAGCTCTGATACACAACCTACCCAACATGAACCTGAGTCCTGGCTTTGTTGCTGTTGACTCTTCCCCTTCACAGTACATACTTATATGCTCCAACCTTCTAAACAAACGTGATCTGACTTAGCTTTGCCTCCGCTCTAGCCTCTCTTTCAAGTGTCTATTTCGTTACTAATTTTGTTCACTTCGTCAATAGGCTTATTGCCACTTTCTTTTCTTTTTGCCTCTCTTTTTTTCTGACGTTTTCTTATTTATAACCGGTTTACAATTATTATTATTATTATTCCTTTTTAATTCCCTTACTTCCGAGCCTTTATATACTTTACCTGATTCTCTTTATTTTTACCTTTTTCTCTTCGTTCTTTTCATCTTATTCTTCATCTTTCTCTTTTATTTATCCCATTTTTCCTCTCACACTCTTTCCTCGTATAGTTTATCTCTTCCACTTCCTTTCCATTATACAACATGATAATGGTTCAGAATGGACCGAAACGTCGTCGTTCCCTCATGTTCTGACGTGTGGTTTAGTTATCATATCTTCACCCACGTAATTCTGACTCAACGTCAGCAATTTGTCTGTTTCTCTTTTAGTTAAGAGGACAAATAATTTATGTAACATAAAGTGAACTAAACCACATCGTAGCTGATACATGCAACCTGACATAATACCCAGAACCTCGGGAGAACACAATTAAACAAACAAGAACATTATAATGAACAAACCAAGTCATCTCACTGGAAAAATCAAGCTCCTGGTGCATCCACAGAACAGAAAACCTTAAATTAATAATGAGAATTGGCACATAACAGAGAAGCAGAGCCTTGTAACACAAGGGAATGTTACACGAAGCATGAGAGACCATGAGAAACATACAACAGTTACACAACAGTACATTCGTACTTATCCCCGTCACACGAAAATATACGCAATGGTTGTCAACTTATTCTCATCAACTGCTGACTGATTAAGCAGCACGTATACTTTGGTCCAGAACATAGTTCAGCGCTAAAGTAAATTCTCGGTGTATATACATTGAGAAATCCTAGTGAACCTCTTGGTGTATATATCCCTGTGACTCCTTGTGTATATTTTAGTGAGCTTACATATGACTTATACATCTGGCAACCATTTGAGGTCATGAAGTGTTTACTACGTGTAAGTACATTTGTTTTTCTCAAACATTTATTATGTTAAAATATTTATTTTTTCATGTATAGTTACAGTTGGCCAAGGAAACATATGGTAAGCTGTTTTGTTTGAATTGATATAAGAAATGTTAACAGTTCAGAGTTGGCAGTGAATTTTTTTTTTTTTTTTTTTTTTTTTTTGAGATATATACAAGAGTTGTTACATTCTTGTAGAGCCACTAGTACGCGTAGCGTTTCGGGCAAGTCCTTAATCCTATGGTCCCTGGAATACGATCCCCTGCCGCGAAGAATCGTTTTTTCATCCAAGTACACATTTTACTGTTGCGTTAAACAGAGGCTACAGTTAAGGAATTGCGCCCAGTAAATCCTCCCCGGCCAGGATACGAACCCATGACATAGCGCTCGCGGAACGCCAGGCGAGTGTCTTACCACTACACCACGGAGACTGTAGAATAAAGCAAGTCTCGGGAGACGGAATCAAACATCGTCGTGTGTACTTTTAATCATATAAAGTCTGACGAAGTTTTTCATGTCAGTAATGGACTTATCCATTATCCATCCAACCGTTCCGACAGGCCGTGTTTTGATGGTGGGCTGACAGGTGGAAGGAGAGCCAGCCATGACCAAGTTTGTCAGTCCGACCCGAACACTGTGATTTGACAACCCGTCCTCGACTCAAGTCCATTACATTCAGCGGTCAACCCCACAGACGCATTTATATATTTTAACATGCTGTTCATTCAAAACGGGAATTTTGTCAAGTATAAATTAATATTATAATATATTAGCATATTGTGTATAAATAGGCATAGGTTAGGTTAGGTGTTTAGGTTCTGTTGGCGATTATTTGTATTTGTAGTACGTGGGTGAAGCATTTATAGCGTTGTGGTTCGAACAAAATTCGTCAGTGAAGCACTTGTTCCGGATATGTTCGAACGTCAGCAGTTGTGAGTCGTGTGTAAACCGCTTTTCATTCATAAACAGGGGGTTTGGCGGGTGCATGGAATCACTTTTGGATCTTTGTTTGGAGGACGGGCTGACACACGACTCACAACTGATTTCGTTCGAACATTTCCTGAACAAGTGCTTCACTGACGAGTTTTGTTCGAACCACAACGCTGTAAATGCTTCACCCACGTACTACAAATGCAAATAATCGCCAACCGAACCTAAACACCTAACCTATGCCTATATATGCACAATATGCTAATATATTATAATATTAATTTATATTTGAGAAAATATTTGTTTTGAATGAACAGCATGTTAAAATTTATGAATGCGTCTGTGCGGGTTGACCGCTGGATGTAATGGACTTGAGTCGAGGACGGGTTGACTACACAACCCATTCTCGCATACAAAGATACAAGCTTTTTAATCCACCCGCCAAACCCACTGTTTATGAATGTAAAGCGGTTTACACACGACTCACAACTGATGACGTCCGAACACTTCCGGAACAAGTGCTTCGTTCACGTCCTCTGTTCGAACCACAATTCTATAAATGCTTCACCCACGAACTTAGAAATACAAATAATTACCAACAGAACCTAAACACCTAACCTACGCCAAACTATTCATAAAATTTTTATGTATGAGAATATTAATTTGTATATGAGAACAAACCAATTTTTAATGCACAGTATTGTTAAAATTGATGAATGCGTTTGAGGAGGACGGCCGCTGCTCTAAACAGCCTGGTGTGAGAAAGGGTTGTACTACAAATACAAATAATCGCCAACAGAACCTAAACACCTAATCTAACCTACGCCAAATCTATACATAGAATTTTTATGTATAATAATATTAATTTATATATGAAAACAAACCAAATTTTAGTACACAGTATGTTAAAATTTATGAATGCATCTGGGGAGGACGGCCGCTGCATTGAACAGCCTAGGGTGAGGCCGGGTTGATTTTAGTGGTTGTTGTACAGCAGTTGATGACCAGTTGTGGACTAGAAGCCTTCATCCGCGGTCCACAGTACAAGAATTAGAACTACAAAACACTTATAAATTGGCACAAGAATCGTGCAAAAAATTTAAGGTGTTGTGAAATATCTGAACAAATAGGTGCTGCCGTTTTATATAAAAAAAGGCAAAAAATCATCTGGCGTGACTTGACTAACCGATACACTACGCTTCAGCAAGGGAGGTGCACTTTCGTCTGGGAACAATAATGGCTTACGTGATAGTGCAAGGCAGATTTGGTATAGGAAGTGCACAAGTGGAAGGCCTTGAAAATGCATTCGCTAAGCGCGAACTTGCTTACAGAAGTGTCCTGGACGCCCTGGGGTTCACTCTTGACGCGGACGGTGTTGTGTCCAGCAAGCCTCGTTCAGGTGGAAGTTGTGAAATTCGGGCGTCGAGTCATGGCAGAAAACTTTTGGTCTTGAAACCAGACCTGTTTCCAACAGAGGTTCTCAACGTGATGAAAAAAGCGGGCTTCAGAGTTGTGGCTTCCTCCGCCCTCTCCAATAATGCCGGCAGTGGTGTCGTTGTTTGGACACTAGAAAAACTAAGTAAAGGTCCGTGAACTTGGACGAAGACATTGTCAAACCGGGAAAAAACATTTCGCGTACGTATGCTTGCAGCCCTGGTAGTTTTTTTTAACTTTTTAGGTCTTGTTAATCATTTTATTACTAACTACAAATTCTCTTTCGAATATCTTTTTTCAGCAACTAGCTCTTTGTACTTTTTTGATTAGTAAAAAAGCATGATTTGGTTAACTTATTGTTAGTATGGATCTAACACTGTTGTAGATAATTTACAGTAGTTTTAGATGCATTTGATTTTTGTATATTCATTACAATTCGTATATTTTGTACACTGTATTATGTTTCTTCTTGGCCTTGTTAACCTGTAACTAAATTAACTATGGCGATATGTAATAAACGAAGTGGCTTGTTACAAATGCTGTGGTGCAATTACATCCAATAAGGGTAAGTTGCCACGAGCAATTAGTTTGTGCTTTCTATAGTCATGATTCCCACACTAGGGGGGGGGGGGGACCATGCACATCAACACCATGTAGCAAGAGCAATGTTAAGACTAGCGGTGCAGTAGTTATGTACACTTTACGTACAGGTCATTGTCATTATGTAAATTTCCCGAATACCATTTGTTCTCCAGAATCGGTTTCTGGAACACGATTAATTGTAATAACATTACGCGTATCATTTATTACTATAGCGTTCTGAAGCCTTGTCCAGGTGTACCTTAGACCCACAGCCCAATGCACCTCCTGAGTAGGTGGGTTTTAACGACTAAAACCCAGGTTTAGGCGGGTATGACAAAGCAGTGTTAGGTTTTAATCGAAATACATACAATGACGCTAAAACCTCGTGTATCCTTAACATACCATCACAGTAAAACATTTTTCACAAATGTTTTAAAAAACTTTAGGATTTAAGATAAAGTAATTACAAAGTTAGATTTTTTATCACAGCGAAGGACAGTTAAATTGGCTAGTAATGTTTGTTCCTTGCACACCTATTTGTAAGTATGCTCGGCGTATGATCGTCTTATCTAGAAGCTTTTCAATGAAATTTACTACAGTACTACATGAGAAGGTTAGTGCTGTTTAGTAATGACTCCTTCCAGGTATAACTTCACATAACCGTATACAATATTTCCTCAATATTCGTATTTTATTGACCGGGGGAAGCAGAGGGGTTGGTTAGGTAGCTTCAGAAATGTTGCATCCGTATGAACAAAGTTTACTAACGATCATTCTGCTTGTTGCTCGGGCAATTACAGGTGTAAAGCTGAAGTATTAGATAGGATAGTCACAATAACGTGGCTGAAGAATGCAGACCAAACCACACGCTAGAAAATGAAAAGACGACGACGTTAGACACAATTGACTTGATATTGGTCAAGGGCGGACCGAAACGTAGTTTCATCTTCTAGTGTGGTTTGGTCAACAAGAGATAGGAACTTGCTGTTTCAGGTGATAGTAAATTAAATGAACATAACTAGGGGTATAAAAGATGTATGAAAGGCGAAATTAGCATAAATGAAGATTCAAAATATAAATTAAAGGGTTCAGAAATGCTGACTAGCAAACGGTTAATGGATTTCTGACGCAGACTTGACAAAGTTGTTGGCAAACAATATCGGTCAATAGCCTTGGCGTAGGCTTGACGGGCCGATAGTGTGTAGGGGTAGTAATATTACTTACCACACCTCCTGGCATGTTCAGATTTAATTATTAATCTTGGTTGTTAATTAACTTATCATTTTATGAAGTGTTTTTATGCATGGAATTGGATCTAAAGATATTGCTCATTATTAGTGCGAAAAAGTCGGCTCGCACTCCACACCACCACCACCACCACCACCACCACCCACCACCACCCACCACAACCACCACCACCACCCACCACCACCACCCACCACCACCCACCACAACCACCACCACCACAACCACCACCCACCACAACCACCACCCACCACAACCACCACCCACCACAACCACCACCCACCACAACCACCACCCACCACAACCACCACCCACCACAACCACCACCCACCACAACCACCACCCACCACAACCACCACCCACCACAACCACCACCCACCACAACCACCACCCACCACAACCACCACCACCACAACCACCACCACCACAACCACCACCACCACAACCATACTCTACCACCCCCGCCTCTGCCTTGCTGTACGGGGCCGCCCTCGCCCCCAGCTTTACTCTACGGGCCCCCTTCCCCCGCCTCAGCCTTAATTTATAGGGCTCCCCCCCCCCCGCCTCAACCTAACTCCATCCCCCCCCCCCCGGCCTCAACCTAACTCCTATCCCCCCCCTCAACCTAACTCCTATCCCCCCCCTCAACCTAACTCCTATCCCCCCCCTCAACCTAACTCCTATCCCCCCCCCCTCAACCTAACTCCTATCCCCCCCCTCAACCTAACTCCTATCCCCCCCCTCAACCTAACTCCTATCCCCCCTCCCTCAACCTAACTCCTATCCCCCCCTGCCTCAACCTAAATCCATTCCCCCCTGGCCTCAACCTAACTCCATTCCCCCCCCCCCCCGGCCTCAACCTAACTCCATTCCCCCCCCCCCCCCGGCCTCAACCTTACTCCATTTCCCCCCCCCACGCCTCAACCTAACTCCTATCCCCCCCCGGCCTCAACCTAACTCCAGACCCTGAAACACTACTCTCCGATGTTTAAGACCAGGTGCATTTCAACATTGTATTGCTTAGAATGGTCCAGAAAATGAAAGAGCATGCCGGTAGTGACATGACATTGTTACTGAAGCATTAATGTTTGTTTATTTTTTTGAGATATATACAAGAGTTGTTACATTCTTGTAGAGCCACTAGTACGCGTAGCGTTTCGAGCAGGTCCCTGGAATACGATCCCCGCCGCGAAGAATCGTTTTTTTCATCCAAGTACACATTTTACTGTTGCGTTAAACAGAGGCTACAGTTAAGGAATTGCGCCCAGTAAATCCTCCCCGGCCAGGATACGAACCCATGACATAGCGCTCGCGGAACGCCAGGCGAGTGTCTTACCACTACACCACGGAGACTGTTTAGTTCAATTGTGCAGCTTTTTCATGTTTTGTTTCAGTGAATGTGGGGAAACGGAGCGACGTTCATCCTGGGAGGCGCAGTAACTACAGTTCTTCCCGTGGCTTACACCGGAGCCTTCGACCCGACTCTCTCCTGGGAAATGTAGTAGTCACCCGTGCCTGTTACCCCTGTTCACCTTCACACCAGGAACGGACACATTAGCACATAATTACTTGCACTGATAATTTCAGTTTGATGTAATTAATATTGATTGACATACGGTAATGTTTAGCTTTATTCTTCGGACAATTTTACCTGGAAGAAACAAAAATGCACTTAAATGGTCAGCATTTTATTAGACATGTTCCATCGTCCGAAGTTACAAACTGCAGTTTTGTTGTGAATATTAAAAATAGTTATGTTCTTTTAAGTAGGTTTTAACAATATTGTAACTATGGACAAGTTACATTGTTTTTAGTTATCTTTCTCCTTTTAATTTTTCTTATTTACTCTTGAAATTAATTTTTAAACTTTTAACTAACGTTTAATACACGGTAATTAATAAAGACGTTCAATAATTTGCTTGTTTTTTCTAATGTTCCTCCTTTAATTATAATAAAGAAATATACTTGTTGATTAATGTGTAAAGATTCCAGTGCTGTCGGGCCTCGCAGACTATACTTGTGAAAATTTCTGAAATTTTATTCTATATAGCTTGACAAACTTGCTCCTGGGGGGACTGCAAATTAATGTTCGATTAACATAACGTAAAGAAACCTAACCCTAACCTAATGTAACTTTAACCATGGATGGAGACTAGATAGTAGCAATAATTATAGTTTTCGATCCATTCCCGTGAGTGTCCTCTCCGTGGTGCCTCCTTGCCGTGGCGAGGGGCTCACGTACACTTCCCTGGGACCGTTGTGGGTTGCCTTTGTTCACTCTCCTGCCCCTTCTTTGGGTGGTGTACGTGCTGAAGGGCACCATGTTGGGGCCTTGTGAGCCATTGGACCACCCGCTGGAGGGGTCGCCTGTGAGGGACCGCCCCGAATGGATGGTCAGGCGTCCAGGCTGGAGTGATAAGGGGAATGAGGTCTTAGCACCAGTGTGGGAGAATGGACGATGTAGGACTCCCCTGTTGAAAAGGGGGAGCACTCCTGGGGACGACGCAAAAGTTCATCATCTCCCCTCTTTCGCTGGCGTCTTCTATGGTCGTGTGGTGCGCTCTTCCTCTCCTCGTCCTTCCCACCTTGCTCAGTCTCACAACAGTTTACAAGCCTTAGACCCGGACACGCCCACCACCACCTCCCCTGTTTCTCTCCGTTCTGTCCCGGAGGGTCCCCCTCCTGGTTCTCTTAAGGTTCCCCTTATTTCTACCCAGTCATGTATCCTGTATCTTCTTTCTCCTCTTCCTCTGGTCCTCCTTCCCATCATTCTCCTCAGTCTCTTGGCTCTACACGCCGCCCGACTGTGTGGGCCAATCTCCATCGCTCTCCTGGTGGTCATGTTGTTCGTTCTCGCTCTTCTTCTCCTACCGAGACGCTGGAGTCTGTTGCCCAGTACATTGCTGCTGGGACCCATGTCAGTCAGAAACGGAAACCTGGCTCCTCTCCTTCCTCCTCCCCGGTAGGTAAGAAGGCTTCGCTTTCTTCTTCGCCCCCTATTACTGATTCTCTCGGAAACTCCTCTGCCACAGACCTGGAAGCGTATCTGCAAGATAGCGGGTAAGTTCGTTCCCGATGTTTCACCAGTCCTTCACCTCCATGGTACTCTCGTGACTGACCCGTTGCAGGTCGCAACCGAACTGGGTTCCCACTTCTCTTCTGCTAGCTCTGATCTTCATCTTCCCCAATCTTAACTTCTTCGTAAACCTGTCCTTTAGTCTCGTCCTTTAGATTTCTGCACTCGTCTTCGACTTCCCTATAACGATCCCTTCTCTCTCTGAACTTCGTTCTGCCCTGACCCTCTGGGGTTTTACGGCGGTGGGCTCCGATGGTATTCATTATGAGATGCTTCGCCATCTCCCTCCGTGCACGTCTCGGTATTTACAGACTCTGTATAATCGGATCTGGGAGTCGTCGTCAGTTCCTGAGGACTGGCTCGATGCCGTTGTCCTCCCTGTTCGCATACCAGGGTCTCTGGGAACATCCCCTAAGGACTTTCGCCCTATTGCCCTCAAAAGTTGTCTGCAAACTCTTTGAACGAATGGTTAACGTTCGTCTGATGTGGTTCCTGGAACACTATCACCGCCTCTCCCTTTCTCAATTTGGTTTCAGCAAGTGCTGCAGCACGACAGATGTCCTAGTGAACTTGGAAGTCTATATTCGTACTGCTTTTGCTGCAAAGACCTCCGTTGTTGCCGTCCTTATAGACCTGGAAAAGGCTTACGACGACACTTGGCGATATCATATTCTGTCCCAGCTTTACTCTTTTGGCCTTCGTGGTCATTTCCTTCTTTCTCCGCAGCTTCCCCTCTCGTCGTTCCTTTTGGGTGCGGCTTGGTACCGCTCTCTGCCTCTTTTCAGCAATACAAAGGTGTGCCCCAGGGAAGTGTTCTGAGAACTACTCTTTTTCTGGTTGCCCTCAATGGTCTTCTTTCCTCTTCCTTCAGGCGTCTTCTCCGCTCTCTATGTAGATGATCTTACCCTTTGCTGTCAGGGTGATGATTCGCCTCTCCTTCAACGCCGGCTGCAACTTGCGACTGATGCCGTGTCGTCTTGGGTCACCGATCATGGCTTAAAGTTCTCTACTAATAAGACTTGTGCCATGACTTTTACTCGGAAACGGGTTGTTCTTCGTCCCTCTTTGTCACTTTATGGTCATCCCCTTGAGTACAAAGATTCTACGAAGCTTTTCGGGTTATTCCTTGACATTCGTTTGTCTTGGTCTCCCCATATCTCTTACCTCTGTGTAGAGTGCTCCAAGGCCCTTGCCCTCCTTCGGGTATTGTCCCATACTTCTTGGGGAGTGGGTAGGCGCGCACTCCTTGCTTTACATTCCTCTCTCGTCCTGTCTAAGCTAGAGTATGGTTGCCCTGCTTACTCGTCTGCTTCTCCTTTTACCCTTCGCCGTGTTGATGCTCTGCATCATACTGGGTTGCACTTCAGTTCTGGTGCCTTTCGTGCGACTCCCGTCCTTAGCTTGTATGTTGACACTGGCTTCCTGTCCCTCCAGAACCGCCGTGATCGCTACTGACTTTGCTATCTTGCGCGGTCCTTACCACATCCTTCCCTCGCCTCTGTCGTGCTTTAACATTTACCCCTCTTGCGGTTCCTGTTCCTCCTCACCACCTCCCTCTTTCTGTCCGGTTATCTCGCTTACAGGATTCTCTTTCCGTTTGTATTTCTAATGTTTCTCCTAGTATTGTTCCTTCTTTGCCCCCGTGGAGTCTCCCCCTTCCGCAGTTTTGTACATCCTTGACCCGCATCACTAAAACTTTTACCCCTCCTACGGTTCTAAAACGCGTTTTCCTTGAGCACTTTTCTTCTCGCTCCGTTTCTGTCTTCACCGGTGGGTCTAAGTCTGCGAACGGTGTTGGCTACTGTTGTTTTTCTTGATCGCGCTTATGTGTCGCTTATTTCCAGAGACTAGCATCTTCACAGCAGAGCTTTATGCTATTCTCTATGCTCTTCGTCTCCTGCTTTCTTGTCAGTCTTCCTTTGTAGTTGTTGTTGACACTCGTAGTGCCCTCATGGCTCTCTGGTACTTTAATCCGGTTCATCCAGTAGTTGAGATCCAGCATTGGCCGTTTCTTGTTCACAGTAAATTAGTCAGTTTAGTTTTGTTGGGTTCCCAGCCATATTGGTGTCTTTAAATGTGTGCGGATGCTGCCGCCAAGGAAGCTGTCCACTCTTGTCCCATCTCTCATAAAGGTATTCCATATTTCGACTTTTACCCAGTTATCCTTTCCTCCATCCTAACCTGTTGGCCGGCTTCTTGGTCGTTTGTTACTGGTAACAAACTACGTACTCTTAATGTGTTTCTTCATGGCCGTCCTCCTACCACCGTAACCGGCGATGGGAAACGACTCTGGCGAGGTTGTGTATTGGCCATTCTCGCTTAACCCATGGTCACTTGATGGAGCGCCGCCCTGCTTCTAATTGCATTGTCCCTCTTATGGTCGTGCATGTCCTTCTTGAATGTCCTGACCTCCAGGATGATCGTGTCTTGCTTTCTGATCGCCCCTCGCGATCACCTGTTTCTCAATAGAATTCTTGGCGACTCGGATACTTTTGATATCGTTCGCCTTGTGCTGTTTTGCCCTCGTATTGGCATCCTTGGTGATATTTAGCGCTCTCTGATTATTCCACACATTTGATGGTGCTACATAGCCTTCCCGGTTTGTTGCCTTTTGATAATTTCTGATTCTATCGTTCCTCCCGCTTCGATAATAGAGCCCCCTGTTCTTACTGTGGAGGTTTCTTTAGCCTCGGTTCTGTCTCGGTTACTGCCCTTGCTGAGGTGCGCTCCCCTCTTTCTGCCTTTGTATGCCTCTTTCTGCTCCTGCTCCTCCTCCTCCTCCTCCTCCTCCTCCTCCTCCTCCTCCTCCTCCTCCTCCTCCTCCTCCTCCTCCTCCTCCAGACCCTGCTCGTCCACCTCTGGTCTGTCCTCCCGCTTCTTTCCCTCCTTCTTTACTCAGTTTACCCATGCCCCCTAACCCTGACTTCGCTGACCCTGACCCTGTGCTGCTTTAACGTGCTGTGTTCATTTTTCACCTTTGTTTCTTTTTTGCTCTCTGCTATCCTCTCTTTTTGCTGATGTCTATTCTTCAATGGAACATCCGTGGATATTAGGCCAATTTCCTTGACCTCCAACTTCTAATTTCAGTTTTTGCCCTCTTTGTGTCTGTCTCCAGGAGCCGTTGCTTGGTGCTCGTCCTAGTCGTTTCCGTGGTTATTCTTTTCTCTCCTCCCCTCCCCCCACAGCTGGGGCCCATAACTCTTCTGCTCTCTTGATTCGCTCACATGTTCCCTTCGTCCCTTTACTTTTTTCCTCGCCCCTCCACTGTAATGCTGTCCGTGTCTTTGTGCTTAAATCATATACGGTTTTTGCCATTTCTCCCCGCCAACCCCATTGTCCCACTTTCTCTTCCTGATCTTAAACAACACCTAGACACCTTGCCTGGGCTCCTGCTAGGGGATTTCAATTGTCATGCCCTTGGGGTGATGTGCTGACAAACACCCGGGGTCACCTTGAACCTTTCATCCTCTCTTCTTCTCTGTCCCTTCTGAATTCTGGTGAGCCCACTCATTTGGACTCTCGGACTCGATCCCTTTCCTGCCTCGATCTTTCTCTGTGCTCGTCATCCCTTTCCTTAGATTTCGGGTGTCGGGTCCTTGATGACCTCCATGGCAGTAAAAATTTTCCTATCCTTGTTACTTTCTCTTTTCACTCTCCTCTCTCCTTCCCTAGGTGGGGGTTTGCTGAGGCTGACTGGCGCCTCTGTACTCTCCGTGCTACTATTTCCGACCTCTCTGTTCTGCCTCTCCCTTGCGCCCTCCTTCTTTTCATGACAGTTTTTTATGCTGCCTTCCGCTCTATTCGTAAATCTTCCTCTCGGGGAACGCGGAAGTGCGTTCCCTGGTGGAATGTGGACTCTGCTCGGGCTGTCTGCTGTAAGCGTGCAGCCTGGAAGAGACATCGTCGCTGGCAGACGGTTGTCTTTTCTTTTGTTTCGGAAGGCAAGTGCAGTGGCCTGTAGGACCATCCGTGTGACTAAACATGCTTGTTAGATATCTTATGTCTCCACCGTTACGTCCGAAACAACCCTACCACTGGTCTGGAAGCGTATCTGCAAGATTGCGGGCAAGTTCATTCCCGATCATGTCTCGCTGGTCCTTTGCCCCCATGGTGCTCTTGTGGCGGACCCGTTGCTGGTCGCAACCGAACTGGGTTCCCACTTTAAACCTGTTAGTTCTGGTGCTCATCTTCCCCAAACCTTCCTTCTTAAGCCTATCACCCCCCCCCCCCCCTTCCCGCTCAGCTCGTTGTTGCCGTGAGGGGGGGCTTAGTGGGAGGCTGCGGGAATGTGATGCTCCTTGGGACAGTCCTCTGTCCTTTTCTAGCCTTGTGTTCCTGCTGCCGTCCTCTCCAATTGTGCTGAGCACCTTTTCCTTTTCCTTCTGTTTCGTTTTTCTCCCCCCTCTTCTCCTATCTGCTTGCCGTTTCCTGTGGACATTTTGCTTGTTTTGGTTCTTCCTTTGGACTTCTTCTATTTTGACGCCCGGGTGCTTGAGGAGGCATACTCTTGCACCCGTAGAACTGTAGTACCCGACGTCGAGAGCGAGGGGAACCTTTTATTGTCAATCCCCCTTTCGTCACTGAACCCGATCTCGACGGACTGTCGGTTCTAAAGGTGGCGTTTGTGGGGCGTATACTCACGACGCACCCCTAGGAGGCCCCGGCATGATTGGCGATAGCTTCTTGTTGGGTGTCCTGCCTCTAATTGTGACTCCATGGTGGGTGTGAGGGCACATTCGTGAATGAATGTTTCTTTTTCGTAACAATATCTCCGGTTTCTGCTGTTTCTCCTTTACCTCCTCAGGCTCGTGGGGTGGGCGACCAAGCCCCCGAGTCGGTCCGTGTTGGAAGACCGGGCTCTGTAGCCTCCGCTGCATTGGGCCCCGACCTTGCTCCTCCTTTGGCCTCTCTGACTCCTTCCCCTGGCTCCCCTCCCTCCTCGGTGGTTGGGTCAAGCCCCAAGCCCCCAGTGGTGACTACCTCGTCCCCTGGCGCGGCTCCTTCTCTAGTTGTAACTACTGCGCCTTTTAACCCCTCTCTGGGGGTTCTCACCGCCGTCCTCGTCACGGCCGCCCTCGCTCGATTCCTTCCAGTTCTGCTACCTATCGAGCCTTGTTTGGTCCCGCTTCGTGGGCCAAATATTTTGATCTCCTCTCTTGATTCTGCGCCTCCTGACGATTTCTCCCTCCATCGACATCTCGTTGATTCCGTGGATGCCTCCATTACTTTCAACCCCACTCGTCTCGGTACACGTGTCGTTGCTGTTCCTTCTCAGGATGCTGCTTCCCGCTTGGCTGCCGCTGCCTTATCCTGCCTTGGCGAGACCCCTGTTCGGGTCTCGAAGAACGCTCAGTTGAATGCCAGTGTTGGCACTATTCTGCTCCCGCTCCATGTTGCGACCGGTGTTCGGGACCTGCGCGACTGCCACGACGATATTCGACATATCCTTGCTGCCCAGGGCCATTCTATTCTCCAGGTGGACACGTTTCCTGGTCCCCCTCGTGGTAGTCGCCGTCAACCCCTCCGGGATGTGAAGATTACCTTTGATGGTAGGACCCCTTCCACCCTCTGTCATTCTTGCTGGTGCCAGGTGCTCTGTCCAGGAGTATATTCCTTCTCCTCGACTTTGTAACAAGTGCTGGAGGTTTGGGCATGGTGCCCTCCGCTGCTCTGGGACTGTCTGTCTGTCCTTAGTGACCTTCACCCCCACACAAAGTCGGAGTGCACTTCTCCCCGGGCTCGCTGCCTCAACTGCGGTGAGGCCCATCCTACCTTCTCCCGTGTCTGTGTCCATTACAAGCTTGAGGCAGCCGTCCTCAACCTGAAACACCGGGAGCGTTTATCTTTTCCTGAGGCGAGGCGCCAGGTTCGCCGGCTCCCGCCTTATACTAACATCTCTTATGCTCGCGTGTTGCACTCTTCCTCTCCTCGTCCTTCCCGCCTTCCTTGGACTCGCAACCGTTTCCGGGACCCTGATACGCCCACTGCCCCCTCCTCTGTCCCATTGTGTTCTGTCCCAAGGGGTCCCCCTCCTGGTCCTCTGTCTGGGGTTCCCCTTCTTTCTACCGGGTCTGTCATGTCTCCTGTGTCTTCTTCCTCGTCTCTCTCCGATCCTCCTTCCCATCCTCTTCCTCCATCTATCGGCTCTCCCCGCCGCCTGTCGGTGCAGGCGGATGTCCATCGCTCTCCTAACGGCCGTCGTGTGTGCTCTCGTTCAGCTTCTCCTGTTGAGACACTGGAATCCGTTGCCCGGTACGTAGTTGCTGGGACACCTGTCTCTTTAAGTCAGAAGCGTAAGCCTGGCTCCTCTCCCTCCTCCTCCCCGGCGGGTAAGAAGGCTTCGCTTTCTTCCTCAGCTCCTACTTCTGGCTCTGTTGCTCCTTCCCCTCCCGTTTCAGTGATTGCACCCCCTGTTCCTGCTATGGAGGTTTCTTCGGCCCCTGCTTCCCATCCGGTTGCTGCTCTTGCTGGGGTGCGCTCCCCTCTTTCTACTCCCCCTCTTCCTGCTGCTGTCCTCGACTGCTCCTCTCCGTTGTCTCCTCCTCCTCCGGACCCCGCCCGCCCACCTCTGATCTGTTCTCCCGTTTCCTTCCCTCCGTCTTTGCTCAGTTTACCCATGCCCCCTAACCCTGACTTTGCTGACCCTGATCCCGACCCTGATATTCTTTAACGTGCTCTGTTGCTCTTTCGCCTTTGTTTCTTCCTTGTTCTCTGTTTTTGTCCTTTCTCTTCTCGTCGTTGTCCATTCTTCAATGGAACGTTCGAGGTTATTACGCCAATTTCCTCGAACTCCAACTTCTGATTTCGCGGTTTTCGCCCCTTTGTGTCTGTCTCCAGGAGCCGATGCTTGGTGCTCGTCCTGGTCGTTTTCGTGGCTATTTCTTTCTCTTCCCCCCCCCCCAGCCGTTGCTGGGGCTTCTAATTCTTCTGCTCTCTTGATTCGTGCTGATATTCCCTTTGTTCCTTTACTTTTTCCTTCGCCTCTCCATTGTTCTGCTGCTCGTATCTTTGTGGGGAAATGGTACACTGTTTGTTCCATTTATCTCCCCCCGAGTGTCCCGCTCTCTCTCCCTGATTTGAAACAACACCTAGACTCCTTGCCGGAGCCTGTGCTCCTGCTGGGTGACTTCAATTGTCGTCATTCTCTTTGGGGGTGACGTTCTGACGAATACCCGGGGTCGCCTTCTTGAGCCGTTTCTCCTCTTCTTCCCTGTCTCTTCTGAATTCTGATGAGCTCACTCATTTGGACTCGCGAACTCGCACCCTTTCTTGTCTTGATCTTTCTCTCTGCTCTTCTTCTCTTTACTTAGATTTCACGTGGCAGGTTCTTGATGACCTCCATGGAAGTGATCATTTCCCCATCCTTGTTTCCTTTTTCTCTTTTCGCCCTTCCCTCTCTTTCCCTAGGTGGCAGTTTGCTAAGGCGGACTGGACCCTATTTACCCTCAGTACTGCTCTCTCTGACCTCGCCCTTCTGCTTCTCTCTCGCGCTCTCCTCCTTTTTCATGACACTATTTTCAACGCTGCCCTCCGCTCTATTCCTCGCTCTTTCTCTCAGGGTCCACGGAAGTGCGTTCCCTGGTGGAATGCGGACTGTGCTCGGGCTGTCCGCTGTAAGCGTGCAGCCTGGAAGAGGCACCGCCGTAGGCAGACGACCGATTCTTTTCTTTTCTTTCGGAAAGCGAGTGCGGTGGGCCGTAGGGCCATCCGTACGGCTAAACGTGAATGTTGGGCATCTTATGTCTCAACAATTACGTCCGAAACCCCTCTGACCCAGATCTGGAAGCGTATCCGCAAGATAGCGGGTAAGTTCGTTCCCGATGTTTCACCGGTCCTTCACCTCCATGATACTCTTGTGGCGGACCCGTTGCAGGTCGCTTCCGAACTGGGTTCCCACTTTTCTTGTTAGCTCTGGTCTTCATCTTCCCCAATCTTTCCTTCTTCGTAAACCTGTCCTTGAGTCTCGTCCTTTAGATTTCTGCACTCGTCTTCAACTTCCCTATAATGATCCCTCCTCTCTCTCTGAACTTCGTTCTGCCCTGGCCCTCTGCGGTTCTACGGCGGCGGGCTTCGATGGTATTCATTATGAGATGATTCGCCATCTCCCTCCGTGCACGTCTCAGTATTTACTGAGTCTGTATAATCGGATCTGGGAGTCGTCGTCAGTCCCTGAGGACTGGCTCGATGCCGTTGTTCTCCCTGTTCGCAAACCGGGGTCTATGGGTACTTCCCCTAAGGACTTTCGCCCTATTGCCCTCACAAGTTGTGTCTGCAAACTCTTTGAACGTATGGTTAACGTTCGTCTGATGTGGTTCCTGGAACACCATCACCTCCTCTCCCCTTCTCAATTTGGTTTCCGCAAGTGCCGCAGCACGACAGATGTCCTGGTGAACTTGGAGGTCTATATTCGTACTGCTTTTGCTGCGAAGACCTCCGTTGTTGCCGTCCTTTTTGACCTGGAATAGGCTTACGACACACTTGGTGATATCATATTCTATCCCAACTTCATTCTTTTGGCCTTCGTGGTCATCTCCCTCTCTTTCTCTGCAGCTTCCTCTCTCGTCGTTCCTTTCAGGTGCGCCTTGGTACAGCTCTCTCGGCCTCTTTTCAGCAATACGAAGGTGTGCCCCAGGGTAGTGTTCTGAGCACTACTCTTTTTCTGGTTGCCCTCAATGGTCTTCTTTTGTCTCTTCCTTCAGGTGTCTTCTCCACTCTGTGTCGATGATCTTACCCTTTGCTGTCAGGGGTGATGATTCGCCTCTCCTTCAGCGCCGGCTTCAACTTGCAATTGATGCCGTGTCGTCTTGGGCCACCGATCATGGCTTCAAGTTCTCTACTACTAAGACTTGTGCCATGACTTTTACACGGAAACGGGTCGTTCTTCGTCCCTCTGTCACTTTATGGTCATCCCCTTGAGTACAAAGATTCCGCGAAGCTTTTGGGGTTATTCCTTGACACTCGTTTGTCTTGGTCTCCCCATATCTCTTACCTCCGTGTTGAGTGCTCTAAGGCCCTTACCCTCCTTCGGGTCTTGTCCCATACTTCTTGGGGGGGGGGGGGCAGATAGGCGTGCTCTCCTTGCTTTACATTCCTTTCTCGTCCTGTCTAAGCTCGATTATGGTTGCCCTGCTTACTCGTCTGCTTCTCCTTCTACTCTTCGCCGTCTTGATGCTTTGCACCATACTGGGTTGCGCCTCAGTTCCAGAAGATGAGGCTCATTTTTATCTGCAGTCACTTAGGAAGGATGACCGCAGCACTGTCAAGGATTTCGGGACACTATTAAAGAGCAGGGTTTACGCGCTCTCTACGGAACTGGGGTTAGATTCGAGTCAGGCAGAGCGATTAGCTAAACAATTGTTCTGCAAAAAGTTACCTTCTGCTATGGGGCCATTTTTATTTGCGGAGGGAGCGTTTGTGAGTTATAAAGACCTAGTCCAACAGGCCGCCACAGCCTTAGACAGGCAGATGCGCGCGGAGACGCCGGGCACTCAGTTGTCGCCATACGTAGAGGCGTTAAGTAAAGGCGAGGGGGCCAAGCCGAGTAACTGTAGCCCGGGTTTATCAGGCGGGAAGCAGCCCTCAGTTGCAAGTTCGAGCCACCCTGCGCGGGGTACCAACAGGGATCCACGAAGGTGTTACTCCTGCGGGAAGCGCGGGCATATACAGAGGGATTGTAAAATCACTACTACGAAAGCATGAAAGCAGGCTCCTAGTGATGGTAGGCCTACTTTTGAGGTGAAAGTGGAAGGTGTAAGATTGACAGATTTGTTGATACAGGAAGCCAGGCAACGGTAATTAAAAAGTCAGCCTTCAGCAATTTTAAGTATGCACGTCTTAAACGTTGCGCAAAGTCATTAACAGCGGTCAATGGGGAAAAGATTGAGATCGTAGGTCAAGGTACAGTTAATTTTGAGATTGATGGGGAATTGCAGCCTCACACATGTACGATCGTAGAGAACCTTGATTTTCCTGGTCACATCTTAATGGGAACTGATTTTCTGTCGCGATTTGATTATTCCTTGTCTGCTCAAAAAGGGGCTAGGAACTGCAGGTTGCAGTTGGGACAGACTTCCTACCCAGTGGAGATGATCGACCATCCCCCAGTTGTAGCTTCAATTAAGAGAAAGCAGAAATATAATGCGCACTATCCAAAATTGATTTTTTGGTCTCTTCCAGACACAGTTAAGAGGTCATGCACATTGCATGCATTGACCAAACAGAGTTGTCCACCACATTCTGTTAAATTCATTAAAGTAGCCGTGGGACGTCACATACAACCAGGTACCACCCTTCAGGTAGCTGGGAGATGTGATAGCTTATTAATTCTGAAACTCTTCTTGGACAGATGTAATAGGACCCATTATCACCACACCAGAAATAAATATCTCTTTGATATCCCCAGAGTTAAACTTAATCTGTGTAAACACACTATGCAAATAAAGGGACCCAGTTTATGGAACTCACTCCCTACTGAATTGAAAAGCTGTCCAACTTTTACATCATTCAAAATCAATACTAAAAAGTACCTAATTTCATCTTCATAGTTTTTCACTTTTTGCCTTAAAATTGCACTGTATCAATTGCTACCCAATCTCCCAACCTTTATGTTCCCAATTTGTACATCTTTACCATTGTGATCATTGCTGTTTTCTTATGTGTGCTGCCAATCTGTTGTATGGTGTTTATCAACTACCATTTTAAGCTGTCATTGCAATCAATCATAGCTACCTATGTGCTTTAATATACTGTACCTATAATTTTCTCTCATCTTCTTTTTTTTCATTCCATGTAATCTGTTATCATTTTTTTGTCTATAAATTTTGCAAGTATTTACCTCCTTAAAATTTTCTTAGATTAAGGACCTGCCCGAAACGCTGCGCGTGCTAGTGGCTTTACAAGACTGTAATTACCATATTTGTATTCTCACATTCCTTATGTACATTCTTGTATATGCATAAATAAATAAATTAAATAAATAAATCTTGTTTATCTGTATCTTTTGCTACCCAGTCTCCCAATCTTTATGTACCCAATCTGAACATCTTTACCATTGTGATCATTACTGTCTTATATGTGCTGTCAATCTGCTGTATGGTGTCTATTAACCTTGTTTAAATTACTAATCAAGCTGTCAATGTAATCAATCAGAGCTTTAATATAACAATATGCTTTAATATACCTACTTATCTCTCTCATCTCATTTTTCTCTTGTAATGTATCTTTATCATTTATCAATTCTGATTGAAATTACCTACTTAAAATTATCTGTTAGATTAAGGACCTGCCCGAAACGCTGCGCGTACTAGTGGCTTTACAAGAATGTAAATACTGTACTATCCAATGTATTCTCACAAACCCAATGTACCTTCTTGTATATATATAAATAAAATAAAATAAAATAAAATAAAATAAAATAAATTCCTCATCACTTAATCGTAGTGCTCGATAAAGGTGCACTCATTCCAGTTGTCAATCTTTCACATAAGACTTTTCGCTTCAGGGCAGGTGATAGGGTATCTCAGGGAACCATGGTGGAGGACACAGAAATCTTTCACCATGAGTCAGCTGAGACGCCAACTGTCACTGCACAATGTAGTGCATTGCACATGAGATACGAAAACTCCATTCAACGTACAGTATGAGACGAGAAATGTTGCACGGAATGTGGAAGAAGTAGAAAAATTAATTTCAGCACTTGATTTGCAACATGTTACACAGGCGGATAGGAAGGCACTGAGAGTTGTTTTGCGAAAATTCCCGAAATTATTTGCGACAGAGGATGACCAGATTGGTCTCCTTGATAAGATTGAGCACACCATTCCAACTGGTGATCATTTGCCCGTGTACACGAGACAGTGGAGGTTGCCGGAACAGGCAAAGAACGTTATCAGGGAGGAGTGCCAGAAAATGTTGAGACAGGGCGTGATAGAGCCTAGTACGTCACCGTGGCTCTCTCCTGTTGTGCTAGTTCGGAAACCGGACGGTAGTTATCGTTTGTGTTGACTACCGGAAGGTGAACGAATTAACTAAGGGTGATGTGTATCCGTTGCCCCGAATACAGGAGATAATAGATCAATTTGGTGCGGCTAAGTATTTCTCAACTCTTGACGCGAAATCGGCGTATTAGACGATTCCGGTGGCAGAACAGGATAGGGAAAAAACAGCATTCTCGGATGGTAGGCACACTTATCAATTCCGTAGGATGCCGTTTGGTTTGAAGACAGCGCTCTCGTCGTTTCAGAGGGCCATCAACTTCATCCTTAGTCCGGTACTGGGTAGGCATTCTTTAGCGTACCTGGATGATGTGATATATTCCAGGACGTTTAAGGAACACCTACGGGACTTGACTGAGACTTTGAAGTTGTTAGACCAGGCAGGTTTCAGGCTGAATGTTCAGAAGTGCACCCTGGAGGCTCAGAAATTCAAATTTCTGGGGTTCCAGGTGTACCCAGACGGTATCCGACCTGACCCAGATTCTTGCCGCGCCATTGCTGACATGCCTACTCCAAGGACAGCAAAGGACGTGCGTAGGTTTTTGGGGGCGGCCGGATATTTTCGTAGTCATATTGAAGGTTTCGCTGGCATTTCAGCACCCCTGACTGATCTGACAAAGAAAAATGCGAAGTTTGTGTGGAAATCTGAGCATGACGAGGCCTATCGCAAACTGAAAGACCAACTAATCACGACACCGGTATTGGCTATTCCTGATTTTGAGAAAGAGTGGGAGGTGCACACTGGCGCCAGCGGTATTGCTCTTGGCGGGTGCTTAATTCAGAGAGATGCGGATAATTTACCCCATCCAGTAGCCTATTTCAGTAGGAAGGTCAAAGGACCTGAAGTTCGTTATTCAGCTACGGATCGGGAGGCACTGGCAGTTATAGAATCAGTTAGGTATTTCGAGCCTTACCTATTTCAGCGGCACTTTGTAATCTACACAGACCATCGAGCGTTAACATACATATCTAAAAAGCGAACAAAATGCCCACGAATATTACGCTGGTCTCACGAACTTTCGGCCCACTCATTCCAGATCTTGTACAAGCCTGGACCAGCACATATTGTGCCAGATACGTTAAGTAGAAACATAGCGGCAGTTAAACCAAGTCCCTTAAAACCAAGTCTGGTGCCTTTGAGGAGATACCAACTTTAATTTACAAAAAAGCCTCCAGATCTTTAGCCCCTGCTATTGCTTTGCTCTTCAACAAGTCACTTGAACTCCAAACCTTCCCAGATATTCTAAAAAAAGCGAGAGTAACGCCTGTCCACAAATGTGGTAATCTCAGATGTTAACAACTACAGACCTATATCTATCCTGCCAAACTTGTCAAAAATTTTTGAAAAACTAATCTATAAGCAGCTTTACTCATATCTAGCCAAACTCAATATACTTAGCCCTTGCCAATATGGCTTCAGACCCAAAAAAAGCACTAACGATGCACTTATTAGTATGCTTAACTCGATTCACCCCCTCCCCGCTCAGCTCGTTGTCGCCGTGTGGGGGCTTAGTGGGCGGCTGCCGGAGTGTGATGCTCCTTGGGACAGTCCTCTGTCCTTTTCTAGCCTTGTGCTCCTGCTGCCGTCCTCTCCAATTCTGCTGGGCATCTTTTCCTTTTCCTTCTGTTTCGTTTTTCTCCCCTCTCTTCTCCTATCTGCTTGCCGTTTCCTACCGACCTTTTGCTCGTTCTGGTTCTTCCCTTGGACTTCTTCTATTTTGACGCCTGGGTGCTTGAGGAGGCATACTCATGCACCCGTAGAACTGCAGTACCCGACGTCGAGAGCGAGGGGAACCTTTTATTGTCAATCCCCACTTCGTCACTGAACCCGATCTCGACGGACTGTCGGTTTCTTAAGGTGGCGTTTGTGGGGCGTATACTCGCGACGCACCCCTAGGAGGCCCCGACAAGATCGGCGATAGCTTCTTGTTGGGTGTCCTGCCTCTAATTGTGGCTCCATGGTGGGTGTGGGGGCACATTCGTGAGTGAATTCTTTCTTTCGTTAAGATGATTACCCCTGCTTTGGCTTCTTCTGGTTTACCTTCTCAGGCTCGTGGGGTGGGCGACCAAGCCCCCGAGTCGGTCCGTATTGGAAGACCGGGCTCTGTAGCCTCCGCTGCATTGGGCCCCGACCTTGCTCCTCCTTTGGCCTCTCTGACTCCTTCCTCTGGCTCCCCTCCCTCCTCTGTGGTTGGGTCGAGCCCCAAGCCCCCAGTGGTGACTACCTCGTCCCCTGGCGCGGCTCCTTCTCTAGTTGTAACTACTGCGCCTTTTAACCCCTCTCTCTCTGGGGGTTCTCACCGCCGTCCTCGTCACGGCCGCCCTCGCTCGATTCCTTCCAGTTCTGCTACCTATCAAGCCTTGTTTGGTCCCGCTTCGTGGGCCAAATATTTTGATCTCCTCCCTCTTGATTCTGCGCCTCCTGACGATTTCTCCCTCCATCGACATCTCATTGATTCCGTGGATGCCTCCATTACTTTCAACCCCACTCGTCTCGGTACACGTGTCGTTGCTGCTCCTTCTCAGGATGCTGCTTCCCGCTTGGCTGCCTTATCCTGCCTTGGCGAGACCCCCGTTCGGGTCTCGAAGAACGTTCAGTTGAATGCCAGTGTTGGCACTATTTTGCTCCCGCCCCATGTTGCGACCGGTGTTCGGGACCTGCGCGACTGCCACGACGATATTCGACATATCCTCGCTGCCCAGGGCCATTCTATTCTCCAGGTGGACACGTTTACTCGTCCCCCTCGTGGTAGTCGCCGTCAACCCCTTCGGGTTGTGAAGATTACCTTTGATGGTAGGACCCTTCCGCACTCTGTCATTCTTGCTGGTGCCAGGTGCTCTGTCCAGGAGTACATTCCTTCTCCTCGGCTCTGCAACAAGTGCTGGAGGTTTTGGCATGGTGCCCTCCGCTGCTCCGGGACTGTCTCTCTTTGTCCTTTGTGTGGTGGCGAAGGTCACTCTAAGTCGGAGTGCACTTCTCCCCAGGCTCGTTGCCTCAACTGCGGTGAGGCCCATCCTACCTTCTCCCGTACGTGTGTCCATTACAAGCTTGAGGCAGCCGTCCTCAACTTGAAGCACCGGGAGCGTTTATCTTTTCCTGAGGCGAGGCGCCAGGTTCGCCGGCTCCCGCCTTATGCTAATATCTCTTATGCTCGCGTGTTGCGCTCTTCCTCTCCTCGTTCTTCCCGCCTTCCTCAGACTCGCAACCGTTTCCGGGCCTTGAACCCTGATGCGCCCACTGCCCCCTCCTCTGTCCCTTTGGGTTCTCTCCCGAAGGATCCTCCTCCTGGTCCTCTGTCTGGGGTTCCCCTTCCTTCTACCCGGTCTGTCGTGTCTTCTGTGTCTTCTTCCTCGTCCCCCTCCGATCCTCCTTCCCATCCTCTTCCTCCATCTATCGGCTCTCCCCGCCGCCTGTCGGTGCGGGCGGATGTCCATCGCTCTCCTAACGGCCGTCGTGTGTGTTCTCGTTCGGCTTCTGTTGAGACACTGGAATCCGTTGCCCGGTACGTAGTTGCTGGGACACCGGTCTCTTTAAGTCAGAAGCGTAAGCCTGGCTCCTCTCCTTCCTCTTCCCCGGCGGGTAAGAAGGCTTCGCTTTCTTCCTCAGCTCCTCCTTCTGGCTCTGTTGCTCCTTCCCCTCCCGTTTCAGTGCTTGCGCCCCCTGTTCCTGCTATGGAGGTTTCTTTGGCCCCTGCTTCCCTTTCGGTTGCTGCTCTTGCTGGGGTGCGCTCCTCTCTTTCTACTCCCCCTCTTCCTGCTGCTGTCCTTGACTGCTCCTCTCCGTTGTCTCCTCCTCCTCCTCCTCCGGACCCTGCCCGCCCACCTCTGATCTGTTCTCCCGTTTCCTTCCCTCCGTCTTTGATCAGTTTACCCATGCCCCCTAACCCTGACTTTGCTGACCCTGATCCCGACCCTGATATTCTTTAACGTGCTCTGTTGCTCTTTCGCCTTTGTTTCTTCCTTGTTCTCTGTTTTTGTCCTTTCTCTTCTCGTCGTTGTCCATTCTTCAATGGAACGTTCGAGGTTATTACGCCAATTTCCTCGAACTCCAACTTCTGGTTTCGCGGTTTTCGCCCCTTTGTGTCTGTCTCCAGGAGCCGATGCTTGGTGCTCGTCCTGGTCGTTTTCGTGGCTATTCCTTTCTCTCCCCTCCCCCCCAGCCATTGCTGGGGCTTCTAATTCTTCTGCTCTCTTGATTCGGGCTGATGTTCCCTTTGTTCCTTTACTTTTTCCTTCGCCTCTCCATTGTTCTGCTGCTCGTATCTTTGTGGGGAAATGGTACACAGTTTGTTCCATTTATCTCCCCCCGAGTGTCCCGCTCTCTCTTCCTGATTTGAAACACCTCCTAGACTCCTTGCCGGAGCCTGTGCTCCTGCTGAGTGACTTCAATTGTCGTCATTCTCTTTGGGGTGACGTTCTGACGAATACCCGGGGTCGCCTCCTTGAGCCGTTTCTCCTCTCTTCTTCCCTGTCTCTTCTGAATTCTGGTGAGCCCACTCATTTGGACTCTCGAACTCGCACCCTTTCTTGTCTTGATCTTTCTCTCTGCTCTTCTTCTCTTTACTTAGATTTCACATGGCAGGTTCTTGATGACCTCCATGGAAGTGATCATTTCCCCATCCTTGTTTCCTTTTTCTCTTTTCGCCCTTCCCTCTCTTTCCCTAGGTGGCAGTTTGCTAAGGCGGACTGGACCCTATTTTCCCTCAGTGCTACTCTCTCTGACCTCTCCCTTCTGCCCCTCTCTCGCGCTCTCCTCCTTTTTCATGACACTGTCTTCGACGCTGCCCTCCGCTCTATTCCTCGCTCTTCCTCTCGGGGTCCACGGAAGTGCGTTCCCTGGTGGAATGCGGACTGTGCTCGGGCTGTCCGCTGTAAGCGTGCAGCCTGGAAGAAGCACCGCCGTAGGCAGACGACCGATTCTTTTCTTTTCTTTCGGAAAGCGAGTGCGGTGGCCCGTAGGGCCATCCGTACGGCTAAACGTGAATGTTGGGCATCTTATGTCTCGACAATTACGTCCGAAACCCCTCTGGCCCAGATCTGGAAGCGTATCCGCAAGATAGCGGGTAAGTTCGTTCCCGATGTTTCACCGGTCCTTCACCTCCATGATACTCTTGTGGCGGACCCGTTGCAGGTCGCTTCCGAACTGGGTTCCCACTTTTCTTCTGTTAGCTCTGGTCTTCATCTTCCCCAATCTTTCCTTCTTCGTAAACCTGTCCTTGAGTCTCGTCCTTTAGATTTCTGCACTCATCTTCAGCTTCCCTATAATGATCCCTTCTCTCTCTCTGAACTTCGTTCTGCCCTGGCCCTCTGCGGTTCTACGGCGGCGGGCTCCGATGGTATTCATTATGAGATGCTTCGCCATCTCCCTCCGAGCACGTCTCAGTATTTACTGAGTCTGTATAATCGGATCTGGGAGTCGTCGTCAGTCCCTGAGGACTGGCTCGATGCCGTTGTCCTCCCTGTTCGCAAACCGGGGTCTCTGGGTACTTCCCCTAAGGACTTTCGCCCTATTGCTCTCACAAGTTGTGTCTGCAAACTCTTTGAACGTATGGTTAACGTTCGTCTGATGTGGTTCCTGGAACACCATCACCTCCTCTCCCCTTCTCAATTTGGTTTCCGCAAGTGCCGCAGCACGACAGATGTCCTGGTGAACTTGGAGGTCTATATTCGTACTGCTTTTGCTGCGAAGACCTCCGTTGTTGCCGTCCTTTTTGACCTAGAAAAGGCTTACGACACCACTTGGCGTTATCATATCCTATCTCAACTTCATTCTTTTGGCCTTCGTGGTCATCTCCCTCTCTTTCTCCGCAGCTTCCTCTCTCGTCGTTCCTTTCGGGTGCGCCTTGGTACCGCTCTCTCTCCCTCTTTTCAGCAATACGAAGGTGTGCCCCAGGGTAGTGTTCTGAGCACTACTCTTTTTCTGGTTGCCCTCAATGGTCTTCTTTCCTCTCTTCCTTCTGGTGTCTTCTCCGCTCTCTATGTCGATGATCTTACCCTTTGTTGTCAGGGTGATGATTCGCCTCTCCTTCAACGCCGGCTTCAACTTGCGATTGATGCCGTGTCGTCTTGGGCCACAGGTCATGGCTTCAAGTTCTCTACTTCTAAGACTTGTGCCATGACTTTTACGCGGAAACGGGTTGTTCTTCGTCCCTCTTTGTCACTTTATGGTCATCCCCTTGAATACAAAGATTCCGCGAAGCTTTTGGGGTTATTCCTTGACACTCGTTTGTCTTGGTCTCCCCATATCTCTTACCTCCGTGTTGAGTGCTCTAAGTCCCTTACCCTCCTTCGGGTCTTGTCCCATACTTCTTGGGGGGCAGATAGGCGCACTCTCCTTGCTTTACATTCCTCTCTCGTCCTGTCTAAGCTCGATTATGGTTGCCCTGCTTACTCGTCTGCTTCTCCTTCTACTCTTCGCCGTCTTGATGCTTTGCACCATACTGGGTTGCGCCTCAGTTCTGGTGCCTTTCGTTCGACTCCCGTCCTTAGCTTGTATGTTGACACTGGCTTCCTGTCTCTCCAGGACCGCCGTGATCGCTACTGTCTTCGCTATCTTGCGCGGTCCTTGCAACATCCTTCCTCTCGCCTCTGTCATGCTTTAACTTTTACCCCTCCTGCGGTTCCTGTTCCTCTTCACCACCTCCCTCTTTCTGTCCGGTTATCTCGCCTACAGGATTCTCTTTCCGTTCGTATTTCTGATGTTTCTCCTCGTGTTGTTCCTTCTTTGCCCCCGTGGAGGGTCCCTCTTCCGCGGTTTTGTACATCCTTGACTCGTATCACTAAAGCTTTTACCCCTCCTACAGTTCTAAAACGCCTTTTCCTCGAGCACTTTTCTTTTCACTCCCGCTCCGTTTCTGTCTTCACCGATGGGTCTAAGTCAGCGGACGGTGTTGGCTACTCTGTTGTTTTTCCTGATCGCACTTATATGTGTCGCTTGCCTCCGGAGACTAGCATCTTTACAGCGGAACTTTATGCTATTCTCTATGCTCTTCGTCTCCTGCTTTCTCGTTGTCAGTCTTCCTTTGTGGTTGTTGTTGACTCTCGTAGTGCCCTCATGGCTCTCGGGTCCTTTAATCCGGTTCATCCAGTAGTTGTCGAGATCCAGCATTGGCTGTTTCTCGTTCACAGTAAATTTAAGTCGGTTGAGTTTTGTTGGGTTCCCAGCCATATTGGCGTGTCTTTAAATGAGCGTGCGGATGCTGCCGCTAAGGAAGCTGTCCGCTCTTGTCCCATCTCTCGTAAAGGCATTCCGTATTCCGACTTTTACCCGGTTATCCATTCCTCAGTCCTTACCCGTTGGCAGGCTTCTTGGTTGTCTGTTACTGGTAACAAGCTACGTACTCTTAAATGTTGTGTTTCCTCGTGGCCGTCCTCCTTCCACCGTAACCGGCGGTGGGAAACAGCTCTGGCGAGGTTGCGTATTGGCCATACTCGCTTAACCCATGGTCACTTGATGGAGCGCCGCCCTGCTCCTTATTGTCCTAGTTGCATTGTCCCTCTTACGGTCGTGCATGTCCTTCTTGAATGTCCTGACTTCCAGGACGAGCGTGTGTCTTGCTTTCCGACCGCCCCTCGCGGTCACCTGTCCCTCGATAGAATTCTTGGTGACTCGGATACTTTTGATATCGTTCGCCTTATGCGTTTTTGTTCTCGTATTGGCATCCTTGGTGATATTTAGCGCCCTCTGATTATTTTGCGTATTTGATGGTGCTACATAGCCTTCCCGGTTTGGTGCCTTCTTTTGATAATTACTTACTTACTTAACTCGATTCATACAGCTCTTGATAAAAATGAGTTCCCTGTTGGGTTGTTTGTGGACCTGCGTAAAGCTTTTGACACTGTCAACCACCAAAACCTTCTTCTTAAATTACATCATTATGGAGTCAGAGGACACTCCCTACAATACCTCAAATCCTACCTTACTGACAGGCTCCAATATGTTTCTGTGAATAATACAATTTCTCCCACCCTACCCATCAACATTGGTGTTCCCCAGGGCAGCATACTTGGCCCTCTCCTCTTTCTCATCTACATTAATGACCTTCCAAATGCCTCCCAACACCTCAAACCAATTCTATTTGCTGACGACACAACCTTCATTTACTCCAGTCCTGATCCCCTTGCTCTAAATGCCACAGTAAATACTGAGCTAAATAAAGTCCATCTGTGGCTAACTGCCAACAAACTCGCCCTTAACATTGACAAAACCTTTTATATTCTGTTTGGCGATAAATCCTCTAATCAAATAAATCTCAAAATAAACAATACCCAAATTTGTAACAAATTAGATGGCAAATTCCTTGGCATTCACATTGACCACAAGCTTAATTTCCAGGGACACATTCTAAACATATCAAAAAAAGTTTCAAAAACTGTGGGCATTCTTTCTAAGATCAGATATTATGTACCACGCCCTGCCCTGGTGACTCTCTATTACTCCCTTATCTATCCATATCTCAACTATGGTATTTGTGCTTGGGGCTCTACTACCCAAAATCACTTACGTCCTCTAATTACTCAACACAAAGCTGCTATTAGGACAATATCCAATTCTGGCCCCAGACATCACTCGGTACCCCTACTTAAATCTCTGAATATGTTAGACATTAAGTCACTGCACATTCTCTCATGTGTATTATACATATATAAAACGCTAAACTATAATGCCAATCCTGATCTCAAAAGCTTCATAGAAGGTTGTATCAGAACCCATGAGCATCACACCAGAAATAAATACAGTTTTGATATTCCTAGAGTACGACTTAATCAAACTAGAAATGCTCTACAAATCAAGGGGCCCAGAATGTGTAATGACCTTCCCAACCATGTTAAAGACTGTACCTCTCTCAACCAGTTTAAGTTAAAAGCGAAGCTATACCTAATAAATTCCCTGTAACCTACCTTACCCTTCTATTGTCAACCAATGTCTGTTTTTTTCTTTAAAGAGCGCTGTTTGTCGACATAATTGTATTTGTGCTGCTTTTTCATCTATGTTTTCATTTCTTGTTTTCATTCTACTCATTATGCTCAATTAGTATTAAGCTTGTCATTTAAGTTTATCATGCCCGAAACGCTTTGCGTAATAGTGGCTTTAGGCATTGTATGTACTAGCTCTACCTATAAGTCAAACAATCCTTGTAAATATTTATTGTATGTATGTACCTTACCTAAATAAAATTGTATTGTATTGTATTGTTGTTGTATAAAGTTAACGAAAATATTGAAACAATTCCATCAGATAAAATGAGAGAATACCAGATGAGCGAGCCTAGATGGAAAGAAATTATTGAGTATTTAGAGGGAGGAAAATACCTGAAAAGGAAAAAGAACTTGCCTATTCATGATTTTGAAATGAAACAGGGCGTCCTGTATTATGTTAATAGCCAGAATGATAGGGCAGTTTTTCAACTAGTTATTCCGGACGCGTTGCGGTCATCAGCATTAAAGCTTGCGCATGCTTCTAAAATTGCAGGGCATCCGGGGGTCTTTAAAACCCACTTAAAGGCAAAGTCTCTATTTTATTTCCCAGGATTACTTTCTGAAGTAATCAATTTCGTGAAGTCGTGCAATCGTTGCCAGAGGAGGAAAGGCACCCTTAAGGTACAAGCCCCACTTCAGGAATTTCCTGAAATTCGTGAACCTTTAGATCGTGTGGGGGCCGATTTGATTGATTTACATCAGTCATTCAGGGAATAGATACGTGTTGGTGCTAGTTGACCATTTGTCTAGGTACACTACACTAGTTGCATTACCTCAGAAGGATTCTCGTACGGTTGCAGATGCGTTCTTGCGTAGGTTCGTTACTGTATTCGGTCCCCTCCCCGCTCAGCTCGTTGTCGCCGTGTGGGGGCTTAGTGGGCGGCTGCCGGAGTGTGATGCTCCTTGGGACAGTCCTCTGTCCTTTTCTAGCCTTGTGCTCCTGCTGCCGTCCTCTCCAATTCTGCTGGGCATCTTTTCCTTTTCCTTCTGTTTCGTTTTTCTCCCCCCTCTTCTTCTATCTGCTTGCCGTTTCCTGCCGACCTTTTGCTCGTTCTGGTTCTTCCCTTGGACTTCTTCTATTTTGACGCCCGGGTGCTTGAGGAGGCATACTCATGCACCCGTAGAACTGCAGTACCCGACGTCGAGAGCGAGGGGAACCTTTTATTGTCAATCCCCACTTCGTCACTGAACCCGATCTCGACGGACTGTCGGTTTCTTAAGGTGGCGTTTGTGGGGCGTATACTCGCGACGCACCCCTAGGAGGCCCCGACAGGATCGGCGATAGCTTCTTGTTGGGTGTCCTGCCTCTAATTGTGGCTCCATGGTGGGTGTGGGGGCACATTCGTGAGTGAATTATTTCTTTCGTCAAGATGATTACCCCTGCTTCGGCTTCTTCTGGTTTACCTTCTCAGGCTCGTGGGGTGGGCGACCAAGCCCCCGAGTCGGTCCGTATTGGAAGACCGGGCTCTGTAGCCTCCGCTGCATTGGGCCCCGACCTTGCTCCTCCTTTGGCCTCTCTGACTCCTTCCTCTGGCTCCCCTCCCTCCTCTGTGGTTGGGTCGAGCCCCAAGCCCCCAGTGGTGACTACCTCGTCCCCTGGCGTGGCTCCTTCTCTAGTTGTAACTACTGCGCCTTTTAACCCCTCTCTCTCTGGGGGTTCTCACCGCCGTCTTCGTCACGGCCGCCCTCGCTCGATTCCTTCCAGTTCTGCTACCTATCAAGCCTTGTTTGGTCCCGCTTCGTGGGCCAAATATTTTGATCTCCTCCCTCTTGATTCTGCGCCTCCTGACGATTTCTCCCTCCATCGACATCTCATTGATTCCGTGGATGCCTCCATTACTTTCAACCCCACTCGTCTCGGTACACGTGTCGTTGCTGCTGCTCCTCAGGATGCTGCTTCCCGCTTGGCTGCCTTATCCTGCCTTGGCGAGACCCCCGTTCGGGTCTCGAAGAACGTTCAGTTGAATGCCAGTGTTGGCACTATTTTGCTCCCGCCCCATGTTGCGACCGGTGTTCGGGACCTACGCGACTGCCACGACGATATTCGACATATCCTCGCTGCCCAGGGCCATTCTATTCTCCAGGTGGACACGTTTACTCGTCCCCCTCGTGGTAGTCGCCGTCAACCCCTCCGGGTTGTGAAGATTACCTTTGATGGTAGGACCCTTCCACCCTCTGTCATTCTTGCTGGTGCCAGGTGCTCTGTCCAGGAGTACATTCCTTCTCCTCGGCTCTGCAACAAGTGCTGGAGGTTTGGGCATGGTGCCCTCCGCTGCTCCGGGACTGTCTCTCTCTGTCCTTTGTGTGGTGGCGAAAGTCACTCTAAGTCGGAGTGCGCTTCTCCCCAGGCTCGTTGCCTCAACTGCGGTGAGGCCCATCCTACCTTCTCCCGTGCGTGTGTCCATTACAAGCTTGAGGCAGCCGTCCTCAACTTGAAGCACCGGGAGCGTTTATCTTTTCCTGAGGCGAGGCGCCAGGTTCGCCGGCTCCCGCCTTATGCTAATATCTCTTATGCTCGCGTGTTGCGCTCTTCCTCTCCTCGTCCTTCCCGCCTTCCTCAGACTCGCAACCGTTTCCAGGCCTTGGACCCTGATGCGCCCACTGCCCCCTCCTCTGTCCCTTTGGGTTCTCTCCCGAAGGATCCTCCTCCTGGTCCTCTGTCTGGGGTTCCCCTTCCTTCTACCCGGTCTGTCGTGTCTTCTGTGTCTTCTTCCTCGTCCCCCTCCGATCCTCCTTCCCATCCTCTTCCTCCATCTATCGGCTCTCCCCGCCGCCTGTCGGTGCGGGCGGATGTCCATCGCTCTCCTAACGGCCGTCGTGTGTGCTCTCGTTCGGCTTCTCCTGTTGAGACACTGGAATCCGTTGCCCGGTACGTAGTTGCTGGGACACCGGTCTCTTTAAGTCAGAAGCGTAAGCCTGGCTCCTCTCCTTCCTCTTCCCCGGCGGGTAAGAAGGCTTCGCTTTCTTCCTCAGCTCCTCCTTCTGGCTCTGTTGCTCCTTCCCCTCCCGTTTCAGTGCTTGCGCCCCCTGTTCCTGCTATGGAGGTTTCTTTGGCCCCTGCTTCCCTTTCGGTTGCTGCTCTTGCTGGGGTGCGCTCCTCTCTTTCTACTCCCCCTCTTCCTGCTGCTGTCCTTGACTGCTCCTCTCCGTTGTCTCCTCCTCCTCCTCCTCCTCCTCCTCCTCCTCCTCCGGACCCTGCCCGCCCACCTCTGATCTGTTCTCCCGTTTCCTTCCCTCCGTCTTTGCTCAGTTTACCCATGCCCCCTAACCCTGACTTTGCTGACCCTGATCCCGACCCTGATATTCTTTAACGTGCTCTGTTGGTCTTTCGCCTTTGTTTCTTCCTTGTTCTCTGTTTTTGTCCTTTCTCTTCTCGTCGTTGTCCATTCTTCAATGGAACGTTCGAGGTTATTACGCCAATTTCCTCGAACTCCAACTTCTGGTTTCGCGGTTTTCGCCCCTTTGTGTCTGTCTCCAGGAGCCGATGCTTGGTGCTCGTCCTGGTCGTTTTCGTGGCTATTCCTTTCTCTCCCCCCCCCCAGCCATTGCTGGGGCTTCTAATTCTTCTGCTCTCTTGATTCGGGCTGATGTTCCCTTTGTTCCTTTACTTTTTCCTTCGCCTCTCCATTGTTCTGCTGCTCGTATCTTTGTGGGGAAATGGTACACAGTTTGTTCCATTTATCTCCCCCCGAGTGTCCCGCTCTCTCTTCCTGATTTGAAACACCTCCTAGACTCCTTGCCGGAGCCTGTGCTCCTGCTGGGTGACTTCAATTGTCGTCATTCTCTTTGGGGTGACGTTCTGACGAATACCCGGGGTCGCCTCCTTGAGCCGTTTCTCCTCTCTTCTTCCCTGTCTCTTCTGCATTCTGGTGAGCCCACTCATTTGGACTCTCGAACTCGCACCCTTTCTTGTCTTGATCTTTCTCTCTGCTCTTCTTCTCTTTACTTAGATTTCACATGGCAGGTTCTTGATGACCTCCATGGAAGTGATCATTTCCCCATCCTTGTTTCCTTTTTCTCTTTTCGCCCTTCCCTCTCTTTCCCTAGGTGGCAGTTTGCTAAGGCGGACTGGACCTTATTTTCCCTCAGTGCTACTCTCTCTGACCTCTCCCTTCTGCCCCTCTCTCGCGCTCTCCTCCTTTTTCATGACACTGTCTTCGACGCTGCCCTCCGCTCTATTCCTCGCTCTTCCTCTCGGGGTCCACGGAAGTGCGTTCCCTGGTGGAATGCGGACTGTGCTCGGGCTGTCCGCTGTAAGCGTGCAGCCTGGAAGAAGCACCGCCGTAGGCAGACGACCGATTCTTTTCTTTTCTTTCGGAAAGCGAGTGCGGTGGCCCGTAGGGCCATCCGTACGGCTAAACGTGAATGTTGGGCATCTTATGTCTCGACAATTACGTCCGAAACCCCTCTGGCCCAGATCTGGAAGCGTATCCGCAAGATAGCGTGTAAGTTCGTTCCCGATGTTTCACCGGTCCTTCACCTCCATGATACTCTTGTGGCGGACCCGTTGCAGGTCGCTTCCGAACTGGGTTCCCACTTTTCTTCTGTTAGCTCTGGTCTTCATCTTCCCCAATCTTTCCTTCTTCGTAAACCTGTCCTTGAGTCTCGTCCTTTAGATTTCTGCACTCATCTTCAGCTTCCCTATAATGATCCCTTCTCTCTCTCTGAACTTCGTTCTGCCCTGGCCCTCTGCGGTTCTACGGCGGCGGGCTCCGATGGTATTCATTATGAGATGCTTCGCCATCTCCCTCCGAGCACGTCTCAGTATTTACTGAGTCTGTATAATCGGATCTGGGAGTCGTCGTCAGTCCCTGAGGACTGGCTCGATGCCGTTGTCCTCCCTGTTCGCAAACCGGGGTCTCTGGGTACTTCCCCTAAGGACTTTCGCCCTATTGCTCTCACAAGTTGTGTCTGCAAACTCTTTGAACGTATGGTTAACGTTCGTCTGATGTGGTTCCTGGAACACCATCACCTCCTCTCCCCTTCTCAATTTGGTTTCCGCAAGTGCCGCAGCACGACAGATGTCCTGGTGAACTTGGAGGTCTATATTCGTACTGCTTTTGCTGCGAAGACCTCCGTTGTTGCCGTCCTTTTTGACCTAGAAAAGGCTTACGACACCACTTGGCGTTATCATATCCTATCTCAACTTCATTCTTTTGGCCTTCGTGGTCATCTCCCTCTCTTTCTCCGCAGCTTCCTCTCTCGTCGTTCCTTTCGGGTGCGCCTTGGTACCGCTCTCTCTCCCTCTTTTCAGCAATACGAAGGTGTGCCCCAGGGTAGTGTTCTGAGCACTACTCTTTTTCTGGTTGCCCTCAATGGTCTTCTTTCCTCTCTTCCTTCTGGTGTCTTCTCCGCTCTCTATGTCGATGATCTTACCCTTTGTTGTCAGGGTGATGATTCGCCTCTCCTTCAACGCCGGCTTCAACTTGCGATTGATGCCGTGTCGTCTTGGGCCACAGGTCATGGCTTCAAGTTCTCTACTTCTAAGACTTGTGCCATGACTTTTACGCGGAAACGGGTTGTTCTTCGTCCCTCTTTGTCACTTTATGGTCATCCCCTTGAATACAAAGATTCCGCGAAGCTTTTGGGGTTATTCCTTGACACTCGTTTGTCTTGGTCTCCCCATATCTCTTACCTCCGTGTTGAGTGCTCTAAGTCCCTTACCCTCCTTCGGGTCTTGTCCCATACTTCTTGGGGGGCAGATAGGCGCACTCTCCTTGCTTTACATTCCTCTCTCGTCCTGTCTAAGCTCGATTATGGTTGCCCTGCTTACTCGTCTGCTTCTCCTTCTACTCTTCGCCGTCTTGATGCTTTGCACCATACTGGGTTGCGCCTCAGTTCTGGTGCCTTTCGTTCGACTCCCGTCCTTAGCTTGTATGTTGACACTGGCTTCCTGTCTCTCCAGGACCGCCGTGATCGCTACTGTCTTCGCTATCTTGCGCGGTCCTTGCAACATCCTTCCTCTCGCCTCTGTCGTGCTTTAACTTTTACCCCTCCTGCGGTTCCTGTTCCTCTTCACCACCTCCCTCTTTCTGTCCGGTTATCTCGCCTCCAGGATTCTCTTTCCATTCGTATTTCTGATGTTTCTCCTCGTGTTGTTCCTTCTTTGCCCCCGTGGAGGGTCCCTCTTCCGCGGTTTTGTACATCCTTGACTCGTATCACTAAAGCTTTTACCCCTCCTACAGTTCTAAAACGCCTTTTCCTCGAGCACTTTTCTTCTCACTCCCGCTCCGTTTCTGTCTTCACCGATGGGTCTAAGTCAGCGGACGGTGTTGGCTACTCTGTTGTTTTTCCTGATCGCACTTATATGTGTCGCTTGCCTCCGGAGACTAGCATCTTTACAGCAGAACTTTATGCTATTCTCTATGCTCTTCGTCTCCTGCTTTCTCGTTGTCAGTCTTCCTTTGTGGTTGTTGTTGACTCTCGTAGTGCCCTCATGGCTCTCGGGTGCTTTAATCCAGTTCATCCGGTAGTTGTCGAGATCCAGCATTGGCTGTTTCTCGTTCACAGTAAATTTAAGTCGGTTGAGTTTTGTTGGGTTCCCAGCCATATTGGCGTGTCTTTAAATGAGCGTGCGGATGCTGCCGCTAAGGAAGCTGTCCGCTCTTGTCCCATCTCTCGTAAAGGCATTCCGTATTCCGACTTTTACCCGGTTATCCATTCCTCAGTCCTTACCCGTTGGCAGGCTTCTTGGTTGTCTGTTACTGGTAACAAGCTACGTACTCTTAAATGTTGTGTTTCCTCGTGGCCGTCCTCCTTCCACCGTAACCGGCGGTGGGAAACAGCTCTGGCGAGGTTGCGTATTGGCCATACTCGCTTAACCCATGGTCACTTGATGGAGCGCCGCCCTGCTCCTTATTGTCCTAGTTGCATTGTCCCTCTTACGGTCGTGCATGTCCTTCTTGAATGTCCTGACTTCCAGGACGAGCGTGTGTCTTGCTTTCCGACCGCCCCTCGCGGTCACCTGTCCCTCGATAGAATTCTTGGTGACTCGGATACTTTTGATATCGTTCGCCTTATGCGTTTTTGTTCTCGTATTGGCATCCTTGGTGATATTTAGCGCCCTCTGATTATTTTGCGTATTTGATGGTGCTACATAGCCTTCCCGGTTTGGTGCCTTCTTTTGATAATTACTTACTTACTGTATTCGGTCCTCCTAAAGTTTGTCTCTGACCGGGGTCAAGAATTCAATGGGAATATATTTAGGGAAGTTTGTAAGATTTTAGAGACAACTTCGGCTTTTACAACAGCCTACCACCCACAAGCAAACGGAATGACGGAACGGACTAATCGTTCAGTCAAGGATATGCTTGCAATCCTTGCTGAACATGATGCAAACGCCTGGGATGAACACCTACCCTATGTTCAATTAGCCTTGAATATGCCATCCACCAATCAATTAACACCCAATCACTTCATTTGTTTACTGGTAATTCATGCAATTTCCCCTCAGGTCTGCTTAACAGACATAATGTTGCATACGGGGAGGACTATCCTTCAGAGGTCCTTGGAAAAATGAGAAATGCATGGAATATTGCAGCAGAAGCGTCCAAGAAAGCACGGAATCGGTATGCTCATTTTTATGACAAGAAAGTGCGCCCTCTTGAGTTGAAAGAAGGAAGCCTCGTATGGAGAGTGAATGAGGCTGCGCCCGCCAATCAGAGCAGGAAACTAGCTCCGAGGTGGCGAGGGCCATATAGAGTAATTAAAAGGGTGGGGCCGGTTAATCTTGTTATAAAAGGAGTATTCGAGGACCAGGTGGAAAGGACAATTCATGTAAATAAATTGAAACATTATCATGCTAGAGAGGAATTAGAACTGCCTTCAGCGGGTCTAGTTCCTGACTCAGCAGTGCTGACTCATGGCTTCACCGACGAGTCAGGGGATGAGGATGACCCTCTGTCATAGTCTTTGATGTTAGAGTAGGGACATGTTATTTAGCTATGTCAGTAAGGGTAGGATGTAAGTTTCCTGATGTTGGAGGATTGCTGTCAGTTGACAGCTGGGAAATTTATGAATTTGAACATGTTTATTATGATGATGTTGGACACTCTAATAATCGTCAAATTTTCTTAGTTAGGTTAGCTTTTGTTTGTGGCATGAGTTGAATTGTGGATTTGGATACTAAACCTCGTTATTTTTAACAAATTAACAAGGTTTACTAAGTTCTTGTGCGGGGGGGGGGGGGGGGTTGTAACAAACTAGGTTTGTTGTAAGAATTATCCTGAAGGTTCCAGAAGTCTCGTGTAGGGACCTGACCTCAACATTGCGCATTCCTCTGGGGATTAGCAAGTCTGAGTCACAAAATGGCTGGCGTCTTTGTTCACAGTTTCGTATAAGGAATCATTCTATAGTATTCACTTATTTAGAGAAATTAGCCTCTATTCATTTTGCATTCAAATTGTATTGTATAGTATTACTGTTTATAATATCAAGAGTATTCTAATTATTGAGTTAAGTCACCATCAGTGATGTCACAAGCCAGGACTACTCTTTATTGCGGAGTGACCTGGCGGTCATAGGTCACGAGGTTCCATGTCCTCTATTTCTCAAAGGTCAAAGAGCCATTTTGTAATTGGAAATAGCTCTTCCTTAAGATGCTTGGGTAATTTAACTTCAGTTAAAATAATTCAACCAATCTGGATCATTCAGTGCAAACAGAGGTTAATTGTTAAACTTAAGCCTTGCTAGTAACTTGGTAAAACTTAGACTATGCGGAAGAATACAATGCTCTGGTCTGGGTAGGACCAGACGAGCATGGGGAGGACAGTGTGGTTTGAGAAACAACTCGGGCAGGTGGCCTTCCATCTTCGGCCTCCAGACCAGCAGTCCACGCTGGTCGTCTATAGAAGATAAAAGTTTGCTCAGAGTTTTGTAGTATAGGGATAGTCAATTCATTGCCTGACAGGGAGTGCTTCAATTATTTAGATTTTGCTTAATTTTGAATAAATTAATTAGCTAGTAATTTGTCTTTTTATTAATCTCCATGTGTGTGTTATATTTATGTGAATTGGTCCTTGTCACGTGGTCCCCACGAGGCCGAGTTGAATTGGGCGCCGATTCTAACTCTAAATCAGAATTCATCATTACCGTTTATTTTTAATTAATTCCACACTTAAGATCCAAAGTCATATGTTCCTAGTGGGGATCAAGCCCCAAAGTTATTTATTTATTTATTTATTTATATATATACAAGAAGGTACATTGGGTTTGTGAGAATACATTGGATAGTACAGTATTTACATTCTTGTAAAGCCACTAGTACGCACAGCGTTTCGGGCAGGTCCTTAATCTAGCAGATAATTTTGAGTAGGTAATTTCAATCAGAATTGATAAATGATAGATACATTACAAGAGAAAAATGAGATGAGAGAGATAAGTAGGTATATTAAAGCACATTGTTATATTAAAGCTCTGATTGAATACATTGACAGCTTGATTAGTAATTTAAACAAGGTTAATAGACACCATACAGCAGATTGACAGCACATATAAGACAGCAATGATCACAATGGTAAAGATGTTCAGATTGGGTACATAAAGATTGGGAGACTGGGTAGCAAAAGATACAGATAAACAAGATTTATAAACACCATACAACAGATTGGCAGCACATATAAGAAAACAGCAATGATCTCAAGTGGTAAAGATGTTCAAATTGGGAACATAAAGGTTGGGAGATTGGGTAGCAATTGATACAGTGCAATTTTAAGGCAAAAAGTGAAGAACTATGAAGATGAAATTAGGTACTTTTTAGTATTGATTTTGAATGATGTAAAAGTTGGACAGCTTTTCAATTCAGTAGGGAGTGAGTTCCATAAACTGGGTCCCTTTATCTGCATAGAGTGTTTACACAGATTAAGTTTAACTCTGGTAGCATGATCGATCCAGACCTCCATCATTGCTCAGTGTACCTGGTCTGGTGGTGGCGGCGGAAAGGCGACCCTAGGGTTTTGCTAGAAGCCTAGTCCACGTCATACGGGTTGTAGAATCTCAAGTCTGTAAATCGTCTTGAGACCACGTGGCGTGGGGTCGGCTCAAGTGAGAGTTTTGGGGTCCCTTGGTAGAGAGAACAAAAGTAGAATACGGGCAGAAGGGAGTAAAAGGCAGAAAAGATCTTTCAGAACCCCCCTGTGTTACATATATATATATATATATATATATATATATATATATATATATATATATATATATATATATATATATATATATATATATATATATAAATATAAAGTTTGTGAGGGTACCACCTCTGGTGCCAATGTGGGGACCCATAGCCTCGGAGAAGAAAATAAGAAGTATTCAGAGGAGACCTTGTGGTTTCTCACTGAACACTAATATTATCTTCTCCTACCACCCCCATTCTTTTGTATGTACACATATATATTTATTTTATTTGAACTTTGTTACAAAAAAGGAGTTACATATGGGTTACAAAGATGGTTATCATAGGTTGTCGAGTTCCTCCAGCTCCTCAGATGGCGGGCAGGAACCCTGGATGCAGTGCACATTTCCCCTCTGTATCGCCACACTGAGGCGCTGGAAAAGAAAGCTTGCAGCTCTTGGGTCCCTTGTTGTTTCAATGAGCCTAGAACCCAGTTCCTTCAAAAAACTGGTAGCACTTTTACCCCAGGCGCAGAGTGTCTCAGAAGCAATGGGGACAAAATTGTAGTGGTGATCCAGTTCTCTATACTTACGGGATTTGGCTGCTTCCCTGTGGGTAGCAGCGCCACCTGGTTGTGCAACACTGAGGTTAATGTAGGTGTTAGCCAGGGTTGATACGCACGTGTAGTCCCATACCAACTGCTTGCCATTCTTCCAGGGGTTCACTGTGATACCATCCGGGCGACCAATAAGAGCATCAGAGTTTCGGGGCGTTAGGTAACGGGGCTCTCTTTCAGCTGGGCATCCAGCTGTGGTGAGGCTCCTCTTGATGATGTCGTTAACTTCACTGTGCCTCGAGTGCCATCCCCCTGTGCTTTGGCAGAGCAGGCCATAATGGGGAATATATATATATATATATATATATATATATATATATATATATATATATATATATATATATATATATATGTCGTACCTAGTAGCCAGAACTCACTTCTCAGCCTACTATTCAAGGCCCGATTTGCCTAATAAGCCAAGTTTTCCTGAATTAATATATTTACTATAATTTTTTTCTTATGAAATGATAAAGCAACCCTTTTCTCTATGTATGAGGTCAATTTTTTTTATTGGAGTTAAAATTAACGTAGATATATGACCGAACCTAACCAACCCTACCTAACCTAACCTAACCTATATTTATAGGTAAGGTTAGGTTAGGTAGCCAAAAAAGCTAGGTTAGGTTAGGTTAGGTAGACGAAAAAACATTAATTCATGAAAACTTGGCTTATTAGGCAAATCGGGCCTTGAATAGTAGGCTGAGAAGTGCGTTCTGGCTATTAGGTACGACATATATATATATATATATATATATATATATATATATATATATATATATATATATATATATATATATTTTATTAAATATGACCGAAAAAGTAAGATTAATAATTCTAACACGAATTTTCTCAATCTTTCGTACATTATGCTTCACTGTTGGAGGTAAATCAAAAATCACTTCTCCAAAATTCATTTTTATTTCTAGTCTCTAGTTTCTAGTTTCTATATATATATATATATATATATATATATATATATATATATATATATATATATATATATATATATATATATATATATATATATAATTTATATATATATATATTATTTAAAAAAATTTGCTTATAAAAATTTATAAAAATTATTATTTCGTAAAGTTGCTTATAGCTGATTCACTGTGTAACCTGAATGTAAGTTTCTTGCTTTCTGGTGGAATTAGGTCCATGTTCGCTATGAGAAAGGTAGGATAGTGGTTGGTTTTTCTGTCGTAGATTATACCAGATACAAGGGGAGCTGTTATGTTAGTCCATAAGTGATCCAAGGTAGAGGCTGAGGTTTGAGTGACTCGGATGGGTTTGGGGATTAGCATACAGGAGTGCATGCTGTTAAGGAAATAGTCAACTTGAGAGCAATTTTGTTGACCCAGGTCAATATTAAAGTCTCCTCCCAGAATGATGTGGTTTTTGTTGAGATTGTTGTTTATAATAAGATTCCTTAGGTTGTCTGAGATTGAAGCTATGTTAGTATTGGGAAATCAATAGTCAAGGAGGATTTATGGGATTTAATTGTTAATTGAGGAAAAGTATATTCACAGTAGTCATCTCTATCACTAACGACACTGTTGCAGATAAATGTATCTCGGTAATATATAGCTGTGCCGTCACCTTTTTTATTAGGCCTACAGTTATGAATGGCTTTATAACCAGCTAAGTAGTAGAGTTGGGTATAGTCTTTACTTAGCCAAGTTTCTGTTAAAATAATGAACAATAAATTAGTATCTAATGCTGAGAGTAGTGCATTTATATCATCAAAATGTTTATAAAGTGATAAATAAATAAATAGATATGTTTATTCAGGTAAGGTACATACATACAAGTGATGTTACATTAATGGATCGATATATAGATAGAGCTAGTACATACAATGCCTAAAGCCACTATTACGCAATGCGTTTCGGGCAGGGTGATCTAACATTTTGGTTGTAAACTGATAAGCAGGTGCTATTTTGGAGTTTGTTTTTTGCCTGGTGTGCTGTGTAATACTTGCAATAATGATGATCAATGTTCTCTCTCAGAGTACCAGTTGCACCTCTGTTTTTCAACGGGGGTATTCTGCACATCCTGCCATGTCTTCTGGTCTCATGTGATGTTATTTCTGTGTGCAGGTTTGGGACCAGCCCCTCTAATATTTTCCACGTGTAAATTATTATATATCTCTCCCGCCTGCGCTCAAGGGAGTACAGATTTAGGCTCTTTAGTCGGTCCCAATAGTTTAGGTGTTTTACTGAGTGAATTCTAGCAGTATAGGATCTCTGCACACTCTCCAGGTCGGCAATTTCTCCAGCTTTGAAAGGGGCTGTCATTGTGCAACAGTACTCCACTCTAGAGAGCACAAGCGTTTTGAATGTCATCATCGGTATAGCATCTCTAGTGTGAAAAGTTCTTGTTATCCAACCTGTCATTTTTCTTGCAGTTGTGACGGCTACTTTATTGTGTTCTTTAAAGATAAGGTCTTCCGACATGAGTACTCCCAGATCCTTTACATTGCCTTTTCGTTCTATGTCATGATTTGCCTGAGTTTTGTACGTGGTTTCCGTTTTTATACTTTCATTTTTTCCATAGCGCATGAGCTGGAAATTATCTTCGTTAAACACCATATTATTTTCTGTAGCCCATAGAAAGACCTGATCTACATCTGACTGGAGGTTTGCCGTGTCCTCTATGTTGCCTACTCTCATGAAGATCCTAGTGTCATCTGCAAAGGATGATACAGTGCTATAGGTTGTGTTCTTGTCTATGTCCGATATGAGGATGAGAAAAAGTACTGGAGCAAGCACAGTACCCTGGGGGACTGAGCCCTTCACGGTTGATGGGCTGGATTTTATTTTGTTGACTATTACACATTGGGTTCTGTTGGTCATGAAATTGTAGATCCAACTGCCTATTTTTCCGGTAATTCCTTTTGAACGCATTTTATGTGCAATAACCCCATGATCACATTTATCAAAAGCTTTTGTGAAATCTGTGTAAATTACATCAGCGTTTTGTTTGTCTTCCATAGCATCTAATGCCATATCATAGTGGTCTAGCAACTGCGACAGGCAAGAGCGCCCTGTTCTGAAACCGTATTGTCCGGGGTTATGGAGATGCTGTGATTCCATGTATTTTGTGATCTTATTTCTTAGCACTCTCTCAAAAATTTGTATAATGTGCGATGTTAGTGCTATTGGTCTGTAATTTTTTGCCTCTGCCTTATTTCCTCCTTTATGAAGTGGTGCTATCTCTGCTGTTTTTAGTATATCAGGAATAACGCCAGTATCTAGGCTTTGTCTCCACAGAATGTGAAGGGCCTGCGATAGTGGTTTTTTACAGTTCTTGATGAATATGGAGTTCTGTTACGACCCTGGGTTCTCCAGTGGAAACCAGAGGTCAAAACTGAGCTATTAAACTTTCTGGTAGTACAGTTGAGTGCATATCGAGCGGCAATTGTTTGTATCTTCCCTGCCAGACGTAAGACTATTATTGTTTCTCAAAGAGCATTTAAAGACTGAGCTGGGGGTTGATTATTAAATAATAACATAGACACCAACTTTGCTTACTAATACTTTCTAATCATTTGTAAAGTAACAATACGTTGCATAGGGGAAGATCTTTAATGTGCTTAGCTGCTCGATCAATTAGGCTCCTTCCGGCACAACGACATGGGAGGCCTAGCTGGTCGCTAGGAGGGCCTTCTCTGGCTGGCGTTCGTGCGGACGAGACCTACTCTGTGGCTGCACCCCTAATCTCCTCCCTTCTCCTCTTACTTATTTCCCTTACCTTAAGTTCCTGTACCATTAAGTTAAGTATTGTATGATTTCTAAGTGTACCTTCTCTGGTAGTAACGATTGGTGAGACCTGGGGGTAGTAGTTGCCAGTGTTTTGGGTAACCCTAAGTGTTGTGTTTTGTATTAGGGTACCACGTGGGGTCTCACTACCCTAAGCTGCATCCAGCTTCAGTGCTTATCCAGTAGTACTTTACCCTAGCTTGTTATTAGTGTAAACCTTGTATCCTGCCTATGTGGACCAAGGCTTTTAACGTAAGATAGTGTGGTAAAGTTATTATTATTATTGTTATTGGTGTGAGTGTATATGGGGGGTTGTTAAGGGGTTAATAAATAAGTACATGAATTACAGAGTATCCCTTCTTCCTGTGTAGGAGCGCATTGATCAACCCTTAGACTAACATATATGGTCTAGTAGCAAGTTATTACTACTGTGGATAGTTTATTTTGGGGGCCGGGCCTTTTAGCTCTCCCATATTTGATACTCTTGTCTTCTAACTACCCTTACCCCTTAATAATACCAAGTCCCCCATAGAGAAGCCCACCACACAATTATTTATAACAAGTTCCAAGAATCCGGGCCTGGTGCAGAGTGCATAGGCATACTGTTTATGACTTCTTCAAAATCTAGTGGGGATAGGGTGACGTTTGATATATGATTTGATGTTGGTATCATATCCATGAAAAATTCATTTGGGTTATCAATCTTTAGTGCGTTTAATGGCTCACTGAAAACAGTCATACTGCTTCCTCAGTAGCTCGCTCATTTCTTTGTTGTCATCGGTGAAAGTTCCATCTCCCTTTCGCAGGAGCCCGATACTAGATGTGGTTTTTGATCTTCATTTTGCATAGGAGAAAAAATATTTCGGATTTCTCTCTATTTCACTGATGGCCTTTTGCTCTCTTTGCCTCTCCTGGGTTTTGTATGATTCTTGTAGCTTGAGTTCAATTGTTTCTATTTCTCTACCTAACCTTCTTCGCCGTTCTTGAGATAAGGTGCGACTCTCAAGTTGTTCCGCGATTCTAATATGAATCTAAATTTAAAAATAAACAGGGTGAGATTATATTTATGTGTAAGATTTTACTATGATACTGAGGTAGATGCTTACATAAACAATTATACTATTAATTAATTCCCATAAATGATTACTAAGAAACAAATTCCAAGTTAGTTTAAATATAACAGGGTAATAAAGAAACCTAGGATTAGTGACAAGGGGTTAATTAAAAACAAATAATTAAAGTAAAAAACAAGAAATGTCAAAAACAAAGATGACAAATTAAAAAAAAAAAACTTTGTTAAGGAAAGGCAGAGCTTAAGTACACAAGTAGTATATGAGACTACAATTTATGTTCTGCTTATACAGCTGTTATCCCACAGTCATCCAGGAAAGAAGTGAGGTATGCCTCAGTGGCACACCTTACTTCCAGATCACGTCAAGATCAGTTATTATGTACCTCGCCCTACCCTGGTGACGCTCTATTACTCTCTCATCTATCCTTATATCAACTATGGTATTTGTGCTTGGGGTTCTACTACCCAACATCATTTATGCCCTCTAATTACCCAACACAAAGCTGCTATTAGAACAATATCTATATCTAACTCTGGCCCCAGACAGCACTCTATACCCTTACTCAAATCTCTGAATATGTTAGATATTAAGTTTATTTATTTATTTATTTATTTATATATATACAAGAAGGTACATTGGGTTTGAGAGAATACATTGGATAGTACAGTATTTACATTCTTGTAAAGCCACTAGTACGCACAGCGTTTCGGGCAGGTCCTTAATCTAGCAGATAATTTTAAGTAGGTAATTTCAATCAGAATTGATAAATAAAAGATACATTACAAGAGAAAAATGAGATGAGAGAGATAAGTAAGTATATTAAAGCACATTGTTATATTAAAGCTCTGATTGATTACATTGACAGCTTGATTAGTAATTTAAACAAGATTAATAGACACCATACAGCAGATTGACAGCACATATAAGACAGCAATGATCACAATGGTAAAGATGTTCAGAATGGGTACATAAAGATTTGGAGACTGGGTAGCAAAAGATACAGATAACAAGATTTATAAACACCATACAACAGATTGGCAGCACATATAAGAAAACAGCAATGATCTCAAGTGGTAAAGATGTTCAAATTGGGAACATAAAGGTTGGGAGATTGGGTAGCAATAGATACAGTGCAATTTTAAGGCAAAAAGTGAAAAACTATGAAGATGAAATTAGGTACTTTTTAGTATTGATTTTGAATGATGTAAAAGTTGGACAGCTTTTCAATTCAGTAGGGAGTGAGTTCCATAAACTGGGTCCCTTTATTTGCATAGAGTGTTTACACAGATTAAGTTTAACTCTGGGGATATCGAAGAGATATTTATTTCTGGTGTGGTGATAATGGGTCCTATTACATCTGTCCAGGAAGAGTTTCAGACAAGGATTTGCATTTAAGAACAGGGTTTTGTAAATGTAGTTGACACAGGAGAATTTGTGGAGTGAGATTATGTTTAGCATGTTTAGGGAGTTAAACAAGGGGGCTGTGTGTTGTCTGAAAGCAGAATTTGATATTATTCTGATAGCAGATGTTTGCTGGGTGATGATGGACTTGAGGTGGTTTGCAGTGGTTGAACTCCATGCACAGATACCATAGTTGAGATAGGGATAGATTAGTGCATAATATAGAGAGATGAGAGCAGAGTTAGGAACATAATATCTGATTTTGGAGAGTATACCAACTGTTTTAGAGACTTTCTTAGTTATGTGTTGTATGTGGGTACTGAAGTTGAGTCTCTTGTCTAGGAATATGCCAAGAAACTTTCCATCAGTTTTATTGCTAATGTTTACATTGTCAATCTGAAGCTGAATTGCATTTGTAGATTTGCTTCCAAATAGGATGTAGTAGGTCTTTTCTATGTTAAGTGTTAGTTTGTTGGTTGACATCCATAAGTGGACTTTTTTTAGTTCATTATTGACAACATCATTTAGTGTATGTGGGTTGGGGTTGGAGTAAATGAGGGTAGTATCATCAGCAAACAAAATAGGTTTCAGAATGTTAGAGACATTAGGCAGATCATTAATGTATATAAGAAATAGTAGGGGTCCCAAGATGCTGCCCTGTGGCACTCCAACGGTTATTGGTAGAATGGGAGAGATTATATTATTGATGGCTACACATTGGTGTCTATCACTAAGATAGGATTGGATATAGTCCAGTGCATGGCCTCGGATTCCATAATGATGGAGTTTACATAAGAGGTAATCGTGATTAACAGTATCAAAGGCCTTTCTCAGGTCAATGAAGAGTCCAATTGGAAACTCATTTTTGTCAAGGGCTGAGTAAATTATATCAAGGAGACTAATAATTGCATCGTTGGTACTCTTTTGAGAGCGGAAGCCAAACTGACAGGGGCTAAGAATGTCGAATTTTACAAGATAGGAGTAGAGCTGTTTGTAGATAATTTTTTCAAATATTTTTGATAGTATGGGTAGGTTCGATATTGGTCTGTAGTTGTTTATGTCTGACGGATTACCTCCTTTATGAACTGGCGTTACTCTTGCGTTTTTAAGGATATCAGGGATGGTATGACACTCAAGGGATTTGTTGAACAGCAGAGCTATAGGTGGTGCAAGGGCATGGGAGGCGCTCTTGTATACAATGGATGGGATTTCACTGATGTTCCCAGCTTTGGTTTTTAGTGAGTGTATGATGGACACAACATCTGACGGGCTGACTGGTGAGAGGAGAAGAGAGTTTGGATAGCTGCCTGAGAGATATGTGTTGATATGTGTCTGAGTCTGTGGGATTTTACTTGCAAGGTTAGTACCAACCGATGAAAAGAAGCTATTAAATTCATTCGCCATTTCTAAGTCAGATGACAGTGTAAGGCCATCCTTAGAGAGTGTTATCTGGTTGTGGGAGTGTTGTTTAGTTCCCAGGATGTTAGAGATGGTATTCCATGTGCTTTTCATGTTGCCTTTTGCTTCTTTGAATCTAGTCTCATAATATGAAAGTTTTGCTTTTCTTATGATACTGGTAAGCACTGATGAGTACCTTTTAATTACTTCCATTGAAACTAGGCCACTCCTAAATTTCTTTTTGTATTCATGTTTTTTGTTGATTGATTTAATTATGCCACTTGTGAGCCACGGGTTATTTTTTCTTTTATCAGTTACTTGTTTGGTAAGGAGGGGACAGTGAGTGTTGTAGAGGCTTAGAGTTTTGGAGAGAAAGAGGTTAGTTGATGAGTTTATATCCTGTGAATTATTAAATTCAGATTCCCAGTTAATATTGTGAAGTGCATTAGAGAGATTGCCTAAAGCTGATTCACTATGTAGCCTGAATGAAAGTTTTTTGGTGTCTGGTGGTGATGTGTCAATGTTTGCTATGAGGAAGGTAGGATAGTGGTCAGTTGTTCTGTCATAAATTACCCCAGATGTAAGGGGAGCTGTTATATTAGTCCATAGGTGATCCAGGGTAGTGGCAGATGTTTGAGTGACTCGGGTGGGCTTGGTGATTGTGGGGATTAGCATACAGGAGTGCATGCTGTTACGGAAATAGTCAACTTGAGGGTTGTTTTGAAGACCCAGGTCAATATTGAAATCACCTCCCAGAATGATGTGATTTTTGTTGAGATTGTTATTTATGATAAGATTCCTTACATTGTCAGAGAATAAAGCTTTGTTGGTATTAGGAAATCTATAGATGGCACCGATTATCAAGGAGGATTTAAGGGATTTACTGGAGAACTTGGCAAAGGTATATTCACAATAGTCGTCTCTATCACTAATGACACTATTGCAAATGAAGGTATCTTTGTAATATATTGCTGTACCGCCACCTTTTTTATTAGGCCTGCAGTTATGAATGGCTTTATAACCAGCTAAATTGTCAAGTCACTGCACATCCTCTCTTGTGTACTCTATATATTTAAAACTCTGAATTGTAATGTCAATCCTGACCTTAAACGCTTCCTAGAATCCAAATCTACTTATCTTCCTACTTAATCCCCCCTCCCCGCTCAGCTCGTTGTCGCCGTCTGGGGGCTTAGTGGGCGGCTGCCGGAGTGTGATGCTCCTTGGGACAGTCCTCTGTCCTTTTCTAGCCTTGTGCTCCTGCTGCCGTCCTCTCCAATTCTGCTGGGCATCTTTTCCTTTTCCTTCTGTTTCGTTTTTCTCCCCCCTCTTCTCCTATCTGCTTGCCGTTTCCTGCCGACCTTTTGCTCGTTCTGGTTCTTCCCTTGGACTTCTTCTACTTTGACGCCCGGGTGCTTGAGGAGGCATACTCTTGCACCCGTAGAACTGCAGTACCCGACGTCGAGAGCGAGGGGAACCTTTTATTGTCAATCCCCACTTCGTCACTGAACCCGATCTCGACGGACTGTCGGTTTCTTAAGGTGGCGTTTGTGGGGCGTATACTCACGACGCACCCCTAGGAGGCCCCGACAAGATCGGCGATAGCTTCTTGTTGGGTGTCCTGCCTCTACTTGTGGCTCCATGGTGGGTGTGGGGGCACATTCGTGAGTGAATTCGTAATTTCGTCAGGATGATAACCCCTGTTTCGGCTGCTTCTGGCTTACCTTTTCAGGCTCGTGGGGTGGGCGACCAAGCCCCCGAGTCGGTCCGTATTGGAAGATCGGGCTCCGTAGCCTCCGCTGCATTGGGCCCCGACCTTGCTCCTCCTTTGGCCTCTCTGACTCCTTCCCCTGGCTCCCCTCCCTCCTCTGTGGTTGAGTCGAGCCCCAAGCCCCCAGTGGTGACTACCTCGTCCCCTGGCGCGGCTCCTTCTCTAGTTGTAACTACTGCGCCTTTTAACCCCTCTCTCTCTGGGGGTTCTCACCGCCGTTCTCGTCACGGCCGCCCTCGCTCGATTCCTTCCAGTTCTGCTACCTATCAAGCCTTGTTTGGTCCCGCTTCGTGGGCCAAATATTTTGATCTCCTCCCTCTTGATTCTGCGCCTCCTGACGATTTCTCCCTTCATCGACATCTCATTGATTCCGTGGATGCCTCCATTACTTTTAACCCCACTCGTCTCGGTACGCGTGTCGTTGCTGCTCCTTCTCAGGATGCTGCTTCCCGCTTGGCTGCCTTATCCTGCCTTGGCGAGACCCCCGTTCGGGTCTCGAAGAACGTTCAGTTGAATGCCAGTGTTGGCACTATTTTGCTCCCGCCCCATGTTGCGACCGGTGTTCGGGACCTACGCGACTGCCACGACGATATTCGACATATCCTCGCTGCCCAGGGCCATTCTATTCTCCAGGTGGACACGTTTACTCGTCCCCCTCGTGGTAGTCGCCGTCAACCCCTCCGGGTTGTGAAGATTACCTTTGATGGTAGGACCCTTCCACCCTCTGTCATTCTTGCTGGTGCCAGGTGCTCTGTCCAGGAGTACATTCCTTCTCCTCGGCTCTGCAACAAGTGCTGGAGGTTTGGGCATGGTGCCCTCCGCTGCTCCGGGACTGTCTCTCTCTGTCCTTTGTGTGGTGGCGAAGGTCACTCTAAGTCGGAGTGCGCTTCTCCCCAGGCTCGTTGCCTCAACTGCGGTGAGGCCCATCCTACCTTCTCCCGTGCGTGTGTCCATTACAAGCTTGAGGCAGCCGTCCTCAACTTGAAGCACCGGGAGCGTTTATCTTTTCCTGAGGCGAGGCGCCAGGTTCGCCGGCTCCCGCCTTATGCTAATATCTCTTATGCTCGCATGTTGCGCTCTTCCTCTCCTCGTCCTTCCCGCCTTCCTCAGACTCACAACCGTTTCCAGGCCTTGGACCCTGATGCGCCCACTGCCCCCTCCTCTGTCCCTTTGGGTTCTCTCCCGAAGGATCCTCCTCCTGGTCCTCTGTCTGGGGTTCCCCTTCCTTCTACCCGGTCTGTCGTGTCTTCTGTGTCTCCTTCCTCGTCCCCCTCCGATCCTCCTTCCCATCCTCTTCCTCCATCTATCGGCTCTCCCCGCCGCCTGTCGGTGCGGGCGGATGTCCATCGCTCTCCTAACGGCCGTCGTGTGTGCTCTCGTTCGGCTTCTCCTGTTGAGACACTGGACTCCGTTGCCCGGTACGTAGTTGCTGGGACACCGGTCTCTTTAAGTCAGAAGCGTAAGCCTGGCTCCTCTCCTTCCTCTTCTCCGGCGGGTAAGAAGGCTTCGCTTTCTTCCTCAGCTCCTCCTTCTGGCTCTGTTGCTCCTTCCACTCCCGTTTCAGTGCTTGCGCCCCCTGTTCCTGCTATGGAGGTTTCTTTGGCCCCTGCTTCCCTTTCGGTTGCTGCTCTTGCTGGGGTGCGCTCCTCTCTTTCTACTCCCCCTCTTCCTGCTGCTGTCCTTGACTGCTCCTCTCCGTTGTCTCCTCCTCCTCCTCCTCCTCCTCCTCCTCCTCCTCCGGACCCTGCCCGCCCACCTCTGATCTGTTCTCCCGTTTCCTTCCCTCCGTCTTTGCTCAGTTTACCTATGCCCCCTAACCCTGACTTTGCTGACCCTGATCCCGACCCTGATATTCTTTAACGTGCTCTGTTGGTCTTTCGCCTTTGTTTCTTCCTTGTTCTCTGTTTTTGTCCTTTCTCTTCTCGTCGTTGTCCATTCTTCAATGGAACGTTCGAGGTTATTACGCCAATTTCCTCGAACTCCAACTTCTGGTTTTGCGGTTTTCGCCCCTTTGTGTCTGTCTCCAGGAGCCGATGCTTGGTGCTCGTCCTGGTCGTTTTCGTGGCTATTCCTTTCTCTCCCCCCCCCCAGCCATTGCTGGGGCTTCTAATTCTTCTGCTCTCTTGATTCGGGCTGATGTTCCCTTTGTTCCTTTACTTTTTCCTTCGCCTCTCCATTGTTCTGCTGCTCGTATCTTTGTGGGGAAATGGTACACAGTTTGTTCCATTTATCTCCCCCCGAGTGTCCCGCTCTCTCTTCCTGATTTGAAACACCTCCTAGACTCCTTGCCGGAGCCTGTGCTCCTGCTGGGTGACTTCAATTGTCGTCATTCTCTTTGGGGTGACGTTCTGACGAATACCCGGGGTCGCCTCCTTGAGCCGTTTCTCCTCTCTTCTTCCCTGTCTCTTCTGAATTCTGGTGAGCCCACTCATTTGGACTCTCGAACTCGCACCCTTTCTTGTCTTGATCTTTCTCTCTGCTCTTCTTCTCTTTACTTAGATTTCACATGGCAGGTTCTTGATGACCTCCATGGAAGTGATCATTTCCCCATCCTTGTTTCCTTTTTCTCTTTTCGCCCTTCCCTCTCTTTCCCTAGGTGGCAGTTTGCTAAGGCGGACTGGACCCTATTTTCCCTCAGTGCTACTCTCTCTGACCTCTCCCTTCTGCCCCTCTCTCGCGCTCTCCTCCTTTTTCATGACACTGTCTTCGACGCTGCCCTCCGCTCTATTCCTCGCTCTTCCTCTCGGGGTCCACGGAAGTGCGTTCCCTGGTGGAATGCGGACTGTGCTCGGGCTGTCCGCTGTAAGCGTGCAGCCTGGAAGAAGCACCGCCGTAGGCAGACGACCGATTCTTTTCTTTTCTTTCGGAAAGCGAGTGCGGTGGCCCGTAGGGCCATCCGTACGGCTAAACGTGAATGTTGGGCATCTTATGTCTCGACAATTACGTCCGAAACCCCTCTGGCCCAGATCTGGAAGCGTATCCGCAAGATAGCGGGTAAGTTCGTTCCCGATGTTTCACCGGTCCTTCACCTCCATGATACTCTTGTGGCGGACCCGTTGCAGGTCGCTTCCGAACTGGGTTCCCACTTTTCTTCTGTTAGCTCTGGTCTTCATCTTCCCCAATCTTTCCTTCTTCGTAAACCTGTCCTTGAGTCTCGTCCTTTAGATTTCTGCACTCATCTTCAGCTTCCCTATAATGATCCCTTCTCTCTCTCTGAACTTCGTTCTGCCCTGGCCCTCTGCGGTTCTACGGCGGCGGGCTCCGATGGTATTCATTATGAGATGCTTCGCCATCTCCCTCCGAGCACGTCTCAGTATTTACTGAGTCTGTATAATCGGATCTGGGAGTCGTCGTCAGTCCCTGAGGACTGGCTCGATGCCGTTGTCCTCCCTGTTCGCAAACCGGGGTCTCTGGGTACTTCCCCTAAGGACTTTCGCCCTATTGCTCTCACAAGTTGTGTCTGCAAACTCTTTGAACGTATGGTTAACGTTCGTCTGATGTGGTTCCTGGAACACCATCACCTCCTCTCCCCTTCTCAATTTGGTTTCCGCAAGTGCCGCAGCACGACAGATGTCCTGGTGAACTTGGAGGTCTATATCCGTACTGCTTTTGCTGCGAAGACCTCCGTTGTTGCCGTCCTTTTTGACCTAGAAAAGGCTTACGACACCACTTGGCGTTATCATATCCTATCTCAACTTCATTCTTTTGGCCTTCGTGGTCATCTCCCTCTCTTTCTCCGCAGCTTCCTCTCTCGTCGTTCCTTTCGGGTGCGCCTTGGTACCGCTCTCTCTCCCTCTTTTCAGCAATACGAAGGTGTGCCCCAGGGTAGTGTTCTGAGCACTACTCTTTTTCTGGTTGCCCTCAATGGTCTTCTTTCCTCTCTTCCTTCTGGTGTCTTCTCCGCTCTCTATGTCGATGATCTTACCCTTTGTTGTCAGGGTGATGATTCGCCTCTCCTTCAACGCCGGCTTCAACTTGCGATTGATGCCGTGTCGTCTTGGGCCACAGGTCATGGCTTCAAGTTCTCTACTTCTAAGACTTGTGCCATGACTTTTACGCGGAAACGGGTTGTTCTTCGTCCCTCTTTGTCACTTTATGGTCATCCCCTTGAATACAAAGATTCCGCGAAGCTTTTGGGGTTATTCCTTGACACTCGTTTGTCTTGGTCTTCCCATATCTCTTACCTCCGTGTTGAGTGCTCTAAGTCCCTTACCCTCCTTCGGGTCTTGTCCCATACTTCTTGGGGGGCAGATAGGCGCACTCTCCTTGCTTTACATTCCTCTCTCGTCCTGTCTAAGCTCGATTATGGTTGCCCTGCTTACTCGTCTGCTTCTCCTTCTACTCTTCGCCGTCTTGATGCTTTGCACCATACTGGGTTGCGCCTCAGTTCTGGTGCCTTTCGTTCAACTCCCGTCCTTAGCTTGTATGTTGACACTGGCTTCCTGTCTCTCCAGGACCGCCGTGATCGCTACTGTCTTCGCTATCTTGCGCGGTCCTTGCAACATCCTTCCTCTCGTCTCTGTCGTGCTTTAACTTTTACCCCTCCTGCGGTTCCTGTTCCTCTTCACCACCTCCCTCTTTCTGTCCGGTTATCTCGCCTGCAGGATTCTCTTTCCGTTCGTATTTCTGATGTTTCTCCTCGTGTTGTTCCTTCTTTGCCCCCGTGGAGGGTCCCTCTTCCGCGGTTTTGTACATCCTTGACTCGTATCACTAAAGCTTTTACCCCTCCTACAGTTCTAAAACGCCTTTTCCTCGAGCACTTTTCTTCTCACTCCCGCTCCGTTTCTGTCTTCACCGATGGGTCTAAGTCAGCGGACGGTGTTGGCTACTCTGTTGTTTTTCCTGATCGCACTTATATGTGTCGCTTGCCTCCGGAGACTAGCATCTTTACAGCGGAACTTTATGCTATTCTCTATGCTCTTCGTCTCCTGCTTTCTCGTTGTCAGTCTTCCTTTGTGGTTGTTGTTGACTCTCGTAGTGCCCTCATGGCTCTCGGGTGCTTTAATCCAGTTCATCCGGTAGTTGTCGAGATCCAGCATTGGCTGTTTCTCGTTCACAGTAAATTTAAGTCGGTTGAGTTTTGTTGGGTTCCCAGCCATATTGGCGTGTCTTTAAATGAGCGTGCGGATGCTGCCGCTAAGGAAGCTGTCCGCTCTTGTCCCATCTCTCGTAAAGGCATTCCGTATTCCGACTTTTACCCGGTTATCCATTCCTCAGTCCTTACCCGTTGGCAGGCTTCTTGGTTGTCTGTTACTGGTAACAAGCTACGTACTCTTAAATGTTGTGTTTCCTCGTGGCCGTCCTCCTTCCACCGTAACCGGCGGTGGGAAACAGCTCTAGCGAGGTTGCGTATTGGCCATACTCGCTTAACCCATGGTCACTTGATGGAGCGCCGCCCTGCTCCTTATTGTCCTAGTTGCATTGTCCCTCTTACGGTCGTGCATGTCCTTCTTGAATGTCCTGACTTCCAGGACGAGCGTGTGTCTTGCTTTCCGACCGCCCCTCGCGGTCACCTGTCCCTCGATAGAATTCTTGGTGACTCGGATACTTTTGATATCGTTCGCCTTATGCGTTTTTGTTCTCGTATTGGCATCCTTGGTGATATTTAGCGCCCTCTGATTATTTTGCGTATTTGATGGTGCTACATAGCCTTCCCGGTTTGGTGCCTTCTTTTGATAATTACTTACTTACTTCCTACTTAATCCAAACAACTTTATCATTGTGTTCATTGCTGTCTTATTTTATATGCTACGCATATGCTGTATTGTGCCTACTAATTTTTGTTAAACTACCATTCAAGCTGTCATTGCAATCAATCTGAGGTACCTATGTGCTTTAATATACCTACAATTTTCTCTCATCTTTTATTTTTTTTCTTGCTATGTAATTGTTATCATTTTTATAAATTTTGCTAGTATTTACCTACTTAAAATTTTCTTAGATTACGGACCTGCCTGAAGCGCTGCACGTACTAGTGGCTTTACAAGAATGTAATTACTATGCTATGTATCCTCAGAGTACCTTCTTGTATATATATAAATAAATAAGTAAATAAATAAATAAATAAATAAATAAATAAATAAATAAATAAATAGAAGGTTGTAACAGAACTCACGTGCACCACACCAGAAACAAATACCTATTTGATATTCCAAGAGTTAGACTTAATCAAACTAAGAATGCTCTACAAATCAAGGGACCCAGAATGTGGAATGACCTTCCCAATCATGTCAAAGGTTGTCTAGTTTAAGATGAAAACTAAGTACTACCTAATTAACTCCATGTAACCTACCTACCTTCTAAATGTCAACCCTGTCTTACTATTTTTTTAAACAATGCTGTTTGTTAACCAACTTGTATATTGGCTATTTTCTACCATGTTCCCCCATTTTTATCTTTTTTTTTTTTCTTTCAATGCAATTTATACTTTAAGCTCAATTACTATTAAGTTTTAGTCTAAGTGTTTTTTTTCCCCACCTCACCTTGCCCGAAACGCTATGCATACTAGTGGCTTTAGGTATTGTATGTACTGCCTCTATCTATAAATCAAACAGAATGTTTGTACTGTAACTCTGCATCTATGTATGTACTTTTCCTAAATAAATTATTATTATTATTATTATTATTAATAGCATAATACGTCAAACAAATCCACAAGGACCGTGTTAAGGATCGGCATCCAAATCCACAAGGGTTGACATGGTGTAAGAAGTGCAACCTCGAGTGCAACTGTTCTTCGAGGATTCTCTCATGAGAAGCTTCGGAATCCTCATGAGAGCAGTAGCACTCCAGATTGAAATTCCTATACCATGTCGTGACACAGTTGACTAAGGCACATCTGGGAACATCCCGTGCATGGTTCGAATCCTCAACATGGCTCTTGAGGATTTGTTCAGTCAGATTAACATAATTACCAGTCAGGCTGACATAATTACCAGTCAGGCTGACATAATTTCAAGTCAGGCTAATATAATTGCCAATCAATCTATTTTTTTTTTTGAGATATATACAAGAGTTGTTACATTCTTGTACAGCCACTAGTACACGTAGTGTTTCGGGAAAGTCTGTGGAATACGACCCCCACAAAGAATCGTTGTTACAACCAAGTACTCATTTTACTGTCGAGTTAAACAAAAGCTACAGTTAAGGATTTACGCCCAGTAAATCCTCCCCGGCCAGGATACGAACCCATGATAAAGCGCTCGCAGAACGCCAGGCGAGTGTCTTATCACTACACCATGGAGACTAAAGATTTAATTGCCAGTTAGGACTTAACTGCTACAATTAGGCTAAAGAAAACAAATCTAACTCGGACAGTTACAAATGCAAGAGTTGTGTACTATAATTTCCACACGATTTATATTTCTAATCAAGAGTACAGTGGGGCCTCAACTTACGATGGTAATCCGTTCCCAGAGACGGATCGTAAGTCGAAATATCGTAAGTCAAAGCGATTTTTCCTATAAGAAGTAAAGGAAATTGAATTAATCCCCCACCCCTCCAAAATATTAACTTACAAATACATTTTATACTGAATACAATTTTGTTTATTTTATTTATTTATTTATTTATTTATATACAAGAAGGTACATTGGGTTTGTGAGAATACATAGCATGGTACAGTAATTGCACTCTTGTAAAACCACTAGTACGTGCTGCATTTCGGGCAGGTCCTTAATCTAACAGATAATTTTCTCTAACTTCAATACAGTAAATATGCTTATCTTGCCTTTATAGAGGACTCTTGATGGCTTATGGAAGATGGTGATGAGGGGGGGAGGATAGGTGTTACTGTTTGGAAGGGCATTCCCCTTCCATTATAACATCAGGCAGTGATGACTTTTCTGGGATACACTCTTTGGCATGTTTTGCCTGCATACCACTAAGACCTGCTTGTGGCTCACTGCTTGCTTGTCTTACTAAGAATCTGTCTAAAGACACTTGTTTTTCCCTACATTTTAACACTTGTCTGTAGTAAGACATCACATTGTCATTTAAAAGGTCATTGCAACGGCCTGCTACAGCTTTATCTAGGCGAGTTTTTTCAACAAAACTTTGCAATTCTTCCCATACTTCACACATTTTCTTAATGAGGAAGGGATATCCTCTACTTCCTCAACTCACAACTATATTCTTAGGTTAAACCTTACCACTGACTTTCTGCGAGCCATGGTGTGATATATAATAATCAGTTTTATGTTCAAAAAAGCAAAAAATCACCACAAAAACAGAATTTCTTAGCGTGATTATCACTAAGCGGGCAGCTCTAGTAAACTGAGGCAGGTTGGTCCGCGTGACCGGGAACCACGTGCTTGGTTGACCCAAACGTGTACCAACAAATGTCGTTATTCAACGACACTATCGTAAGTTGAGTCGCATTTTTCGATCAAATTTACATTGTAACTCGAAATTATCGTAAGTCGGGGCAATCGTAAGTCGAGGTGCCACCGTAGTAGAACTCATAAACAGGCCAAAATAAAATAAAGGACATGAGTTTGCATAGGAATCTGATGAACTTTAAATTCCTTAATAAATTAATTTTTGTTTTTGTTTTTTTATATATATACAAGAAGGTACATTGGGGTTGTGAAGATACATAGGATAGTAATTACAATCTTGTAAAGCCACTAGTACGCGCAGCGTTTCGGGCAGGTCCTTAATCTAAGAAAATTTTAAGTAGGTAAATACTTGCAAAATTTATAAAAATGATAACAGTTACATAGCAAGAAAAAATAAATAAAAGATAGGAGAAAAATTGTAGGTATATTAAAGCACATAGGTAGCTCAGATTGATTGCAATGACAGCTTGAATGGTAGTTTAACAAAAATTAGTAGGCACAATACAGCATATGGCTAGCACATAAAAGAAGACAGCAATGAACACAATAAAAAGTTGTCTGGGTTAAGTACATGAAGATTGGGAGATTGGGTAACACTAGATACAGAGCAAATTTAAAGCTCAGTGTAGGAAACTACGAAGATGAAATTAGGTACTTTTTGTTTTTGTATTTAAATGAGGCAAAAGTTTGACAGCTTTTCAATTCACTAGGGAGCGAGTTCCACAGACTAGGTCCCTTAATTTGCATAGAGTGTTTACACAGATTAAGTTTGACCCTGGGGGATATCAAAGAGATATTTATTTCTGGTGTGGTGATAATGGGTCCTATTACATCTGTCCAGGGAGTTTCAGAGCATGGTTTGCATTTAAGAACAGGGTTTTGTAAATGTAGTTGACACAAGAGAATGTGTGGAGGGAGTTAATATTTAGCAAGTTTAGGGATTTAAACAAGGGAGCTGAGTGTTGTCTGAAAGCAGAGTTTGTTAATATTCTGATAGCAGATTTTTGCTGGGTGATGATGGGCTTAAGGTGGTTTGCAGTGGTAGACCCCCCATGCACAGATACCATAATTAAGATAGGGATAGATTAGTGCATAATATAGTGAGAAGAGAGCAGAGTTAGGAATGTAATATCTTATTTTAGAGAGTATACCGACTGTTTTAGAGACTTTCTTAGTTATGTGTTGAATGTGGGTGCTGAAGTTGAGTCTCTTGTCTAGGAATAGGCCAAGAAACTTGCCATCATTTTTATTACTGATGTTAATGTTGTCTATCTGTAGCTGAGTTGCATTCGACGATTTGCTTCCAAATAAGATGTAGTAGTCTTTTCTATGTTTAATGTTAGTTTGTTAGCTGACATCCATAATTGGACTTTTTTTTTAATTCATTATTCACAACATTATTTAGTGTATGTGGGTTGGGGTCTGAATAGATGAGGGTAGTGTCATCAGCAAACAATATAGGTTTAAGAATATTAGAGACATTAGGCAGATCATTGATATATATAAGAAATAGAAGAGGTCCTAAGATGCTGCCTTGTGGCACTCCAATGGTTATTGGTAGAGTGGAAGAGGTTGCATCATTGATGGTTACACATTGGTGTCTGTCACTAAGATAGGATCGGATGTAGTCAAGGATGTGGTCAAGTATAATAATAATAATAATAATAATTTTTATTTAGGTAAAGGTACATACATAAAGAGATTTTACAATGTTTGTTGGTTTAATAGATAGAGCTAGTACATTCAATGCCTAAAGCCACTATTACGCAAAGCGTTTCGGGCAGGAAAAAACACTAATGACTATAGCTTAAAACTAACGGGTAAAAAGAATAAAATGTGTTGAGTACAAATAAAAATAGAGGTAAAAGAGGGGAGAACATTGGTGAAAAAGCAGCACAAATACAATTACAAATTATTACTAATTACAAATTATTACAAATTATTACTAATATCACTATTACTAAAGAAGAGAACCTCAACGCTTTCCTCTCCCAATGTGGTCTGTCTCAGCTCATTATCACTCCCAGTGAATTAACTTAATTAACCCCCTGTCAACTAGTGGGGCTAGGTTTCCTAAGTCTCATTGTTTCATTTTCTGACTTAATTTTTAACTTACTCTTAACTAGTCATTTACTGAAATTTTTTAATTGAGTGCATAAATAGTTCTTCAGGTCTTATTAATTATACAGTCATAACTGAACTATTTATAGTTAATAATCATTAGCTTAAATTTGCCTATGCTTATTATTCAACTTTTCTTTGATTCCATTTATTACCTAGGTTGCCTAGCCTCGCCATGCTCCCTTACTCCATTGTACCCCTGGCTTTGCCTGCATCTCAAATTGCAAATTGTTACTTACAGTGTACCTGAGAGTACTTGTAAGCAATCTACCTCATTTTTCATTTTTGCTCAATTTGTTTTTGTATTGCTTAGTCTTGTTTATATTTTTGTTTTGTATTTCTTTATCTTGTGTTTTGTATAGTCCATGTTTATATGTTTTTTCGTTAATCTCATTTATTACCTAGGTTGCCTAGCCTAGCCATACTCCCTTACTCCATTGTACCCCTGTAAGCCCCTTTTGAGTTTGCTTTGTTCTGTATTGTGTACATCTTTTTCCCTATTTTATAGCTTATTTCTACCTTGTTATTTGCCTTTCTTCCCTTTTTTCCTGCAATCAGCTTTTTTTATGCAGACAAGTATAGACCCTGAACTTAACCTCTTATCCACTATCTATGACAATTATCACTTTAATGATCTAAATTGCAGATATTTTGCAGCACATGATGTAAACAATGTATTAACTCATAATCACAATATCTCTGTAATCAATTTGAACGTTAGATCCCTAGGTAAACACTTCGATGATGTTAGTGCCTTGATTGAAATTATTGACAACAAATTCTCTTTTATTATACTTACTGAAACATGGTTGAAAGAGGATACTACTCAGCTCTTTAACATGCCTAACTACTCAGCAATTCACAACTGTCGTCAAATTCAGAGAGGTGGTGGCACTGCTCTTTACTACCACCAAGAACTAACATGCATGTTTATTATTCAACATCTCTTTGATTTCATTTATTACCTAGGTTGCCTAGCCTTGCCATGCTCCCTTACTCCATTGTACCCCTGGCTTTGCCTGCATCTCAAATTGCAAATTGTTACTTACAGTGTACCTATGAGTACTCGTAAGCAATCTACCTCATTTTTGCTCAATTTGTTTTTTTTTGTATTGCTTAGTCTTGCTTATATTTTTTGTTTTGTATTTCCATATCTTGTGTTTTGTATAGTCCATGTTTACATGTTTTTTCTTTAATCTCATTAATTGCCTAGGTTGCCTAGCCTAGCCATACTCCCTTACTCCATTGTACCCCTGTAAGCCCCTTTTGTGTTTGTTTTGTACAGTATTGTGTATATATTTTTCCCTATTTTATAGCTTTTTTCTACTTATTTCTGATTCTACAATCAGCTTTTTTTATGCAGTCAAGTATAGACCCTGAACTTAACCTCTTATCCACTATCTATGACAATAATCACTTTAATGATCTAAATTGCAGATATTTTGCAGCACATGATGTAAACAATGTATTAACTCATAATCACAATATCTCTGTAATCAATTTGAACGTTAGATCCCTAGGTAAACACTTCGATGATGTTAGTGCCTTGATTGAAACTATTGGCAACAAATTCTCTTTTATTATACTTACTGAAACATGGTTGAAAGAGGATACTACTCAACTCTTTAACATGCCTAACTACTCAGCAATTCACAACTGTCGTCAACTTCAGAGAGGTGGTGGCACTGCTCTTTACTACCACCAAGAACTAACATGCTTAAAAGAAATTAGAACTAGAGACTGCTATGGGGAGTATATCTTCGCCAGCTTCAGAGTCAAGGGTGCCGAGTCTGTCCTGTCTGTGGGTGCAGTCTATAGAATTCCCAACACTGATGTGTCTGGATTCAACTCAAACCTTAGAAATCTAATACTTGATAACAGACTGAACAAAAACCACCTAATTATCGCAGGGGACTTTAATATTGACCTCTGCGAGCCAGAACACCCTACTGCTGTTAGCTTCCTCAACTGTATGAATTCCTGCCTCCTCATACCCTTAATCACTAGACCTACTAGAATCACTGATAGCACTGCCACGACTCTAGATCACATCTGGACCAACATAACCTCTCCGCTTACTTCAGGTATAATCACCGATAGCACTACAGACCACTACCCCACATTTCTCTTAACTAACATTAGTAAACCACCTCTAGAAACAAGGGAGTTAAGCTTTAGGCTGCACAATGAAACTGCTATAAACAATTTTATAACTGCTGCTGATAATGTCAACTGGGAGTCCGAGTTAGGTAACATAGGGGACATCAACCTAGCAGTGCAATCTTTTCTACAAACAACTCTTAGCCTTTATAACACCCACTGTCCTAGGCTTACAAAACAAGTCACAAGCAAAAGGCTTAACAATCCTTGGCTTACAAAGGGAATACTGAAATCCATTAACAAAAAACACGACCTTGAGAAGAAGTATAGGTTAGGAATTGTCTCCAAAGAATTCTCAAAGAATTACTCATTATTGCTATCTAAGATAATTAGACGAGCCAAAACTAATTACTACGAAGATAAATTTACTCAAATAAAGAGCAACATTAAACAAACTTGGAGCACAATTTCACAAATATTGGGATCAAAGAAATCTTTAAATAACAAACCGACTCTCCTGTCTAATAACGATGGTCAGCTTTCAGCCTCTGATTCTGCTATTGAGTTTAATAGGTTCTTCTCTTCCATTGGTTCATCCCTTGCAAATGATATTCCATCTTCCAGTACTGACATTAAGGACTATCTTACAGGTAACTTTCCACAGTCTCTGTACCTAAAGCCTATTAACTCCACTGACGTCAATGAGATAATCCTTTCCCTTAAAACCAAGTCTGGTGCCCTTGAGGAGATACCAACTTTAATTTACAAAAAAGCCTCCAGATCTTTAGCCCCTGCTATTGCTTTGCTCTTCAACAAGTCACTTGAACTCCAAACCTTTCCAGATATTCTAAAAAAAGCGAGAGTAACGCCTGTCCACAAATGTGGTGACCCCACAGATGTTAACAACTACAGACCTATATCAATCCTGCCAAACTTGTCAAAAATTTTTGAAAAACTTATATACAAGCAGCTTTACTCATATCTAGCCAAACTCAATATACTTAGCCCTTGCCAATATGGCTTCAGACCCAAAAAAAGCACTAACGATGCACTTATTAGTATGCTTAACTCGATTCATACAGCTCTTGATAAAAAGGAGTTCCCTGTTGGGTTATTTGTGGACCTGCGTAAAGCTTTTGATACTGTCAACCACCATAACCTTCTTCTTAAATTACATCATTATGGAGTCAGAGGACACTCCCTACAATACCTCGAGTCCTACCTTACTGACAGGCTCCAATATGTTTCTGTGAATAATACAATTTCTCCCACCCTACCCATCAACATTGGTGTTCCTCAGGGCAGCATACTTGGCCCTCTCCTCTTTCTCATCTACATTAATGACCTTCCAAATGCCTCCCAACACCTCAAACCAATTCTATTTGCTGACGACACAACCTTCATTTACTCCAGTCCTGACCCTCTTGCTCTAAATGCCACAGTAAATACTGAGCTAAATAAAGTCCATCTTTGGCTAACTGCCAACAAACTCACCCTTAACATTGATAAAACCTTCTATATTCTGTTTGGCAATAAATCCTCTAGTCTTATAAATCTCAAAATAAACAATACCCAAATTTGTAACAAATTAGATGGCAAATTCCTTGGCATTCTCATTGACCACAAGCTGAATTTCCAGGGACACATTCTAAATATATCAAAAAAAGTTTCAAAAACTGTGGGCATTCTTTCTAAGATCAGATATTATGTACCACGCCCTGCCCTGGTGACTCTCTATTACTCCCTTATCTATCCTTATCTCAACTATGGTATTTGTGCTTGGGGTTCTACTACCCAAAATCACTTACGTCCTCTAATTACCCAACACAAAGCCGCTATTAGAACAATATCCAACTCTGGCCCCAGACATCACTCGGTACCCCTACTCAAATCTCTTAATATGTTAGATATTAAGTCACTGCACATTCTCTCATGTGTATTATACATATATAAAACGCTAAACTATAATGCCAATCCTGATCTTAAAAGCTTCATAGAAGGTTGTAACAGAACCCATGAGCACCACACCAGAAATAAATACAGTTTTGATATTCCTAGAGTACGTCTTAATCAAACTAGAAATGCTCTGCAAATCAAGGGGCCCAGAATGTGGAATGACCTTCCCAACCATGTTAAAGACTGTACCTCTCTCAACCAGTTTAAGATAAAAACTAAACACTACCTAATAAATTCCCTGTAATCTACCTCACTCCTCTATTGTCAACCCATGTCTGTTATTTTCTTTTTTTTTTTTTTAATCAACACTGTCAACCTATTGTATTTGTGCTGCTTTTTCAGTCATGTTCCCCCTTTTTTTTTATCTTTATTTGTATTTGTTCTCAACATCTTTTATTCTTTATGCTCAATTAGTATTAAGTTCTAGATATTAATGTTTTCTTGCCCGAAACGCATTGCGTAATAGTGGCTTTAGGCATTGTATGTACTAGCTCTATCTATATATCAATCCATTAATGTAACATCACTTGTATGTATATACCTTACCTGAATAAACATCTGAATCTGAACATCTGATGCTTAAAAGAAATTAGAACCAGAGACTGCTATGGGGAGTATATCTTCGCCAGCTTCAGAGTCAAGGGTGCCGAGTCTGTCCTGACTGTGGGTGCAGTTTATAGAATTCCTAACACTGATGTGTCCGAATTCAACTCAAACCTTAGAAATCTAATACTTGATAACAGACTGAACAAAAACCACCTAATTATCGCAGGGGACTTTAATATTGACCTCTGCGAGCCTGAACACCCCACTGCTGTTAGCTTCCTCAACTGTATGAATTCCTGCTTCCTCATACCCTTAATCACTAGACCTACTAGAATCACTGATAGCACTGCCACGACGCTCGATCACATCTGGACAAACATAACCTCTCCGCTTACTTCAGGTATAATCACCGATAGCACTACAGATCATTACCCCACATTTCTCTTAACTAACATTAGCAAACCACCTCTTGAGTCAAGAGTGATACGTTTTAGACTACACAATGAAACTGCTATAGACAATTTTATAACTGCTGCTGATAATGTCAACTGGGAGTCCGAGTTAGGTAACATAGTGGACATCAACCTTGCAGTACAATCTTTTCTTCAAAAAACTCTTAGCCTTTATAATACCCACTGTCCTATGCTTACAAAACAAGTCACAACCAAAAGGCTTAACAATCCCTGGCTTACAAAGGGAATACTTAAATCTATTAATAAAAAACATGACCTTGAGAAGAAGTATAGGTTAGGAATTGTCTCCAAAGAATTCTCAAAGAATTACTCATTATTGCTGTCTAAGATAATTAGACGAGCCAAAACTAAATACTACGAAGATAAATTTACCCAAATAAAGAGCAACATTAAACAAACTTGGAGAACAATTTCTCAAATATTGGGATCAAAGAAGTCTTTAAATAACAAACCGACTCTCCTGTCTAATAACGATGGTCAGCTTTTAGCCTCTGATTCTGCTACTGAGTTCAATAGGTTCTTCTCTTCCATTGGTTCATCCCTTGCAAATGATATTCCATCTTCCAGTACAGACATTAATGACTATCTTTCAGGTAACTATCCACAGTCTCTGTACCTAAAGCCTATTAATTCCACTGACGTCAATGAGATAATCCTTTCCCTTAAAACCAAGTCTGGTGCCCTTGAGGAGATACCAACTTTAATTTACAAAAAAGCCTCCAGATCTTTAGCCCCTGCTATTGATTTGCTCTTCAACAAGTCACTTGAACTCCAAACCTTCCCAGATATTCTAAAAAAAGCGAGAGTAACGCCTGTCCACAAATGTGGTAATCTCACAGATGTTAACAACTACAGACCTATACCTATCCTGCCAAACTTGTCAAAAATTTTTGAAAAACTAATCTATAAGCAGCTTTACTCATATCTAGCCAAACTCAATATACTTAGCCCTTGCCAATATGGCTTCAGACCCAAAAAAAAGCACTAACGATGCACTTATTAGTATGCTTAACTCGATTCATACAGCTCTTGATAAAAATGAGTTCTCTGTTGGGTTGTTTGTGGACCTGCGTAAAGCTTTTGACACTGTCAACCACCAAAACCTTCTTCTTAAATTACATCATTATGGAGTCAGAGGACACTCCCTACAATACCTCAAATCCTACCTTACTGACAGGCTCCAATATGTTTCTGTGAATAACACAATTTCTCCCACCCTACCCATCAACATTGGTGTTCCCCAGGGCAGCATACTTGGCCCTCTCCTCTTTCTCATCTACATTAATGACCTTCCAAATGCCTCCCAACACCTCAAACCAATTCTATTTGCTGACGACACAACCTTCATTTACTCCAGTCCTGATCCCCTTGCTCTAAATGCCACAGTAAATACTGAGCTAAATAAAGTCCATCTGTGGCTAACTGCCAACAAACTCACCCTTAACATTGACAAAACCTTTTATATTCTGTTTGGCAATAAATCCTCTAATCAAATAAATCTCAAAATAAACAATACCCAAATTTGTAACAAATTAGATGGCAAATTCCTTGGCATTCTCATTGACCACAAGCTTAATTTCCAGGGACACATTCTAAACATATCAAAAAAAGTTTCAAAAACTGTGGGCATTCTTTCTAAGATCAGATATTATGTACCACGCCCTGCCCTGGTGACTCTCTATTACTCCCTTATCTATCCATATCTCAACTATGGTATTTGTGCTTGGGGCTCTACTACCCAAAATCACTTACGTCCTCTAATTACTCAACACAAAGCTGCTATTAGGACAATATCCAATTCTGGCCCCAGACATCACTCGGTACCCCTACTTAAATCTCTGAATATGTTAGACATTAAGTCACTGCACATTCTCTCATGTGTATTATACATATATAAAACGCTAAACTATAATGCCAATCCTGATCTCAAAAGCTTCATAGAAGGTTGTATCAGAACCCATGAGCATCACACCAGAAATAAATACAGTTTTGATATTCCTAGAGTACGACTTAATCAAACTAGAAATGCTCTACAAATCATGGGGCCCAGAATGTGGAATGACCTTCCCAACCATGTTAAAGACTGTACCTCTCTCAACCAGTTTAAGTTAAAAGCGAAGCTATACCTAATAAATTCCCTGTAACCTACCTTACCCTTCTATTGTCAACCAATGTCTGTTTTTTTCTTTAAAGAGCGCTGTTTGTCGACATAATTGTATTTGTGCTGCTTTTTCATCTATGTTTTCATTTCTTGTTTTCATTCTACTCATTATGCTCAATTAGTATTAAGCTTGTCATTTAAGTTTATCATGCCCGAAACGCTTTGCGTAATAGTGGCTTTAGGCATTGTATGTACTAGCTATACCTATAAGTTAAACAATCCTTGTAAATATTTATTGTATGTATGTACCTTACCTAAATAAAATTGTATTGTATTGTATTGTATTACAGAAAATTACATTCAAACAGCGTTGATTTGAAAAAAAAACAAAAAAAAAAACATACCTGGGTTGACAACAGAGGGGTAAGGTAGGTTACAGGGAATTTATTAGGTATAGCTTCGTTTTTAACTTAAACTGGTTGAGAGAGGTACAGTCTTTAACATGGTTGGGAAGGTCATTCCACATTCTGGGCCCCTTGATTTGTAGAGCATTTCTGGTTTGATTAAGTCGTACTCTAGGAATATCAAAACTGTATTTATTTCTGGTGTGGTGCTCATGGGTTCTGTTACAACCTTCTATGAAGCTTTTGAGATCAGGATTGGCATTATAGTTTAGCGTTTTATATATGTATAATACACATGAGAGAATGTGCAGTGACTTAATGTCTAACATATTCAGAGATTTGAGTAGGGGTACCGAGTGATGCCTGGGGCCAGAATTGGATATTGTCCTAATAGCAGCTTTGTGTTGAGTAATTAGAGGACGTAAGTGATTTTGGGTAGTAGAGCCCGAAGCACAAATACCATAGTTGAGATATGGATAGATAAGGGAGTAATAGAGAGTCACCAGGGCAGGGCGTGGTACATAATATCTGATCTTAGAAAGAATGCCCACAGTTTTTGAAACTTTTTTTGATATGTTTAGAATGTGTCCCTGGAAATTCAGCTTGTGGTCAATGAGAATGCCAAGGAATTTGCCATCTAATTTGTTACAAATTTGGGTATTGTTTATTTTGAGATTTATTTGACTAGAGGATTTATTGCCAAACAGAATATAGAAAGTTTTGTCAATGTTAAGGGTGAGTTTGTTGGCAGTTAGCTAAAGATGGACTTTATTTAGCTCAGTATTTACTGTGGCATTTAGAGCAAGGGGGTCAGGACTGGAGTAAATGAAGGTTGTGTCGTCAGCAAATAGAATTGGTTTGAGGTGTTGGGAGGCATTTGGAAGGTCAGTGTTACATCAGTGTTAGGAATTCTATAAACTGCACCCACAGACAGGATAGACTCGGCACCCTTGACTCTGAAGCTGGCGAAGATATACTCCCTATAGCAGTCTCTAGTTCTAATTTCTTTTAAGCATGTTAGTTCTTGGTGGTAGTAAAGAGCAGTGCCACCACCTCTCTGAAGTTGACGACAGTTGTGAATTGCTGAGTAGTTAGGCATGTTAAAGAGTTGAGTAGTATCCTCTTTCAACCATGTTTCAGTAAGTATAATAAAAGATAATTTGTTGTCAATAGCTTCAATCAAGGCACTAACATCATCGAAGTGTTTACCTAGGGATCTAACGTTCAAATTGATTACAGAGATATTGTGATTATGAGTTAATACATTGTTTACATCATGTGCTGCAAAATATCTGCAATTTAGATCATTAAAGTGATTATTGTCATAGATAGTGGATAAGAGGTTAAGTTCTGGGTCTATACTTGACTGCATAAAAAAAGCTGATTGCAGGAAAAACAAGAAAAAAAAAATGTACACAATACTATACAAAACAAACACAAAAGGGGCTTACAGGGGTACAATGGAGTAAGGGAGTATGGCTAGGCTAGGAAACCTAGGTAATAAATGAGATTAAAGAAAAAACATATAAACATGGACTATACAAAACACAAGATATAGATATACAAAACAAAAATATAAACAAGACTAAGCAATACAAAAACAAATTGAGCAAAAATGAAAAATGAGGTAGATTGCTTACAGGTACTCTCAGGTACACTGTAAGTAACAATAGACAGATAATATATATATCAATATAGATAAGAATGTCACGATACAATAAGATAAGCAATTACAGGAACAGATGAAAAAACAAATCTGCTGTAAAATAGAAAGTAATTATAGCAAAACACAACAATATAATATAACAATACAATAAGAGCTTACAAAGTATTGAGTCTGCTAAATTAGAGAATAATTATGGCAAGACACAACAATAAATGCAAGTAAACAAAAGAATTGAAACAATTAGAGGTAGAATTAAGGTCACTAGATAGCCATGGAGGATACACAAGTTTGGTGGGGAGAACAAAAAATCAGTAGAGACTGTCAAGATGAATATATAAAAAAATTTAACAAGTGATAATTGTAAAGTAAAATAATCTTATAATCTTAAAGATAATAAATTTTAATAAGCTTACTTTTAACTTATAATTAGTATGAACTTAATTAAAAGAACAAAAATGAGATCAATAATTGATTTCAATAAATGACATAGATCAATACAAATAAATTTAAAATATAAATGGAATAGGGTAAGATTAGATTTTAGAGTAAAATTTTACAATGAAACTGAGGTAGATGCTTGCATAAGTGCATGGAGACTTGATGGATTATTTAGGAAATTATATGAATAAGAGAACATTAGGTAAATGGTAAGGCAGAGACAGCACCTTAGACAAAGTTAGATTAAGTTAGGTTAGGCTCAGGCACTGAAAGAGTTATTTTAAGTACTGGCATTGGTCGGGTTCAGGTTTTCAGATATACCACAATCACTTAAGAAGGCCAGGAGTTGTTGGTCACATTTTATTTCATATCTTTTTCCTGTACCTTCTTTCTTCGCAAAAATCGTACCATTCCTAGTGTAGCACTGCTTGATAAGACCAGGTTTTTGTTTGCGAATTTGGCGCAGCCTGTAGAGGAGGGATCCACGCTGCTTTGTAAGACAATCATTTATATAGAGGTTGGTTTTTTGCTTAGCAGCTGATTGCATGAGGTCAAACTTCGCAGAGGGATTTGCAAGTTTGATGAGCATTCTCCTACTGTTACAGGGATTGTTTTTATCTAACCTAATAGCCGATTTGATTTGAACATTGACACTGCGATCTTTGAATTAAGTAAGTAGTGAAGTAGTAAAATGAATTGATATTTTTCCTGCTTATAAAATGGTTTCATTTTGAGTACATCTTAAACTGTTTTCAACACCAGCTCCAATGTTAGATAATATTACAAAAAATGTCTAACATAGTTACAGAGATTATATGTTAAATAAAGTTCTACAGAGAACATAAACAGAAAAAAACATTATTCATGGAAATATGAAGAAAAGACTTTTAAAACTTTGTTTTATCTTTGTTAAAATATAAATATATTTCTTTACCTTTGAACAATTTTGAGTTTTTGTACAGACACCTTCTTTCTTGCCTAGTCTATAAGTAGCACCTAACTTCTACGCAGACAGCTTCTCTAGTTCTTGCTTGGTCTATGAGGAGCACCTAACTTCTACACTCACAGCTTCTCTAGTTCTTGCTTGGGCTATGAGGAGCACCTAACTTCTACACAGACAGCTTCTTTAATTCTTGCTTGGTCTTTGACGAAAATCTAACTCTCAAAAAAGAAAATATAAAATGCCTTTAACTCTTTACCTTTCATAATCAAGCATATTTTTCAAACAAAACATGACAATTACCACCGAAGGATATCCAACTGACATGGTGATAGCACAATATTTTCATGATGAAGCTCAATCTCCAAATTGTACATCAGATTAAAGGTAAATTAATTTGCTAATATGTGCCTCATTATACCTCAATATTCTCTCAATTATCTTCAGCAATCGAAGTGTTTAGCCTATTGTTTAAATGTATCATGTTGTGCTGCTTCATATGTCTAAGCTGCTTGAATCTCTTCCCACACTCTGGACACTCATGAGATCGATCACATGAATGCACTAACATGTGAGATATTAAATTTGAACGTGTTTTAAATTTTTTGCCACACTCGACACATTCAAAGGGTCGTTCATCTGTATGCACCATCCTGTGTATCTTCATACCTCCCAGATGCTTGAATTTTTTTCCACACTCTGGACATCCATGAGGTTTGTCACCTGAATGCACACACATGTGACGTATTATGGATCCACGTGTTTGAAATTTTTTGCCACACTCAGCACATTCAAAAGGTCGTTCACCTGTATGCACCATCCTGTGTGTCTTCATACTGCCAAGATGCTTGAATCTCTTTTCACACTCTGGACATCCATGAGGTTTGTCACCTGAATGCACTAATAAGTGACGTTTCATGTGTCCAAGGTTAGTGAATCTCTTCCCACACTCTGGACATTTATGAAGTTTGTCACCTGAATGCACTAACATGTGACGTATTATGTTTCCACGTGTTTGAAATTTTTTGCCACACTCAGTACATTCAAAAGGTTGTTCATCTGTATGCAACATCCTGTGTATCTTCATACTTCCAAGTTGACTGAATCTCTTCCCACACTCTGGACACTCATGAGGTTTCTCACCTGAATGCACTAACAAGTGACATCTCATATTTTCAAGTTGACTGAATACTTTCCCACACTCTGGACACTCATGATGTTTGTCACCTGAATTGACAGGTGACATTTTGTCACCTGAATGCACTAACAAGTGACGTTTCATATTTCCAAGAAGACTGAATACTTTCCCACACTCAGGACACTCATGAGGTTTATCACCTGAATGCACTAAGAAGTGACGTTTCATACCTGTAAGGAGACTGAATACTTTCCCACACTCTGGACACTGGTGAGTCTTCATCTTCTTTATGATAGGTGCAGTTTATGAGAAGGTTTTCTCTGGGTGACTGCACGAGTGGGAATAGCGGGAGATGCGTCAGGGTCCTGCGTCAATGTTGACGGATAGGCAAAGCTTGAGTGATGTTTCTTAGAGTTTTGACTTGATGTGAGCACTTGGCGGTCAATGGTGGTGCTTCTTCTTTATAACAGGTGCAGTTTGTGTCATGGTTTTATCCTCTATTCTGGACGGGGACTGGTCAAGTCGTCGACTGCAGTTTCGGATAACAACTTCGTTCACTGAGAATTTTATACATTCATACCCTTTCGTTTGTACATGCGCTGGTTTGTGTTCACTGCTGTCCTGACAGAAGTGTTGTGTTTTGTGCGTTGTATCGTGTTTGTGGGCATTCGGGGTGTGTTCAGATTCAGATTCAGATGTTTATTCAGGTAAGGTATATACATACAAGTGATGTTACATTAATGGATTGATATATAGATAGAGCTAGTACATACAATGCCTAAAGCCACTATTACGCAATGCGTTTCGGGCAAGAAAAACATTAATATCAAGAACTTAATACTAATTGAGCATAAAGAATAAAAGATGTTGAGAACAAATACAAATAAAGATAAAAAAAAAGGGGGAACATGACTGAAAAAGCAGCACAAATACAATAGGTTGACAAACAGTGTTGATTAAAAAAAAAGAAAAAAAAAAGAAAATAAAAAGAAAATAACAGACATGGGTTGACAATAGAGGAGTGAGGTAGATTACAGGGAATTTATTAGGTAGTGTTTAGTTTTTATCTTAAACTGGTTGAGAGAGGTACAGTCTTTAACATGGTTGGGAAGGTCATTCCACATTCTGGGCCCCTTGATTTGCAGAGCATTTCTAGTTTGATTAAGACGTACTCTAGGAATATCAAAACTGTATTTATTTCTGGTGTGGTGCTCATGGGTTCTGTTACAACCTTCTATGAAGCTTTTAAGATCAGGATTGGCATTATAGTTTAGCGTTTTATATATGTATAATACACATGAGAGAATGTGCAGTGACTTAATATCTAACATATTAAGAGATTTGAGTAGGGGTACCGAGTGATGTCTGGGGCCAGAGTTGGATATTGTTCTAATAGCGGCTTTGTGTTGGGTAATTAGAGGACGTAAGTGATTTTGGGTAGTAGAACCCCAAGCACAAATACCATAGTTGAGATAAGGATAGATAAGGGAGTAATAGAGAGTCACCAGAGCAGGGCGTGGTACATAATATCTGATCTTAGAAAGAATGCCCACAGTTTTTGAAACTTTTTTTGATATATTTAGAATGTGTCCCTGGAAATTCAGCTTGTGGTCAATGAGAATGCCAAGGAATTTGCCATCTAATTTGTTACAAATTTGGGTATTGTTTATTTTGAGATTTATAAGACTAGAGGATTTATTGCCAAACAGAATATAGAAGGTTTTGTCAATGTTAAGGGTGAGTTTGTTGGCAGTTAGCCAAAGATGGACTTTATTTAGCTCAGTATTTACTGTGGCATTTAGAGCAAGAGGGTCAGGACTGGAGTAAATGAAGGTTGTGTCGTCAGCAAATAGAATTGGTTTGAGGTGTTGGGAGGCATTTGGAAGGTCATTAATGTAGATGAGAAAGAGGAGAGGGCCAAGTATGCTGCCCTGAGGAACACCAATGTTGATGGGTAGGGTGGGAGAAATTGTATTATTCACAGAAACATATTGGAGCCTGTCAGTAAGGTAGGACTCGAGGTATTGTAGGGAGTGTCCTCTGACTCCATAATGTTGTTGTTTAGTGTTGTGTTTACGCTGGCGGGCGGCGTCCTTACCAACTCCGGATTATGTTTCTTACATCACTAAACTTCATTTAATAACAATATGCCTGTTAAGTAGAAGATTTTAATTGTTAATAGCATTATATTGTCGTTTTAATATGGAACACGTACGTACATATGCGAAACGTCCGAAGTGGTAAAAATATTAGTGTGTGATGTTGTCAATGTACGGAGTGTCTTGTATTCGCGAGTGAGTGTTCAGAAGAATACAAGACACTCTATACATTGACAACATCGCACACTAATAATTTTACCAGTTCGGACACCAGCTTTGGACGTTTCGCATATATTTACGTGTTCCATATTAAAACAATATAATGCTATTAACAATTAAAATATTCTACTTAACAGGCATATTGTTATTAAATGAAGTTTAGTGATGTAATAAACATAATCCAGAGTTGGTAAGGACGCCGCCCACCAGCGTAAACACAACACACCCCGAATGCCCACAAACACGATACAACGCACAAAACACAACACTTCTGTCAGTTTTTGGATAAACTCCTTTTATTTTCATTATGTGATAGTTATGCTTGTATAAAATGCTAACTATTATAGGTAAGCGCCTAATATTTAACATTAATTAATAAAAAAGAAGTCAGAAGCCACACGCCTGTCTGTACATGTTGTAGCGAGTAAACTTATGCTCGCTCCATTATCTCATCATCTTAATGGCATAACTAATTACACAAGCTATAATCCTATCCCTTGTTATAAATAATGGTGTGTGGGCTTCTATGGGGTACTGGTACTATTAAGGGGTAAGAGTAGTTAGAAGACAAGAGTATCAAATATGGGAGAGCTAAAAGGCCCGGCCCCCAAAATAAACTATCCACAGTAGTAATAACTTGCTACTAGACCATATATGTTAGTCTAAGGGTTGATCAATGCGCTCCCACACAGGAAGAAGGGATACTCTGTAATTCATGTACTTATTTATTAACCCCTTAACAACCCCCCATACACACTCACACCAATAACAATAATAATAATAACTTTACCACACTATCTTACGTTAAAAGCCTTGGTCCACATAGGCAGGATACAAGGTTTACACTAATAACAAGTTAGGGTAAAGTACTACTGGATAAGCACTGAAGCTGGATGCAGCTTAGGGTAGTGAAACCACGTGGGACCCTAATACAAAACACAACACTTAGGGGTACCCAAAACACTGGCAAATACTATCCCCAGGTCTCACCAATATTTACTACCAGAGTAGGTACACTTAGAAATCATACAATACTTAACTTAATGGTACAGGAACTTAAGGTAAGGGAAATAAGTAAGAGGAGAAGGGAGGAGATTAGGGGTGCAGCCACAGAGTAGGTCTCGTCCGCACGAACGCCAGCCAGAGAAGACCCTCCTAGCGACCAGCTAGGCCTCCCATGTCGTGGTGCCGGAAGGAGCCTAATTGATCGTGCAGCTAAGCACATTAAAGATCTTCCCCTATGCAACATATTGTTACTTTACGAATGATTAGAAAGTATTAGTAAGCAAAGTTGGTGCCTATGTTATTATTTAATAATCAACCCCCAGCTCAGTCTTTAAATGCTCTTTGAGAAACAATAATAGTCTTACGTCTGGCAGGGAAGATACAAACAATTGCCGTTCGTGATGCACTCAACTGTACTACCAGAAAGTTTAATAGCTCAAGTTTTGACCTCTGGTTTCCACTGGAGAACCCAGGGTCGTAACACTCCTCCCCCCTTCAGAGAAAAAAAAATGTGACTACTAGAATAGTAGTCATATTTTTTTGTAAGAGTATACAGAGAATAAAAAGAAAAAACATATGACAAAAACAAAAAATCAATCAAAAACAATTTCTCTGCAAAAAAAATACAAAGGAGTTCTCTGAAAGAAAAAAAAAAACATACACAAAAAAAATAAAAGAACAGGGAAGTAAATAAATTGGACACGGAATATTTAATGTCACAGGAGAACCTAAAAAAAAAATTAACTAAAGCATGACAGTTGGTAAATGGCTTTCTGTGGCTCAGATGAATGTTATTCAGGCAACCGGGACAGAGCGTCAGCTATCACGTTGAGTCTGCCCGGTAGGTGGGTAATGGAAAGATTGAAGTCCTGTAGGTACAACGCCCACCTGAGAATGCGTTTATTCTTACCCTTCATCTGAGTCAGGAAGACTAGTGGGTTATGGTCCGTGTACACTTCCACTATATTACCTGTGAGGTAAACTTCGAACTTTTTACATGTTAACACTAGCGCCAACGCCTCTTTTTCTACCACTGAATAATTGCGTTGCGCCTTGTCGAATTTCACAGAGTAATAATATACTGGGTGTTCCACCTGATCATCCCCAGTTTGCAACAACACTGCACCAGCACCCGAGTCAGACGCGTCAACATGAATTTTAAACGGTCGGTCGAACGTTGGACTAGCAAGCACTGGGGCGGAAGCTAAGATCAATTTCAAATTTTTAAATGCCTCTGCACAGTCTGATGACCACTTAAATTTAACAGCTTTCCGCAACAAGTCTGTGAGAGGAGTGGCAACACTGGAAAAGTTCTGACAAAAACGTCGATAGTACGCACACATACCGATAAATCTTTGAACGTCCTTTTTAGACTTTAGTACTGGATACTCCAGAATGGCTTTGATTTTATCTTGCCGAGGTAACACTTTTCCTTGGCCCACTTCATAACCGAGGTACGTCACTGTGCCTTGGCCAAAATGACACTTTTTAGCATTTAAGGTAAGATTTGCCCTTTTCAAGATGGCAAACAACTGGCGTAACCTAGCTATGTGGTCAGCCCAATTACTGTCAAACAGCACGATATCATCTAAATACGCCCGACAATTTGGCACCTTAGCGAGTAGAGAGTTCATGAGTCTCTGGAACGTGGCAGGAGCATTACGCAAGCCGAAAGGTAACGCTTGATACTCAAAAACACCCTCGGGTGTCACGAACGCAGTTAGTTGTTTAGCACGTTCAGTGAGTGGGATTTGATAATACCCCCTCGAGAGGTCAAATTTCGAGACGTACTTGGCATTTCCCAGCTCGTCGATGCAGTCCTCGAGGAGGGGCAGCGGATAGGCATCCACAATGGTCACCTTGTTGAGCTGCCGATAGTCGGTGCATAATCGCCAGGAGCCGTCTGGTTTGGGGACCAAAAGGCAGGGCGAGCACCAAGAGCCCTGGCTCGGCCGGATGAGGCCGTGCTGGAGCAAGAAGTCGACCTCCTTCTGTACGATGGCCTTCTTTTCTGGACTCATCCGATAGGGTTGAAGGCGAATGGGAGTGTAGTCCGTCAACTTGACATCATGGCAAATTTCATCAGTCTGGGTCGGGACCTCCCCGAACAGACTGGAGAATTCATCAACCAACGACTGCACCTCTTCACGTTGGGCCATCTGCAAATGGGACAGTCCCTCCACAGCATTCACAGAACTAGAATTATTGAAAATGAGATTAGTTGGGTCCCCAGAACAATCATCCCCTCTCTCACTGGAAATGGAAACATTGGTTAGTGCAATGGGCCTGGAGCCCTGGAACTTCTTCAGTCGATTTACATGTATGAGCATTACCTGGTTACGTTTGTCAGAGTGCCTCACTTTGTACGTGAGGTCCCCAGTCTTTTCTGTCACAATATAGGGGCCTTCGTACTTGTGGGACATAGTGTTCCCTAGTCGAGGCTTTAATACCAGGACAGGGACGCCAGGCTGAAATACCCGTAACATAGATTTAGCATCGTTACGTTCTTTCATCTTTTCTTGGGCCTTGCCAAGATACTTTAATGCAGCCGCCTTGCAGTCCTTGAGTCTCTGGTGGTGTTGCGCAAAGAAAGCCGAACCTTCGGTTAACGTTACGTTCCCTAACAGATTCTCCTGTAACATTTGCAAGGGTCCACGAACTTTATGGCCAAAGACTAACTCAAAAGGAGAACAACCCAGTGAACTTTGTAATCCCTCTCTAGCCGCAAACAAAACATACGGTAAATTCTCATCCCAGAAGGTGTGGGAACTCTCGCACGATGTCTTCAACATCTGCTTCAGAGTTAGATGGAAACGTTCAATTACCCCCTGACTCTGTGGATGGTATGGGCTGGAAACCTTATGAGTTATTCCATGTTCCTTACAAAATTGCTCAAAAATATCAGACTTAAAATTAGTACCATTGTCAGTTTGCACGACCCGAGGCAGTCCAAAAGTGGAAAAAAATTGCAACATACGAGCAACAACAGTTTTTGCTCGGATGTTCCTTACAGCAAAAGCCTCTGGGTAACGAGTAGTGATACACATCATTGTGATTAGGTAAATATTACCAGACTTAGTTCTAGGTAATGGTCCAACACAGTCCATTACCACATGAGAAAATGGTTCCTCTGGCACGACAATAGGCCTTAGAGGAGCTTTAGGTGGAGTCTGGTTTGGTTTCCCAACCAGTTGACAAACAATACACGCATTACAAAATTTTGCCACATCGCTTTTCAGCTTGGGCCAGAAAAAATACTTTAAAATTTTGTGATACGTAATATTAATACCTTGATGTCCCCCCATAGGATCATCATGAGCAGCTGCCAAAACTCTTTCTCTATAGCAGGTCGGCAACATAACCTGGTGGACTACCTCCCACTCATTTGACAAGGGAGCACTCTGTGGTCTCCATTTTCTCATCAAAATCCGATCATTGTAGTAGTACCCAGTTGCTGCGTCTACAATTTCCTCCATAGAGACAGCTGTCTCATGACAATCTGCAAGAGTGGGGTGAGCTTTCTGTAACTCACTCAAGGAGGCATCTAGGCCTTGGTCAGATGCTATTGGCCGAGGCTCAACAGTGTTCTCCTCCACCTCCCCACTACTCTCGGTAGATGGCGGTGGCAGGCTCTCCACAATGTCCTCGGCCACGTCATCGAGTCGGGCCATGAATGTGTCCGAGGTCCACTTGGTTTTCACCACTCGGAAAGTTCCTTGTGTCCTCGGGATTTACCACCTTGGCAAGCACAGGGCTGCCCTTACATTTAAGTCCCATAGACCTGGTCACTGCGCACGCAGGGTACACAACATTATCCTCTGTGGCGAGTGGATCCAGGCAAACCTTAGGGGTAGGCAACATAATAGGCAGTCTGGAGTCCCCTACCTTACCCCCTGCTAAATCATTACCAACTATTACATCAACATTAGGGAAAGGTAGGTATGAAGTGACTCCGACTGTACAAACACCCTTGTGGAAATCAGATTCCAGGGTAACCTTATGGAGGGGTACTGCTCGAGTATCACTACAATACAATACAATACAATACAATTTTATTTAGGTAAGGTACATACATACAATAAATATTTACAAGGATTGTTTGACTTATAGGTAGAGCTAGTACATACAATGCCTAAAGCCACTATTACACAAAGCGTTTCGGGCATGATAAACTTAAATGACAAGCTTAATACTAATTGAGCATAATGAGTAGAATGAAAACAAGAAATGAAAACATAGATGAAAAAGCAGCACAAATACAATTATGTCGACAAACAGCGCTCTTTAAAGAAAAAAAACAGACATTGGTTGACAATATAAGGGTAAGGTAGGTTACAGGGAATTTATTAGGTATAGCTTCGCTTTTAACTTAAACTGGTTGCGAGAGGTACAGTCTTTAACATGGTTGGGAAGGTCATTAATTCCACATTCTGGGCCCCTTGATTTGTAGAGCATTTCTAGTTTAAGTCGTACTCTAGGAATATCAAAACTGTATTTATTTCTGGTGTGATGCTCATGGGTTCTGATACAACCTTCTATGAAGCTTTTGAGATCAGGATTGGCATTATTGTTTAGCGTTTTATATATGTATAATACACATGAGAGAATGTGCAGTGACTTAATGTCTAACATATTCAGAGATTTAAGTAGGGGTACCGAGTGATGTCTGGGGCCAGAATTGGATATTGTCCTAATAGCAGCTTTGTGTTGAGTAATTAGAGGACGTAAGTGATTTTGGGTAGTAGAGCCCCAAGCACAAATACCATAGTTGAGATATGGATAGATAAGGGAGTAATAGAGAGTCGCCAGGGCAGGGCGTGGTACATAATATCTGATCTTAGAAAGAATGCCCACAGTTTTTGAAACTTTTTTTGATATGTTTAGAATGTGTCCCTGGAAATTAAGCTTGTGGTCAATGAGAATGCCAAGGAATTTGCCATCTAATTTGTTACAAATTTGGGTATTGTTTATTTTGAGATTTATTTGATTAGAGGATTTATTGTCAAACAGAATATAAAAGGTTTTGTCAATGTTAAGGGTGAGTTTGTTGGCAGTTAGCCACAGATGGACTTTATTTAGCTCAGTATTTACTGTGGCATTTAGAGCAAGGGGATCAGGACTGGAGTAAATGAAGGTTGTGTCGTCAGCAAATAGAATTGGTTTGAGGTGTTGGGAGGCATTTGGAAGGTCATTAATGTAGATGAGAAAGAGGAGAGGGCCAAGTATGCTGCCCACTAGTGACACCCTCGACCAGTACCACCTCTCCAGTGTCGAGAGTGTTGGCACCTTGCAACGCACTCTCTAAAATTAAAGTCTGGATGGCACCGGTGTCTCGGAAGATCACCACATCCTTCCAGGAAGAACCCTCAGACAAAAGTAGTCTCCCTTTCGATAAGAATGGGGTAAGCAAGTCCAACTACTGTGGGTTGGAGGTCTTACTCCCTAACCCTTCTGAAGGCCTCAAGCCCTGTGTCACAACTAGAGCATTGGGTCTTTTTTCTGGGTACAGTTGCCAACAACGGCTAATATTGTGGTTTGAACGATTACAGTGACCACAAAAACGTCGGGGAGAAGAGACATTACTAACAGAATTACCCTTCGGTTCACCCTTAGGTGCCGTGGGGCTAGACACTTTAACAGGGTTAGTTATGTCTGAAACAGAAGGTGCATTAGTTAAAGTGTTAGAATGAGCTTGTCTGGACTGGCTGTGGGTATAAGTTTTGCTACTCTGTGGGGTATAATTATTTTTATTGGGCCTTTTGCCCGCCAATTGGTAGTTTTCTGCCAACTTGGCCAAATCCCCTATTTTAGAATTTACCTCTACTCTTCCTCTAATGTACTGTGAAACATTCTCTGGCATAATATCTATAAAATGCTCCATTAAAATTAAGTTCCTGAGAGCCTCGTATGTTTCGGCTTTCGCCGAGCGAATCCATCTATCAAACAATCGAATTTGATCATTCACAAATTCAGTGAGCGGTTGGTTGTGAGTAGGCATAAGGTTGCGATAAACTTGGCGGTGAGCTTCAGGAGTAATTTCATATGCCCGCAAAATACATTCCCTGACTTTATCATATTCAAAACACTCGTCGTCAGGCATGTTTATAAAAATATCTTGTGCTTTACCCCTAAGTCTTCCCTGTAGGATTTTCACCCACTCTTCCTTTGGCCAGTTCATGGACATGGCCAATCTCTGAAAATGGTTGAAAAACCTTTCAGGGTCTGACTCGGAAAATTCAGGCAAATTATGCTTTTTCTCATAATGCCTGGGGTTTGAATCCCCGGCAGGTGGAGGTCCAGTGGCATTCGCTCTAATTCTAGCCTCCTCGGTTTTGAGTCTTTGCTCCTCTAATTTTATTTTTGCTAACTCTAAAGCTAATTCTCTATCCCTATGAGTTGCACTTTCTGCTTGGCTAGGCTGGCATAAAGGTGTATCACTTGCCAATAGTTCTTCATCAATACAATGTTGTAATATTTCATTCACCAAAGTCCACTTTTTATCCGCGTCATTTAATTGTAGGCCAAATTCCTTGCCTAACAATACTAAATTAGACTTTTTAAGTTTCTTTATCTCTACCACTGAAGGCTCCATTGCCAGTCTCTGCATTTCAGATGACATCACTAACAATTTTAGCTCCCAGCCAAAGAAAAAATTAAAAAATAAAAATTGGAAAAAAAAACAAAAATTTGCACGGCCCCTAACACAAGGCCACACTAACCTTAATCGTGAAGGGATCCAGCTGGGTGTCCAGTCAGTGCAAGAATGTCCTTTGCTAGATGAGCTGGACCCTAGGCTAGCACACAACCGTTCTGCGGAAAACAAAAAATTTTAATTTTGGCACTCAAGAATCTAATTTTTTACACTTATAATGTTCCTCCCGGACTGGCCAACCACTTGTTATAAATAATAGTGTGTGGGCTTCTATGGGGTACTGGTACTATTAAGGGGTAAGGGTAGTTAGAAGACAAGAGTATCAAATATGGGAGAGCTAAAAGGCCCGGCCCCCAAAATAAACTATCCACGGTAGTAATAACTTGCTACTAGACCATATATGTTAGTCTAAGGGTTGATCAATGCGCTCCCACACAGGAAGAAGGGATACTCTGTAATTCATGTACTTATTTATTAACCCCTTAACAACCCCCCATACACACTCACACCAATAACAATAATAATAATAACTTTACCACACTATCTTACGTTAAAAGCCTTGGTCCACATAGGCAGGATACAAGGTTTACACTAATAACAAGCTAGGGTAAAGTACTACTGGATAAGCACTGAAGCTGGATGCAGCTTAGGGTAGTGAAACCACGTGGGACCCTAATACAATACAATACAATACAATACAATTTTATTTAGGTAAGGTACATACAATAAATTTTTACAAGGATTGGTTGACTTATAGGTAGAGCTAGTACATACAATGCCTAAAGCCACTATTACGCAAAGCGTTTCGGGCATGATAAACTTAAATGACAAACTTAATACTAATTGAGCATAATGAGTAGAATGAAAACAAGAAATAAAAACAAAGATGAAAAAGCAGCACAAATACAATTATGTCGACAAACAGCACTCTTTAAAGAAAAACAGACATTGGTTGACAATAGAAGGGTAAGGTAGGTTACAGGGAATTTATTAGGTATAGCTTCGTTTTTAACTTAAACTGGTTGAGAGAGGTACAGTCTTTAACATGGTTGGGAAGGTCATTCCACATTCTGGGCCCCTTGATTTGTAGAGCATTTCTAGTTTGATTAAGTCGTACTCTAGGAATATCAAAACTGTATTTATTTCTGGTGTGGTGCTCATGGGTTCTGATACAACCTTCTATGAAGCTTTTGAGATCAGGATTGGCATTATAGTTTAGCGTTTTATATATGTATAATACACATGAGAGAATGTGCAGTGACTTAATGTCTAACATATTCAGAGATTTGAGTAGGGGTACCGAGTGATGTCTGGGGCCAGAATTGGATATTGTCCTAATAGCAGCTTTGTGTTGAGTAATTAGAGGACGTAAGTGATTTTGGGTAGTAGAGCCCCAAGCACAAATACCATAGATGAGATATGGATAGATAAGGGAGTAATAGAGAGTCACCAGGGCAGGGCGTGGTACATAATATCTGATCTTAGAAAGAATGCACACAGTTTTTGAAACTTTTTTTGATATGTTTAGAATGTGTCCCTGGAAATTCAGCTTGTGGTCAATGAGAATGCCAAGGAATTTGCCATCTAATTTGTTACAAATTTGGGTATTGTTTATTTTGAGATTTATTTGATTAGAGGATTTATTGCCAAACAGAATATTGAAAGTTTTGTCAATGTTAAGGGGGAGTTTGTTGGCAGTTAGCCACAGATGGACTTTATTTAGCTCAGTATTTACTGTGGCATTTAGAGCAAGGGGATCAGGACTGGAGTAAATGAAGGTTGTGTCGTCAGCAAATAGAATTGGTTTGAGGTGTTGGGAGGCATTTGGAAGGTCATTAATGTAGATGAGAAAGAGGAGAGGGCCAAGTATGCTGCCCTGGGGAACACCAATGTTGATGGGTAGGGTGGGAGAAATTGTATTATTCACAGAAACATATTGGAGCCTGTCAGTAAGGTAGGATTTGAGGTATTGTAGGGAGTGTCCTCTGACTCCATAATGATGTAATTTAAGAAGAAGGTTTTGGTGGTTGACAGTATCAAAAGCTTTACGCAGGTCCACAAACAACCCAACAGGGAACTCATTTTTATCAAGAGCTGTATGAATCGAGTTAAGCATACTAATAAGTGCATCGTTAGTGCTTTTTTGGGTCTGAAGCCATATTGGCAAGGGCTAAGTATATTGAGTTTGGCTAGATATGAGTAAAGCTGCTTATAGATTAGTTTTTCAAAAAAAAATTTTTTATTTTTTTGAAAATTTAATACAAAACACAACACTTAGGGGTACCGAAAACACTGGCAAATACTATCCCCAGGTCTCACCAATATTTACTACCAGAGTAGGTACACTTAGAAATCATATAATACTTAACTTAATGGTACAGGAACTGTAACGGTTTTATTGTTACGTAAAGTATGGTGACAAATAAACACAGACACTAAGATACTATATATATATTTGGTCGAATATACAGAAGTACACAGGTGATACTTTGGTGTGAGTTGAGCGCACTGAGCGTCGGTACAGTATCTCGCAAGTGTCTGCTCTAGACCACACTTGAAAGTAGACTCTGGTTAATGTTTGCTATCCTGCTGCTTATATGCCCGGGCAACTCCTCACCGTATTGCCCGGGCAACGCCTCACCTCATTCATCTCCAAAGGTTGACAGGAATATTAACAATGCATTTGGAGCGAGTATATTATTGGATAATCTACTCGCTACAGAACTCCCCCTCCCAGGGGATGAAAGGAAAAGTACTTGATCAAGGAACTTAGCTGGTCAGTGAATTGTACGCCCTGCTCGCGTTACATAACCATCAAAGTTAACTTCCTCCTCTTCGCTGATGTCATCTAACTGGGGTCGTAGGGTGGGAGGTCGCACGTACAGGATCGTCCGTCGTCGTAGGATCAGGTTGTGGTGCGGCTGGTAACTGGGGTCGAAAAGTGAACTGCGTAGTCGGCGGATGTGTCTCTGGATTTAGCAGTGTTGCAGACGTTGAGACGAAGCCTGGAGCAGAGCAGAGAGCTGAGTGAGGCCGGAGTCGTGGAGCTCTATGTGGGAGAGCATGGCGGCTCGATTGAGAATTGTGAGTGTCTAAACTCGGGGAGCGAGAGCGTGGCGGCTCGATTGAGAATTGTGAGTGTCTAAACTTGGGGAGCGAGAGCGTGGCGGCTCGATGCGGTCGTAGTCTGCTGTCTGCTCTGTGTCGAAGCTGTAGCGTCTTGGGTTGATTAGGACTGTACACGCCGAGTACTACATTGTTGACTGTGGAAATTGTAGTCTGGTACCAAAAGATGTAGGCAGTGTGTGGACAAGCTCGGTGTAGCAGGAGAGAAGAATGTGCATAATTGTTGCGTCCTTGGGTCGCTGGTGGAGCATTTAGATCCGGGGCGGATGGGCTCGGGCACCAGGACATTAGGAGGTAATGTAGGCACGTAGTTAGGACAACGAGGTAATCACATCTTTGTCCTGAAGGCGACGAAGTGTCGGAAACGCAAGCTGTAAGTCCTGTACTGCGCAAAGGGCTTGAGTCGGCCGAGTATCAAAATGCAGTGAACGTGTAAATGAATCTGATGACAGAGCAGCTGTCGTGGGCGTAGGACAAGCAGTGCCCTGGCAGCGACGGAGAGTCGGCAGGACAAGCTGTAGATCCAACATGATGTAATCATTGATGAGGCTGTCAGATGAGTGAGTAACGATCGTGGAGCAGCAAGCCGTAGTAGATGAAAATGCAGAGATAGACGCGATGAAAATCATAGCTGTGGCAAGGGTGTTGGCAACGTTCCACGACAGGTGGCTGCGGTCCACAGCAAGCAGCAGCAGTGGAGGTCCAGTGAGAGTCCATGTTGTAGTCCATCGTGGCTGGGTATCGTCGAAACTCTCTGGGGTCACCAATGTAACGGTTCTATTGTTACGTAAAGTATGGTGACAAATAAACACAGACACTAAGATACTATATATATATTTGGTCGAATATACAGAAGTACACAGGTGATACTTTGGTGTGAGTTGAGCGCACTGAGCGTCGGTACAGTATCTCGCAAGTGTCTGCTCTAGACCACACTTGAAAGTAGACTCTGGTTAATGTTTGCTATCCTGCTGCTTATATGCCCGGGCAACTCCTCACCGTATTGCCCGGGCAACGCCTCGCCTCATTCATCTCCAAAGGTTGACAGGAATATTAACAATGCATTTGGAGCGAGTATATTATTGGATAATCTACTCGCTACAGAACTTAAGGCAAGGGAAATAAGTAAGAGGAGAAGGGAGGAGATTAGGGGTGCAGCCACAGAGTAGGTCTCTTCCGCACGAACGCCAGCCAGAGAAGACCCTCCTAGCGACCAGCTAGGCCTCCCATGTCGTGGTGCCGGAAGGAGCCTAATTGATCGTGCAGCTAAGCACATTAAAGATCTTCCCCTATGCAACGTATTGTTACTTTACGAATGATTAGAAAGTATTAGTAAGCAAAGTTGGTGCCTATGTTATTATTTAATAATCAACCCCCAGCTCAGTCTTTAAATGCTCTTTGAGAAACAATAATAGTCTTACGTCTGGCAGGGAAGATACAATCAATTGCCGTTCGTGATGCACTCAACTGTACTACCAGAAAGTTTAATAGCTCAAGTTTTGACCTCTGGTTTCCACTGGAGAACCCAGGGTCGTAACATCCCTATTTACAGGTAACGGTTTTTCCACCCTCTTATCTTACTGTGAGGTGTAGTAACCGTATATAAGCCAGCGATTTGAGAATAGCAAACCAGTACAATCTCCAGTCAAGAATGTAGTACTCGGTGTAGGCAGTTCTAATCGACCCAAGACGCTACAGCTTCGACACAGAGCAGGCAGCAGACTACGACCTCATCCAGCTACAACGCTCTCCCACATAGAGCTCCGCGACTCCGGCCACACTCAGCTCTCTGCTCTGCTTCAGGCTTCGTCTCAACGTCTACGACACTGCTGTATCCAGGACTACTAAATAAATATGAAACTCACTAAACACTGTGTATCTAATCAACCCAACAACGTTACAATGTCTTTTGTGTAAAGGTCAAGCCAACAAACTTTGTAAAATCTCTTTATGTATGTACCTTACCTAAATAAAAATTATTATTATTATTATTAGGTATTTTGGGCACTCATGTACTTGTGCGCTAGCTGGCGTTCACAACTGTTCTCGCCTACAAGCATTAGAATTAAACAAACGAATTTATTTATTCATTTATATACAAGAAGATACATTTTCTCGAGAGAGTACATAACATTGGTGTTCTTACATTCTTTTTAAGCCACTAACTCGCAAAGCCTTTCGGCATGTCTAGATCTGCCCAAAACCTGCCTATTTATCTTTACCAATTACCGATAATAAATAAATAAATAAATGTTTATTTAGGTAAGGTACATACATACAAGAGATTTTACAAAGATTGATCGATTTATAGATAGAGCTAGTACATACAATGCCTAAAGCCACTATTGCGCAAAGTATTTCGAGCATGAAAAACATTAATGACTAAAGCTTAATACTAATTGAGTATAAAGAATAAAATGTGTTGAGAACAAATAAAAAATAAAGATAAAGGGGGGTAACATGGCTGAAAAAGAAGCACAGATACAATTAGGTCGAACAAACAGCGTTGTTAAAAAAAACAGACTTGGGTTGACAATAGAGGGGTAAGGTAGGTTACAGGGAATTTATTAGGTAGTGCTTCGTTTTTATCTTAAACTGGTTGAGAGAGGTACAGTCTTTAACATGGTTGGGAAGGTTATTCCACATTCTGGGTCCCTTGATCTGCACACCATTACTTTCTTCTACGCACGTTTCACTTTCCATTTCACGTCCTGTTTCACTTTCAATTACACGTCCTATTTCACCACCATCTTCACCCCGTCTACCTTCCATAGCCAATTTTTCCAATGCCTCAATCCTCTTATCTAGTTTTTTTCGATACTCCAAAATTTGATTACCAACCTCAGAGGTGACCATATTGTCCTGAACCTTATCCTCACAAGGTTTCAGTTTTCCCACTGCATGATGTACTTTCCCTAGGCTCGCCTTTATTTTCTCTGTCCCTTTCTCCCACACATTGATCATAGGGGCTGTCGTTGGCTTCCAACCGTTTCCTCCATGTTCCTCTTGCACAATCTTTCCTTGCTGCGAAGATACATCTATCCTGCTTGTAGGACCCGTCCTAGTCTCTTTCAGATGAGGCTTCATGGGGCACAGAGAGGAACCAGCATTGTGGCTGCCTCGACAGTTGCAACAAAATGAGACGATTTTTTCACTTCTTTCAATCTTGACTCTACACTCTCGCGAGTCGTATTTCTTCCCACAATACCGACACCTGGGGTCAAACTGGCATTTCCATTTCATATGTCCCCAACGTGAACACTTCATGCACAGTATGGGGCTCCTCAACGTATTTTGCAACGTTCCTATAGCCTAGTCCTTGCACAAAAATTTTCTCCGGTGCCTCACCCTTTACCAAGGCAACAACCTGGTTTTGTTTGCCACCACGAACAAGCATAATCTGTGTAAACACTCTATGCAAATTAAGGGACCTAGTCTATGGAACTCACTCCCTAGTGAATTGAAAAACTGTAAAACTTTTGCCTTATTTAATAGCAAAACCAAAAAGTACCTAATTTCATCTTCTTAGTCTCCTACACTGAGCTTTAAATTTGCTCTGTACCTAGTGTTACCCAATCTCCTAATTTTTATGTAGTATCAAACAACCTTATCATTGTGTTCATTGCTGTCTTCTTTTATGTGCTAGCCATATGCTGTATTGTGACTACCAAATTTTGTCAACTACCATTCAAGCTGTCATTGCAATCAATCTTATATTGTTTCTGCTGTATTGTGCCTACCAATTTTTGTCAACTACCATTCAAGCTGTCATTGCAATCAATCTTAGCTACCTATGTACTTTAATATACTGTACCTACAATTTTCTCTCATCTTCTTTTTTTCATTCCATGTAACTGTTATCATTTTTTTGTCTATAAATTTTGCAAGTATTTACCTCCTTAAAATTGTCTTTGATTAAGGACCTGCCCGAAACGCTGCGCGTACTAGTGGCTTTACAAGAGTGTAAACACTGTACTATCCAATGTATTCTCACAAACCTAATGTACCTTCTTGTATATATATAAATAAAAAATAAAATAAAAAATTTAATATCTTAATAAACACGCTGTTAAACTCTATACCGAGCAAACCCAACGTCCACATCATTAGCTATGCTGATGATATAATGATACACACCACTGGGTATGCTAACACGCAGAACACTCTTAACTCTGTATTAGACTCATGTCAGGACCTAGGTTTAATTATCTCAGCAGAGAAAACAAAGATACTAAATCGGCGCCCACCCAGGCAGGGAGGAGCTGTTCACAAGATGCAACTGTTTGATGGCTCCCAGCTTGACTATGTAAACAGATTCAAATACCTTGGCCTTGAGATGCCACTATATGGTCCTGTTGTATTCAGACTCTGTCGTCAGTATAAAGAGAGGCTCCGAGCTCTCAAAGCTGTTGCAGGTTATCACTCAGGCTATTCAGATTCAGATTCAGATTCAGATGTTTATTCAGGTAAGGTATATACATACAAGTGATGTTACATTAATGGATTGATATATAGATAGAGCTAGTACATACAATGCCTAAAGCCACTATTACGCAATGCGTTTCGGGCAAGAAAAACATTAATATCTAGAACTTAATACTAATTGAGCATAAAGAATAAAAGATGTTGAGAACAAATACAAATAAAGATAAAAAAAAGGGGGAACATGACTGAAAAAGCAGCACAAATACAATAGGTTGACAGTGTTGATTAAAAAAAAAAAAAAAAAAAAAAAAAAAAAAAAAAAAATAACAGACATGGGTTGACAATAGAGGAGTGAGGTAGATTACAGGGAATTTATTAGGTAGTGTTTAGTTTTTATCTTAAACTGGTTGAGAGAGGTACAGTCTTTAACATGGTTGGGAAGGTCATTCCACATTCTGGGCCCCTTGATTTGCAGAGCATTTCTAGTTTGATTAAGACGTACTCTAGGAATATCAAAACTGTATTTATTTCTGGTGTGGTGCTCATGGGTTCTGTTACAACCTTCTATGAACCTTTTAAGATCAGGATTGGCATTATAGTTTAGCGTTTTATATATGTATAATACACATGAGAGAATGTGCAGTGACTTAATATCTAACATATTAAGAGATTTGAGTAGGGGTACCGAGTGATGTCTGGGGCCAGAGTTGGATATTGTTCTAATAGCGGCTTTGTGTTGGGTAATTAGAGGACGTAAGTGATTTTGGGTAGTAGAACCCCAAGCACAAATACCATAGTTGAGATAAGGATAGATAAGGGAGTAATAGAGAGTCACCAGGGCAGGGCGTGGTACATAATATCTGATCTTAGAAAGAATGCCCACAGTTTTTGAAACTTTTTTTGATATATTTAGAATGTGTCCCTGGAAATTCAGCTTGTGGTCAATGAGAATGCCAAGGAATTTGCCATCTAATTTGTTACAAATTTGGGTATTGTTTATTTTGAGATTTATAAGACTAGAGGATTTATTGCCAAACAGAATATAGAAGGTTTTGTCAATGTTAAGGGTGAGTTTGTTGGCAGTTAGCCAAAGATGGACTTTATTTAGCTCAGTATTTACTGTGGCATTTAGAGCAAGAGGGTCAGGACTGGAGTAAATGAAGGTTGTGTCGTCAGCAAATAGAATTGGTTTGAGGTGTTGGGAGGCATTTGGAAGGTCATTAATGTAGATGAGAAAGATGCCAATGGTGCCAATGTCAGAATTGTCAAAATGATATACCTTGCATACACAGCCAGATCTTTAGTGGATTATGCTGCACCTCTGCTTGTTTTGATGCCTGAAAGAAAGCTTGGAGGGCTTGAAAAATTGCAGAACGAAGCCTTGAGGATAATCCTTGGGTGCCCTCGTACCACAAAGATACTTAATATGAGAAAGGAACTTAATATTCCGAGCGTTGTTGTTATAAATAGTGGGTTGTACTATGGGGGATCTAGTAATAATTTGGTGAAGGGGCAGCAGTTAGAATAAAGATGTATCTCTAGTAGTGGAGATCAGTAAGGCCCGGCCCCCAAGAAATATACAAGAGTAAACTTATAGTGGCTTATCACTGAAATTGTCAGCCTAGAGGTAGATCATAGATCTCCTACACAGGAAGAATGGATACTCCTTTAACTAACTTACTTATTTATTAACCCCTTAACAACCCCCCATATACATTCACACCAATAACAATAATTACTTTACCACACTATCTTACGTTAAAAGCCTTGGTCCACATAGGCAGGATACAAGGTTTACAATAGCACAAGCTAGGGTAAAGTTTACTAGTGAAGAACTTGAAGCTTGAGGCAGCTTAGGGGTAGTGAGCCCACGTGGTACCCTAACACAACGCAACACTAATGGGTACCCAAAACACTTTAAAATACTACCCCAGGTCGACACCAATCTTACAATCTCAGAGTAGGCACAATTAAATACACAATACTTATCTTAGTAAACTAGACACAGAAATAGGTAAGGGTGAGTAGTAGGAGGAAGGGGAGAGAGGTGCAGAGCCACACAGTATAGATGTTTACACCTCGAATGCCAGCCAGAGAAGACCGCATCCAGCGTCCCGTCCTGGGGCCGGATTCAGGAAGGTACTTACGAAGGTTTTTCCTCTTAGCTAAGAGCGTTTTCCGTCTTAGCGCCTTCGTGGTGGCTACGTCCGTATTCAATTAACTACCCTAAGTGGAAAAACCTTCGTAAGTTCATTCCGGGATTTAAGTGTGGTTTCGACCACTCGTAGCTTTACGTAAACTGGATATAAGTCATTTTTTCTCTACTACATAACACTGGGATCGATTTATGATATTGGAACATGACCAAAATATTATAGCTGGTGAATCTAGTGAAGAGTAATCCTTCGTGTTAGTTATATATGCATTCTCTGCTTGAAACTTGAAGTAAATATGTGTTTGATGATAGTAGAATTAGTTTTATAATAGCAAGATATTATACCAGTAGTTATTAAGTAAATAAACACTGGTGAACATGAAATATGAGAGAAGGTGATGAGCCCTGCCTGATGGGATCATTTACTATCACCAAATGCCCCTGCATTCACCTAGTAGTAAGGGTGTACCTTAGCTATACATACCCATTTCTAATTTATTTAGTTTGGTTTTATTTTGAAATTAAATCTGGGTGAGACATAAAATAAAAATATATGCTGCACAAATGATGTTAGGTAAGGAAAAGGGTAAAAATGTCAAAAACTTTATTCATTGAATACTTAAAGCTATAATTATGACTATATAGATTATTAAAAAAGAGAGAGGGAAGTAGGGGTCCAAGACCTCTTCCTGTTATACAATTTGGGTGTGGAACAAGTAATTATCAAAAGAAGGCACCATGCCGGGAAGGCTATGTAGCAGTAAGGCAGTGAGGTGAGGCAGCTACTTATTTGAGAAATGGTCACTGCTTGCATCACAAGCGGGGATGTTTCTGGCGGGGGAGAAAGAAACAATTGCGCAGCGCGTCCCGCGGCGTTGCGCGGGCAATTTGGGGCCGTATAAATACGGGCGCACACTGGGGCTCCGCCTCACTCCGCCTGCCCTCGCCGCTGCCCTCGCAAAACCCTACCCTCCCCCCCTTTGCAAGCGGCTGCTTTTGTACCCCCGTCATGCTTTGCACAGTTGTCCCGATTGTCTCCCCACTGCATGTGGGAAGGGGGGTGCAGCGCCGGTCCCCAAGTGTCCCGCTGTCCGCAGCTAATACTTTGCCCAGTCTAGGTGCTAGTAAGCCCTACTTGTAGTCACACCCCCTTCTCCTTATCCATTAGGTCTTTTACGGCCTCTTGGCCGGGTACATTACGTGTTATGTGGTCTCTCACTTATTAGTTATTCTTTGTGTCCTGCCTGTTATATCCTAGTGTTATATAATTACTACACATTTGCACTCGGCCTTAATTCTAGTACCAGTTAACCTTTAGGTTTCTGCAGAATTAGTTTCCATGTCACTATAGGCTAAGGTCTCATACTTACTACGGGTGTACCTTTTAAGTTAAATCTAGTCCTTGGAATTGTTACTGTTAATTCTTACTTTATATATTTACTTTATATATTTACTTTATATATTTTAATATAAACGTTATATATTCCTTAAATTATATTTGAAACTTTGTATATTTACATGTTCAATATTAAGTTTTATATAATATCAACTTTGTTAAGTCTATAATATAAACCGTGTTTAATATAAACTTTATATAATTACTTACTTTATGTGAACTTTATATATTTACATGTTCTGCAGAATTTAATCTTCAATAAACTTTAACGCCCCATACTGCCAGTATCTTTCTCCCCCTGGTCAGAAAATGCTTATTTTATTTACCTTATAAGCTGAGGCAACTTATTTTATTTGAGGAATACTCAGCTGATTCCTCTACATTTAGCATGGAACAAATTTGTGTCCAAGACCTCTTCCTGTTACTCAATTTGGCTGTGTGTAACCAAACTAGAAGTGCTCTACAAATCAAGGGACCCAGAATGTGGAATGACCTCCCGAATCATGTCAAAGGCTGTACCTCTCTCAACCAGTTTAAGAGTTAAACCAAGTACTGCCTAATTAACTCCATGTAACCTAACTTACCTCCTAAATGTCAACCCATGTCTTGCTATTTTTTAAACAACGCTGTTCACCAACATGTGCAATTGCTGATTTATGCTATGTTAACCCCCTTTTTGTATTTTTTATTCCTTCTTTCAACACAATTTATACCTAATCCCGATTACTATTAAGTTTTAGTCTGTGTTTTTTCCCCCACACCTTACCCGAAATGCTATGAGTATTAGTGGCTTTAGGTATTGCATGTACTAGCTTTGTCTATAAATCCAACATTATGTTTGTAAATCAACTGTATGTACTTTTCCTGAATAAAATGTATTTATTATTTATTTTTTAATCAGTAAGTATTAAAAGAAGGCACCAAGCTGGGAAGGCTATGTAGCACCATTGTGTGTAACAATAAACCAAATTTTTTTTAACAAATAATGCACCTGTATGGGAAAACAAATCCTGTCAGCTGTAAAAATATTGATGCAGTTATTTAAATGAAAAATATAATGAAAGAAATATTACTGGTTTATTTTTATCCTATCTTTTTGTACTGTACAGTATATCCAAGGAAGTGAAAAATTGAGACATAATGCACAATTTAATGAATGATTAGCATGGAGTAGCAGTTCAAAAGAAATATGACTTGTATTACATATCAACATGAGATCTTAATGATCCATGGTCAACATGATTTAATAAGGATAATACAGTACTGTATTTGTAATAATACAAACTATAATTTAAAATCTTTATTACTGATTTTTTTTATTAAGAAGATTAGGTATACACAGCAATGTGCTGCTTCCCTATTCTATATGGAATATTACACAGTGTAGATAAAAAACTAGCTATAAGTTTATCTAATACTCCCATCTTACAGGATGGTTAGACATACTGTACATGGAATCAATTTAGAAAATACCAGCCTCAATACAAAAAACAAATCAACTCTGACTAAACAACTCTAAGCAATTTTCACAAGAGGTAAGCACTGAATCATGGAAACATTATATTATAATTACTCTTACCAGTTTCTACAAAACTCCTCTCAAACAATGTATTTTTAAACATGTTTAGGTATACACAGCAATGTGCTGCTTCCCTATTCTGTATAAAGGACCACACAGTGTAGATCAAAAACCAGCTACAAGCTCATCCAACATCCTCACCTCACAGGATGGCCAGTCATACATGGAATTAGGAGAGAACAAAATACTTAATGCTGATCTATTAGCCTCCACTGGCAAAATCTGGGTGCAGCACAAGAATATCTTCCAATATTCCTGAGTGTATGATTCAGATTCAGATTCAGATTCAGATGTTTATTCAGGTAAGGTATATACATACAAGTGATGTTACATTAATGGATTGATATATAGATAGAGCTAGTACATACAATGCCTAAAGCCACTATTACGCAATGCGTTTCGGGCAAGAAAAACATTAATATCTAGAACTTAATACTAATTGAGCATAAAGAATAAAAAGTGTTGAGAACAAATACAAATAAAGATAAAAAAAAGGGGGAACATGACTGAAAAAGCAGCACAAATACAATAGGTTGACAAACAGTGTTGATTAAAAAAAAAGAAAATAACGGACATGGGTTGACAATAGAGGAGTGAGGTAGGTTACAGGGAATTTATTAGGTAGTGTTTAGTTTTTATCTTAAACTGGTTGAGAGAGGTACTGTCTTTAACATGGTTGGGAAGGTCATTCCACATTCTGGGCCCCTTGATTTGTAGAGCATTTCTGGTTTGATTAAGTCGTACTCTAGGAATATCAAAACTGTATTTATTTCTGGTGTGGTGCTCATGGGTTCTGTTACAACCTTCTATGAAGCTTTTGAGATCAGGATTGGCATTACAATTTAGCGTTTTGTATATGTATAGTACACATGAGAGAATGTGCAGTGACTTAATGTCTAACATATTCAGGGATTTGAATAGGGGTACCGAGTGATGTCTGGGGCCAGAATTGGATATTGTCCTAATAGCAGCTTTGTGTTGAGTAATTAGAGGACGTAAATGATTTTGGGTAGTAGAGCCCCAAGTAATGTGCTGCTAGTGCGCTAATGAAGTAATTACAGAGCTCAAAATACCTCATACCATTTGGTATGAAGTCACTGATAACAGGACAATCACAGATATAGTGTTGGAGAGTATGTTCTCTCAAGTAGGACTGAAAACAGATGTTTTTTTTCCACCAAGAGGGCTATAAACCCATGGAACCGCCTACCCGCTGAAGCCGTAAATGCCAAATTCCAGCTAAAAAATATCATTAAGACAATTGGCGGGCCCTTTAACAAGCCGCCGGCTTTCTGTCCTCTTCGAGGTCACTAGATAGTGGCCCTTGGGTAAATTCAGTAAATATATACAATAATTGTCAGCGCATCTTCCGAGCAACAAGGACAGCTACACAGTATCTCTTAGAATAAAATAAATAAATAAATAAATAAATATGTTTATTCAGGTAAGGTACATACATACAAGTGATGTTACATTAATGGATTGATATATAGATAGAGCTAGTACATACAATGCCTAAAGCCACTATTACGCAATGCGTTTCGGGCAAGAAAAACATTAATATCTAGAACTTAATACTAATTGAGCATAAAGAATAAAAAGTGTTGAAAACAAATACAAATAAAGATAAAAAAAAGGGGGAACATGACTGAAAAAGCAGCACAAATACAATAGGTTGACAAACAGTGTTGATTAAAAAAAAAAAATAATAATAATAAAATAAAATAACAGACATGGGTTGACAATAAAGGAGTGAGGTGGGTTACAGGGAATTTATTAGGTAGTGTTTAGTTTTTATCTTAAACTGGTTGAGAGAGGTACAGTCTTTAACATGGTTGGGAAGGTCATTCCACATTCTGGGCCCCTTGATTTGTAGAGCATTTCTAGTTTGATTAAGTCGTACTCTAGGAATATCAAAACTGTATTTATTCCTGGTGTGGTGCTCATGGGTTCTGTTACAACCTTCAATGAAGCTTTTGAGGTCAGGATTGGCATTACAGTTCAGCGTTTTATATATGTATAATACACAAGAGAGAATGTGCAGTGACTTAATATCTAACATATTCAGAGATTTGAGTAAGGGTACCGAGTGATGTCTGGGGCCAGAGTTGGTTATTGTCCTAATAGCAGCTTTGTGTTGGGTAATGAGGAACAACTCTGATCGAGGGAGGACGCTACGCACGCTACGCTCCTCACTATAAGCTGTATATCAGCCCTTAAACTTACGCCAGATGATGTAGACCACCACCCACAGGCAGCTAAGTACATGGAGTCCAAGCATGTTATAGCAAAACCAAAGTAACCGACCAAAATCAACTCATTCCATCTCAAATAAGTTTCAAAACAATCCTCTACGGTGTGAGTACCAGTGCATGCTGCCGCCACCGCGCTGCCTGACGCAAGTTTCTTCTCAACATATACCCCTCAGTCCATTCTAACCAATCATGTCTCCTAAAAATGTGACTGTGCAGGGAAATAAGGGCAACAAACTCCTTAACAAGACATCCATCCCGGCCAACTCTAACAATATCCGTGTTTCTCCGTCTGGAAGCTCTGGGGTCCGGGGTGGCGGGGCTGCCCTCCCCTCCACCCCATTGAGCAAAGGAGCAGAGTCCTCTCAACCCTCTCCTATGAACATGCTAGCATCCCAGTATAATCAACTCAAGCGAGCTTCCGGTCCCTCACCGGAATTCACTAACTGGACCGAGAATCTGTGGTTCAAAAAGTTGTGCCTAGTCCTCGAGTCACAAAATTCTATCATCTTGAGTCTTCTCAACGAGAATCTAGCGAACCGCGCTAATCTCCAACAACAACAACAAGAAATAACCCTCCTCCGCGAGGATATTAGAAACTATAAGGCTAGCCAAGACCAACTACAGCATGATTTGAATGATCTCCATGAGGAAAACAACCTTCGGAAAACTGATGAAGCCTTAAAAAAAACAGGAGGAAGCTCTCAGCAAAATGACTGCATGTATCAGTACATTTTCAGCTCAACGTTCCGTCTCCCAGGAGGAACAAGACCAGCAAAAGCTGCTAGACTCTGTTATAGTGTCGTCCCAAGATATACCTGTGGAACATGAAGGTGAAAATTGTTTCGAAATAGCTCAGGATCTCTTAAAAAACAAATTGCAGCTCAATCTAAACAAAACTGACGTTATTGCTGCCTACAGAGTAGGCAAAAAGAATCCATCAGGTCTAAATCAACGGAAAATTCGCCTGAAGCTGTCTTCCCAGTTCACGAAATCCAATCTAGTCCGGACAGCTGCATCCCTACGGAAGGGATTATACATCAACGAGTGCTTGACCAGGAACAGACAGCAAATCCTCCACCGCCTGCGTCAAATCCGGCAACAAAACCCAGATGCTATTCATCAGTGCTTCGTTAGAGATGGTCTGATAAAGGTGAGAAAAACCGCAGAGGGCAAAATGTTTACTATTACTAGAGAAGAAAACCTCAACACTTTCCTCTCCCAATGTGGTTTGTCTCACCTTATTATCACTCCCAATGAATTAACTTAATTAACCCCCTGTCAACTAGTGGGGCTAGGTATCCTAAGTCTCCTTGGTTCATTTTCTGACTTAATTTTTAACTTACTCTTACCTAGTCATTTACCGAAATTATTTAATTGAGTTATTAAGTAGTTCTTCAGGTCTTTTTAATTATACAGTCATTACTGAACTATCTATAGTTATTAATCATTAGCTTAAATTTGCCTATGTTTATTATTCAACATTTCTTTGATTTCATTTATTACCTAGGTTGCCTAGCCTTGCCATGCTCCCTTACTCCATTGTACCCCTGGCTTTGCCTGCATCTCAAATTGCAAATTGTTACTTACAGTGTACCTGTGAGTACTCGTAAGCAATCTACCTCATTTTTGCTCAATTTGTTTTTTTTTTTTTTTTTGTATTGCTTAGTCTTGCTTATATTTTTTGTTTTGTATTTCCATATCTTGTGTTTTGTATAGTCCATGTTTACATGTTTTTTCTTTAATCTCATTAATTGCCTAGGTTGCCTAGCCTAGCCATACTCCCTTACTCCTTTGTACCCCTGTAAGCCCCCTTTTGTGTTTGTTTTGTACAGTATTGTGTATATATTTTTCCCTATTTTATAGCTTTTTTCTACTTATTTCTGATTCTACAATCAGCTTTTTTTATGCAGTCAAGTATAGACCCTGAACTTAACCTCTTATCCACTATCTATGACAATAATCACTTTAATGATCTAAATTGCAGATATTTTGCAGCACATGATGTAAACAATGTATTAACTCATAATCACAATATCTCTGTAATCAATTTGAACGTTAGATCCCTAGGTAAACACTTCGATGATGTTAGTGCCTTGATTGAAACTATTGGCAACAAATTCTCTTTTATTATACTTACTGAAACATGGTTGAAAGAGGATACTACTCAACTCTTTAACATGCCTAACTACTCAGCAATTCACAACTGTCGTCAACTTCAGAGAGGTGGTGGCACTGCTCTTTACTACCACCAAGAACTAACATGCTTAAAAGAAATTAGAACTAGAGACTGCTATGGGGAGTATATCTTCGCCAGCTTCAGAGTCAAGGGTGCCGAGTCTGTCCTGTCTGTGGGTGCAGTCTATAGAATTCCCAACACTGATGTGTCTGGATTCAACTCAAACCTTAGAAATCTAATACTTGATAACAGACTGAACAAAAACCACCTAATTATCGCAGGGGACTTTAATATTGACCTCTGCGAGCCAGAACACCCTACTGCTGTTAGCTTCCTCAACTGTATGAATTCCTGCCTCCTCATACCCTTAATCACTAGACCTACTAGAATCACTGATAGCACTGCCACGACTCTAGATCACATCTGGACCAACATAACCTCTCCGCTTACTTCAGGTATAATCACCGATAGCACTACAGACCACTACCCCACATTTCTCTTAACTAACATTAGCAAACCACCTCTAGAAACAAGGGAGTTAAGCTTTAGGCTGCACAATGAAACTGCTATAAACAATTTTATAACTGCTGCTGATAATGTCAACTGGGAGTCCGAGTTAGGTAACATAGGGGACATCAACCTAGCAGTGCAATCTTTTCTACAAACAACTCTTAGCCTTTATAACACCCACTGTCCTAGGCTTACAAAACAAGTCACAAGCAAAAGGCTTAACAATCCTTGGCTTACAAAGGGAATACTGAAATCCATTAACAAAAAACACGACCTTGAGAAGAAGTATAGGTTAGGAATTGTCTCCAAAGAATTCTCAAAGAATTACTCATTATTGCTATCTAAGATAATTAGACGAGCCAAAACTAATTACTACGAAGATAAATTTACTCAAATAAAGAGCAACATTAAACAAACTTGGAGCACAATTTCACAAATATTGGGATCAAAGAAATCTTTAAATAACAAACCGACTCTCCTGTCTAATAACGATGGTCAGCTTTCAGCCTCTGATTCTGCTATTGAGTTTAATAGGTTCTTCTCTTCCATTGGTTCATCCCTTGCAAATGATATTCCATCTTCCAGTACTGACATTAAGGACTATCTTACAGGTAACTATCCTCAGTCTCTGTACCTAAAGCCTATTAACTCCACTGACGTCAATGAGATAATCCTTTCCCTTAAAACCAAGTCTGGTGCCCTTGAGGAGATACCAACTTTAATTTACAAAAAAGCCTCCAGATCTTTAGCCCCTGCTATTGCTTTGCTCTTCAACAAGTCACTTGAACTCCAAACCTTTCCAGATATTCTAAAAAAAGCGAGAGTAACGCCTGTCCACAAATGTGGTGACCCCACAGATGTTAACAACTACAGACCTATATCAATCCTGCCAAACTTGTCAAAAATTTTTGAAAAACTTATATACAAGCAGCTTTACTCATATCTAGCCAAACTCAATATACTTAGCCCTTGCCAATATGGCTTCAGACCCAAAAAAAGCACTAACGATGCACTTATTAGTATGCTTAACTCGATTCATACAGCTCTTGATAAAAAGGAGTTCCCTGTTGGGTTATTTGTGGACCTGCGTAAAGCTTTTGATACTGTCAACCACCATAACCTTCTTCTTAAATTACATCATTATGGAGTCAGAGGACACTCCCTACAATACCTCGAGTCCTACCTTACTGACAGGCTCCAATATGTTTCTGTGAATAATACAATTTCTCCCACCCTACCCATCAACATTGGTGTTCCTCAGGGCAGCATACTTGGCCCTCTCCTCTTTCTCATCTACATTAATGACCTTCCAAATGCCTCCCAACACCTCAAACCAATTCTATTTGCTGACGACACAACCTTCATTTACTCCAGTCCTGACCCTCTTGCTCTAAATGCCACAGTAAATACTGAGCTAAATAAAGTCCATCTTTGGCTAACTGCCAACAAACTCACCCTTAACATTGACAAAACCTTCTATATTCTGTTTGGCAATAAATCCTCTAGTCTTATAAATCTCAAAATAAACAATACCCAAATTTGTAACAAATTAGATGGCAAATTCCTTGGCATTCTCATTGACCACAAGCTGAATTTCCAGGGACACATTCTAAATATATCTAAAAAAGTTTCAAAAACGGTGGGCATTCTTTCTAAGATCAGATATTATGTACCACGCCCTGCCCTGGTGACTCTCTATTACTCCCTTATCTATCCTTATCTCAACTATGGTATTTGTGCTTGGGGTTCTACTACCCAAAATCACTTACGTCCTCTAATTACCCAACACAAAGCCGCTATTAGAACAATATCCAACTCTGGCCCCAGACATCACTCGGTACCCCTACTCAAATCTCTTAATATGTTAGATATTAAGTCACTGCACATTCTCTCATGTGTATTATACATATATAAAACGCTAAACTATAATGCCAATCCTGATCTTAAAAGCTTCATAGTAGGTTGTAACAGAACCCATGAGCACCACACCAGAAATAAATACAGTTTTGATATTCCTAGAGTACGTCTTAATCAAACTAGAAATGCTCTGCAAATCAAGGGGCCCAGAATGTGGAATGACCTTCCCAACCATGTTAAAGACTGTACCTCTCTCAACCAGTTTAAGATAAAAACTAAACACTACCTAATAAATTCCCTGTAATCTACCTCACTCCTCTATTGTCAACCCATGTCTGTTATTTTCTTTTTTTTTTTTAATCAACACTGTTTGTCAACCTATTGTATTTGTGCTGCTTTTTCAGTCATGTTTCCCCCTTTTTTTTATCTTTATTTGTATTTGTTCTCAACATCTTTTATTCTTTATGCTCAATTAGTATTAAGTTCTAGATATTAATGTTTTCTTGCCCGAAACGCATTGCGTAATAGTGGCTTTAGGCATTGTATGTACTAGCTCTATCTATATATCAATCCATTAATGTAACATCACTTGTATGTATATACCTTACCTGAATAAACATCTGAATCTGAATCTCATCTGAATCTGAATCTAATGATTACGTAGGTAAACAACAAATGTAACATATTTGTTTACTACAATGTCGGTGCTGGCTGTAGAAGTTGAAAAAACATTGTTTTACTTCGAAATATACTAATTTTATAAGAAAATTCGACGTAAATAGGAAGCAGTAGAGCTCCGATAAGCCAGCGCTAAATCTTCAATATGAAGAATGTTGCTGCTCTCTGATTGGCCAAACGAAACAGTAGTGACCTCTATCGGCACGCAGGTGAACCAACAATTTTCTTCCTAAGTATACCTTATTGAATCGCACCTAAGCATCTTCTTAGGGCGCACTTAGGAACCTTCGTAGCAAACCCACTTACGAAGAAATACACAGCTTCCTGAATCTAGGTCCAACAGGGCTACCGAGTTGTTGTGGTGCCGGGAAGAGCCTAATTGATCGTGCAGCTATACACATTAAAAGTCTTCACCGATGTACAATATTGTTTACTCGTTCTAAGGATAGTTAATAATTACTACAATACTGTAGCGAGTAGATTATCCCAATAATATACTCGCTCCAAATGCATTGTTAATATTCCTGTCAACCTTTGGAGATGAATGAGGTGAGGCGTTGCCCGGGCAACACGGTGAGGTGTTGCCCGAGCATATAAGCAGCAGAATAGCAAACATTAACCAGAGTCTACTTTCAAGTGTGGTCTAGAGCAGACACTTGCGAGATACTTTACCGACGCTCAGTGCGCTCAACTCACACCAAAGTATCATCCATCCCGGCCAACAATAACAATATCCGTGTTTCTCCGTCTGGAAGCTCTGGGGTCCGGGGTGGCGGGGCTGCCCTCCCCTCCACCCCATTGAGCAAAGGAGCAGAGTCCTCTCAACCCTCTCCTATGAACATGCTAGCATCCCAGTATAATCAACTCAAGCGAGCTTCCGGTCCCTCGCCGGAATTCACTAACTGGACCGAGAATCTGTGGTTCAAAAAGTTGTGCCTAGTCCTCGAGTCACAAAATTCTATCATCTTGAGTCTTCTCAACGAGAATCTAGCGAACCGCGCTAATCTCCAACAACAACAACAAGAAATAACCCTCCTCCGCGAGGATATTAGAAACTATAAGGCTAGCCAAGACCAACTACAGCATGATTTGAATGATCTCCATGAGGAAAACAACCTTCGGAAAACTGATGAAGCCTTAAAAAAGCAGGAGGAAGCTCTCAGCAAAATGACTGCATGTATCAGTACATTTTCAGCTCAACGTTCCGTCTCCCAGGAGGAACAAGACCAGCAAAAGCTGCTAGACTCTGTTATCGTGTCGTCCCAAGATATACCTGTGGAACATGAAGGTGAAAATTGTTTCGAAATAGCTCAGGATCTCTTAAAAAACAAATTGCAGCTCAATCTAAACAAAACTGACGTTATTGCTGCCTACAGAGTAGGCAAAAAGAATCCATCAGGTCTAAATCAACGGAAAATTCGCCTGAAGCTGTCTTCCCAGTTCACGAAATCCAATCTAGTCCGGACAGCTGCATCCCTACGGAAGGGATTATACATCAACGAGTGCTTGACCAGGAACAGACAGCAAATCCTCTACCGCCTGCGTCAAATCCGGCAACAAAACCCAGATGCTATTCATCAGTGCTTCGTTAGAGATGGTCTGATAAAGGTGAGAAAAACCGCAGAGGGCAAAATGTTTACTATTACTAGAGAAGAAAACCTCAACACTTTCCTCTCCCAATGTGGTTTGTCTCACCTTATCACTTCCAATGAATTAACTTAATTAACCCCCTGTCATCTAGTGGGGCTAGGTATCCTAAGTCTCCTTGGTTCATTTTCTGACTTAATTTTTAACTTACTCTTACCTAGTCATTTACCCAAATTATTTATTTGAGTTATTAAGTAGTTCTTCAGGTCTTTTTAATTATACAGTCATTACTGAACTATCTATAGTTATTAATCATTAGCTTAAATTGGCCTATGTTTATTATTCAACTTTCTTTGATTTCATTTATTACCTAGGTTGCCTAGCCTTGCCATGCTCCCTTACTCCATTGTACCCCTGGCTTTGCCTGCATCTCAAATTGCAAATTGTTACTTACAGTGTACCTGTGAGTACTCGTAAGCAATCTACCTCATTTTTGCTCAATTTGTTTTTTTTTTGTTTTTTTTGTATTGCTTAGTCTTGCTTATATTTTTTGTTTTGTATTTCCATATCTTGTGTTTTGTATAGTCCATGTTTACATGTTTTTTCTTTAATCTCATTAATTGCCTAGGTTGCCTAGCCTAGCCATACTCCCTTACTCCATTGTACCCCTGTAAGCCCCTTTTGTGTTTGTTTTGTACAGTATTGTGTATATATTTTTCCCTATTTTATAGCTTTTTTCTACTTATTTCTGATTCTACAATCAGCTTCTTTTATGCAGTCAAGTATAGACCCAGAACTTAACCTCTTATCCACTATCTATGACAATAATCACTTTAATGATCTAAATTGCAGATATTTTGCAGCACATGATGTAAACAATGTATTAACTCATAATCACAATATCTCTGTAATCAATTTGAACGTTAGATCCCTAGGTAAACACTTCGATGATGTTAGTGCCTTGATTGAAACTATTGGCAACAAATTCTCTTTTATTATACTTACTGAAACATGGTTGAAAGAGGATACTACTCAACTCTTTAACATGCCTAACTACTCAGCAATTCACAACTGTCGTCAACTTCAGAGAGGTGGTGGCACTGCTCTTTACTACCACCAAGAACTAACATGCTTAAAAGAAATTAGAACTAGAGACTGCTATGGGGAGTATATTTTCGCCAGCTTCAGAGTCAAGGGTGCCGAGTCTGTCCTGTCTGTGGGTGCAGTCTATAGAATTCCCAACACTGATGTGTCTGTATTCAACTCAAACCTTAGAAATCTAATACTTGATAACAGACTGAACAAAAACCACCTAATTATCGCAGGGGACTTTAATATTGACCTCTGCGAGCCTGAACACCCTACTGCTGTTAGCTTCCTCAACTGTATGAATTCCTGCCTCCTCATACCCTTAATCACTAGACCTACTAGAATCACTGATAGCACTGCCACGACTCTAGATCACATCTGGACCAACATAACCTCTCCGCTTACTTCAGGTATAATCACCGATAGCACTACAGACCACTACCCCACATTTCTCTTAACTAACATTAGCAAACCACCTCTAGAAACAAGGGAGTTAAGCTTTAGGCTGCACAATGAAACTGCTATAAATAATTTTATAACTGCTGCTGATAATGTCAACTGGGAGTCCGAGTTAGGTAACATAGGGGACATCAACCTAGCAGTGCAATCTTTTCTACAAACAACTCTTAGCCTTTATAACACCCACTGTCCTAGGCTTACAAAACAAGTCACAAGCAAAAGGCTTAACAATCCTTGGCTTACAAAGGGAATACTGAAATCCATTAACAAAAAACACGACCTTGAGAAGAAGTATAGGTTAGGAATTGTCTCCAAAGAATTCTCAAAGAATTACTCATTATTGCTAACTAAGATAATTAGACGAGCCAAAACTAATTACTACGAAGATAAATTTACTCAAATAAAGAGCAACATTAAACAAACTTGGAGCACAATTTCACAAATATTGGGATCAAAGAAATCTTTAAATAACAAACCGACTCTCCTGTCTAATAACGATGGTCAGCTTTCAGCCTCTGATTCTGCTATTGAGTTCAATAGGTTCTTCTCTTCCATTGGTTCATCCCTTGCAAATGATATTCCATCTTCCAGTACTGACATTAAGGACTATCTTACAGGTAACTATCCACAGTCTCTGTACCTAAAGCCTATTAACTCCACTGACGTCAATGAGATAATCCTTTCCCTTAAAACCAAGTCTGGTGCCCTTGAGGAGATACCAACTTTAATTTACAAAAAAGCCTCCAGATCTTTAGCCCCTGCTATTGCTTTGCTCTTCAACAAGTCACTTGAACTCCAAACCTTTCCAGATATTCTAAAAAAAAGCGAGAGTAACGCCTGTCCACAAATGTGGTGACCCCACAGATGTTAACAACTACAGACCTATATCAATCCTGCCAAACTTGTCAAAAATTGTTGAAAAACTTATATACAAGCAGCTTTACTCATATCTAGCCAAACTCAATATACTTAGCCCTTGCCAATATGGCTTCAGACCCAAAAAAAGCACTAACGATGCACTTATTAGTATGCTTAACTCGATTCATACAGCTCTTGATAAAAAGGAGTTCCCTGTTGGGTTATTTGTGGACCTGCGTAAAGCTTTTGATACTGTCAACCACCATAACCTTCTTCTTAAATTACATCATTATGGAGTCAGAGGACACTCCCTACAATACCTCGAGTCCTACCTTACTGACAGGCTCCAATATGTTTCTGTGAATAATACAATTTCTCCCACCCTACCCATCAACATTGGTGTTCCTCAGGGCAGCATACTTGGCCCTCTCCTCTTTCTCATCTACATTAATGACCTTCCAAATGCCTCCCAACACCTCAAACCAATTCTATTTGCTGACGACACAACCTTCATTTACTCCAGTCCTGACCCTCTTGCTCTAAATGCCACAGTAAATACTGAGCTAAATAAAGTCCATCTTTGGCTAACTGCCAACAAACTCACCCTTAACATTGACAAAACCTTCTATATTCTGTTTGGCAATAAATCCTCTAGTCTTATAAATCTCAAAATAAACAATACCCAAATTTGTAACAAATTAGATGGCAAATTCCTTGGCATTCTCATTGACCACAAGCTGAATTTCCAGGGACACATTCTAAATATATCAAAAAAAGTTTCAAAAACTGTGGGCATTCTTTCTAAGATCAGATATTATGTACCACGCCCTGCTCTGGTGACTCTCTATTACTCCCTTATCTATCCTTATCTCAACTATGGTATTTGTGCTTGGGGTTCTACTACCCAAAATCACTTACGTCCTCTAATTACCCAACACAAAGCCGCTATTAGAACAATATCCAACTCTGGCCCCAGACATCACTCGGTACCCCTACTCAAATCTCTTAATATGTTAGATATTAAGTCACTGCACATTCTCTCATGTGTATTATACATATATAAAACGCTAAACTATAATGCCAATCCTGATCTTAAAAGCTTCAGAGATGGTTGTAACAGAACCCATGAGCACCACACCAGAAATAAATACAGTTTTGATATTCCTAGAGTACGTCTTAATCAAACTAGAAATGCTCTGCAAATCAAGGGGCCCAGAATGTGGAATGACCTTCCCAACCATGTTAAAGACTGTACCTCTCTCAACCAGTTTAAGATAAAAACTAAACACTACCTAATAAATTCCCTGTAATCTACCTCACTCCTCTATTGTCAACCCATGTCTGTTATTTTCTTTTTATTTTCTTTTTTTTTTCTTTTTTTTTTTAATCAACACTGTTTGTCAACCTATTGTATTTGTGCTGCTTTTTCAGTCATGTTCCCCCTTTTTTTTATCTTTATTTGTATTTGTTCTCAACATCTTTTATTCTTTATGCTCAATTAGTATTAAGTTCTTGATATTAATGTTTTTCTTGCCCGAAACGCATTGCGTAATAGTGGCTTTAGGCATTGTATGTACTAGCTCTATCTATATATCAATCCATTAATGTAACATCACTTGTATGTATATACCTTACCTGAATAAACATCTGAATCTGAATCTGAATCTGAAACCTGTGTACTTCTGTATATTCGACCAAATATATATATAGTATCCTAGTGTCTGTGTTTATTTGTCACCATACTTTACGTAACAATAGAACCGTTACATTGGTGACCCCAGAGAGTTTCGACGATACCCAGCCACGATGGACTCTCACTGGACCTCTTCTGCTACTGTTTGCTGTGATGGAACACTGCCAACACCCTTGCCACAGCTATGATTTTCATCGCGTCCATCTCTGCATTTTCATCTACTACGGCTTGCTGCTCCACGATCGTTACTCACTCATCTGACAGCCTCATCAATGATTACATCATGTTGGATCTACAGCTTGTCCTGCCGACTCTCCGTCGCTGCCAGGGCACTGCTTGTCCTACGCCCACGTCAGCTGCTCTGTCATCAGATTCATCTACACGTTCACTGCATTTTGATACTCGGCCGACTCAAGCCCTTTGCGCAGTACAGGACTTACAGCTTGCGTTTCCGACACTTCGTCGCCTTCAGGACAATTCAGCTCTAGATGTGATTACCTCGTTGTCCTAACTACGTGCCTACATTACCTCCTAATGTCCTGGTGCCCGAGCCCATCCGCCCCGGATTTAACTGCTCCACCAGCGACCCAAGGACGCAACAATTATGCACATTCTTCTCTCCTGCTACACCGAGCTTGTCCACACACTGCCTACATCTTTTGGTACCAGACTACAATTTCCACAGTCAACAATGTAGTACCCGGCGTGTACAGTCCTAATCAACCCAAGACGCTACAGCTTCGACACAGAGCAGACAGCAGACTACGACCGCATCGAGCCGCCACGCTCTCGCTCCCCGAGTTCAGACACTCACAATTCTCAATCGAGCCGCCACGCTCTCCCACATAGAGCTCCACGACTCCGGCCTCACTCAGCTCTCTGCTCTGCTCCAGGCTTCGTCTCAAACGTCTGCGACACTGCTAAATCCAGAGACACATCCGCCGACTACGCAGTTCACTTTTCGACCACAGTTACCAGCAGCACCGCCACCTACGACAACAGACGATCCTGTACGACCTCCCACCCTACAACCCCAGTTACCAGCCGCACCACAACCTGATCCTACGACAACGGACGATCCTGTGCGACCTCCCACCCTACGAACCCAGTTAGATGACATCAGCGAAGAGGAGGAAGTTAACTTTGATGGTTATGTAACGCGAGCAGGGCGTACAATTCACCGACCAGCTAAGTTCCTTGGTCAAGTATTTTTCCTTTCATCCCCTGGGAGGGGGAGTTCTGTAGTGAGTAGATTATCCCAATAATATACTCGCTCCAAATGCTTTGTTAATATTCCTGTCAACCTTTGGAGATGAATGAGGTGAGGCGTTGCCCGGGCATATAAGCAGCAGAATAGCAAACATTCACCAGTCTACTTTCAAGTGTGGTCTAGAGCAGACACTTGCGAGATACTGTACCGACGCTCAGTGCGCTCAACTCACACCAAAGTATCACCTGTGTACTTCTGTATATTCGACCAAATATATATATATAGTATCTTAGTGTGTGTGTTTATTTGTCATCATACTTTACGTAACAATAGAACCGTTAAACGGGCATGAAAAAGTTAAAAGACTAAAGCTTAATACTAATTGAGCATAAAGAGTAAAATGAAAACATGGAATGAAAACATAGCTGAAAAAGCAGCACAAATACAATTCTGTCGACAAACAGCGCTCTTTAAAAAAAACAGACATTGGTTGACAATAGAGGGGTAAGGTAGGTTATAGGGAATTTATTAGGTATAGCTTCGTTTTTATCTTAAACTGGTTGAGAGAGGTACAGTCTTTAACATGGTTGGGAAGGTCATTCCACAATCTGGGTCCCTTGATTTGTAGAGCATTTCTAGTTTTATTAAGTCGTACTCTAGGAATATCAAAACTGTATTTATTTCTGGTGTGGTGCTCATGGGTTCTGTTACAACCTTCTATGAAGCTTTTGAGGTCAGGATTGGCATTACAGTTTAGCGGTTTATATATGTATAATACACATGAGAGAATGTGCAGTGACTTAATGTCTAACATATTCAGAGATTTGAGTAGGGGTACCGAGTGATGTCTGGGGCCAGAGTTGGATATTGTCCTAATAGCAGCTTTGTGTTGAGTAATTAGAGGACGTAAGTGATTTTGGGTAGTAGAGCCCCAAGCACAAATACCATAGTTGAGATATGGATAGACGAGGGAGTAATAGTTACCAGGGCTGTAACCCTTTCCACTACTGTCCACAAGATGGGTATGGGGTGCATAATAAATGAAGTAAACTTAAACTACTGATCTGATCAAAGTTGATTTGTTTTTGTATTGAGGCCGGTATTTGCTCTCCTGACTCCATGTATGACTAACCATCCTGTGAGATGGCAATATTAGATGAACTATTAGCTAGTTTTTTATCTACTCTGTCTAATCTTTCATATAGAATAGGGTAGCAGCACATATCTGCGTATATCTAAGCTTGGTAATAAAAAAATGATGTACAATGCTGAGAGTGTATCAATTTAGCTTGGTATAGTTAGTTTACATTAGTTAGCCTTCAAATTTTTATCTGATCTTTCTAATATTACTTACCGGAATTTACGATATATGTTTTAATAATGTAAGTCTCAACGCTTTAATTGAAAGCTATACGTTTTTTCTGTGGATATACACATAACTCCGACCACAATTGTAATGATTTTTATAAATCACTGACAAATTAAGCTTCTAAGTCTGAACTTAAATATAAATTATAGTATATAAGTACAATAATTTCGTGTTATACTATTATTATAATTTTCTATTTTGTAAATATTTTACTGAAATTTTGCTTAAGCTACTCAGTTATAAATATACCTCCATTTAAGAATTAAGATTTTGTTTTGATTTAATAGAAAATGGAAACGGCACCGCCCGACGCCATCACACAACAGTCATCACCGCTAAGCGTTCGCTGATTTTGATTGCAGCTTAAAGGAGGAAAAATCTATATGCAAACTATACATAGCACGAAGAAGAAGACAGATAACATTCCCCTTATTGTCACTGATGTCCCCTAGTGGAAGACACGTCCACCATATCTTGCTGCATTGCCCCAGGTGCCGCTGGAGCCACAGCCGGGATTGGAGTTCCTTCCAACGACTGGGAATCTTTCCTCTGTGGCTGCAGACCCACGACTGTGTTGTCATCGAGAAGAGACAAGCAAATTCATGTAAACTTTAAAGCAGAGACGCTAGTCGAGGAGAAGTATAAGAGCGCAATGCGTTTAAACGTCGAGATTGCTTATTACCTGACGAGATTGTAGGACTACTATCCTACGAGGGACTTTGCCGTGAACAAGAGCTGCCAGGGCCCCTTTCAACGGGCGTACTGGTAGTTTTTGCAACGTAATTCAGTAACCACATCAAGTGTGAGATAACAAGGACGCCCAGACACTCCTACAGTTACTGGGAAGATATAATCTCCTGATCTGCACCAATTGTCAAGAAAATGACGAAGCCTCACCAGTGTCCAGAGTGTGGGAAAATATTCAGTCACCTTGGACATATGAAATCTCACAGAATGGTGCATACTGATCTTAAACCCTATGAGTGCCCAGAATGTGGGAAAAGATTCAGTTATCATGGAACAATGAAGAGACATAGAATGGTGCATACGGAGGATAAACCTCATGAATGTCCAGAGTGTGGTAAAAGATTTTACCAGCTGGGAGATATGAAGACTCATAGAATGATGCATACAGGTGATAAACCGCACGAATGTCCAGAATGTGGGAGAAAATTCAGTCGTCGTGGACATATGGAGACTCACAGACTGGTACACACAGGTGATAAATCTTATGAGTGTCCCGAGTGTGGGAAAAGATACAGTCGGCTTGAACATATGAAAACTCATAGGATGGTACATACAGGTGATAAACCTCATGAATGTCCCTTGTGTGAGAAAAGGTTCAGTCGCCTTGGAGATATGAAAAGGCACATTATGGTGCATACGGGGGATAAGCCTCATGAGTGTCCAGAGTGTGGTAAAAGATTTATTCAGATTGGAGATATGAAGAATCACATGAAGGTACATACGGGTGCTAAGCCATTTGAGTGTGCCGAGTGTGCAAGAAAATTTAGTAAGCGTAGCAGTATAATAAGACACATGTTAGTACATAGGCCATTAGAGGATGAACCTTGCGAATGTCCTGAGTGTGGGATAACATTCGGTGGCCTAAAACATATGAAGTCTCATCACAGAAAGGTGCATGTGGATGCTAGCCTAAAACTTTCGAGTGTACGAAAATATTAAGGGGCTTCAAGATGTTTTGACACGTTAATTTAGTACATAGACCTGCAGTTATAAACCCCACTAATGTTCTTATAAGATCTACAGAAAAGAAACTGATAAATGTCACTAATGCTCTGATCAAACCTGCAGGTGATAAACCTCACTAATGCTCTAGTTGTAGGAAAATCAAAGATTTAGTCATCATAGCAGTATAATACAGCACATAATAAACTACAGTATATAGATAAATCTTATTATCTTTGCTGAGGTAAAAGACCTAGTAACCAAATTAGTTTGAGAAGGTATCAAATTTATTACATTTTACTAATTAGCATTGGAAATATTAGACAAGAAAATTATCAGAAATTTCACCGATATCAAAAGTTATCATTTCACTCTCCCAATGTAAAGTTTGGAAACGTGAGCTTCTGCAGGGAAAGGCTTTGTTGTCACTTTGTCCTGTGAACATATTCTGATTTTTGTATCGCAGAAGTAAATGACTTTTCAACAAGTAATTATAGTTGGAAAGCAAAGCTCCATAACATATATATTTTAAGTTATAAATTAGTCTTGTGTTATAAGGTCAGATGCTTTTGTTTTTCTTCCCATAGCCTAAGATAAAACATAGTTCAGAAATTGTTTAATTTACAATGTAATTTTTTGGGCAACTAGGTTTATAAAAAAATGTAAACATACATTGAAAACAGTCTCCGTGGTGTAGTGGTAAGACACTCGCCTGGCGTTCCGCGAGCGCTATATCATGGGTTCGTATCCTGGCCGGGGAGGATTTACTGGGCGCAATTCCTTAACTGTAGCCTCTGTTTAACGCAACAGTAAAATGTGTACTTGGATGAAAAAACGATTTTTCGCGGAAGAGGATCGTATTTCAGGGACCTGCCCGAAACGCTACGCGTACTAGTGGCTGTACAAGAATGTAACAACTCTTGTATATATCTCAAAAAAACAATATATACAGTATATAGTAAGTAGAAAATCGGTTGGAGATGTGCACAAAATAAGTTTATTTTATTGATTGGAATAATATGTAATGAATTTCAGCCAGGAATCAGGAATATCATCAGTATTTCTCCCAGTGATTTCTATTTACTCTCACATATATTTTTATAAATTTACTAATTAAAACTTTTGATTGTAGCTTAAGAATTAGAGTAGCTTTTGTATCATCTTGCCTCATGACTTTATATTAGCCTGACTGGACTTTATATTAGCCTGACTGGCATTTATAGTAGCCTGACTGGCATTTATAGTAGCCTGACTGGCATTTATATTAGCCTGACTGAAGCAATTATATTAGCTTGAATTCAGCATTTAAATTATGGTGCTTACTTACTAATAGTTTTTAAGTTATCTGTTTTTAAATAACATTTTAAAATATAGAATTTTTATAATTTAAATGTATATGTAAAGGTTTAAATATTACATAGTGTGCAATATATCTTATCAATATAATAAAAATATTGTTTTGTAGAATAATTTTGTGCTGCTTTGATGCATGCTATGTATAGTTATAATAATAATAATACAGTAATATGTTCCTCTATATAAAATATATAGAGGAACAATGGGTATCGTTCATTACATTGCAACCACATATGTTGCAGTGGTTACTTAGGAGGTACAGTAATTGTATATTATATAATATACATCTACTGTAATAACTAATAACCCCAGCATTTTGGGCATATCTTAAAATAATCAGTAAATTTAGTTTTAATTTTATTGGGGTAACCCTTAATGCTGTGAGAAAAGTAAGCTAACATATATGAATTGTTAAAGAAATCTGCAAATTATAAACTTTTTTTTTTAATGTGATATTGATGAAAGGCATAGACTACTTTTTATAGAATCTTTAGCTTTAGAGGTAACTGCAATATACTAACAGAACAAATATAGTATAATTATTTGTATTGTGTATATTGTTGATATATAGAATAAGAAATTATATTGTAGAAACATGTGCAATAGTTAGTACACCACCAAACTTGGGATCAGTGTTGATATGTTCATATTGAAAGATTAGATAATGAATTGTGAGTGTACTTGAGTAAATGTCACAATAGGAGAGAAAGGCTTATAAACTGGGCAGATATAGTGAGTTTGAAGACTTGTAGATTGAAAGTGAAGAGGTCACAAGAAGTATGGAAGAAAGGCATAAAGGGAAAAAATGATGCCCATTGTTCTAAACTTGACACATCCAATGACCGATCTAGCAACACAACAATTTTGTCTTGTGTAACCACCTCCTGTCTTTCCCTCGCGCTCCTTCACACATAAGTGTGGTGGTAATCCATTGCCCTGATTCTAATACACGTGGGTAATATAATATTTGGTAGCGAACTGTCTGTTGAAGTTAATAACTTGACTCACTATAGTTAGGGCTATTTATATATTTAAGATAGGTTAGATAAATGCCACATACTGTGCCTCTTCATGTAATGCATAATGACAAATTTTCCCCATTCATTGACATTACATGGACAGAGGAGCAGAAAGCACTTAGACAAGACCGTGCATAATGTTGTTGTTCAGGTTGGCTGGAAAATTGGTTATCAGGATGCACACATCATGTAATATTAAATTTAAATACTGTACATCCAAGTTGGGTAGACATCTGACAAAATGACAGATTAGTTTTAATACTGATAAATGTAACGTAATGCATATTTGACAAAATTACAAGAGAATCAAGGCTAGTGACCTAAAGCGAATCAAGCTTTATACTAAGGCTTAGCAACAATAATTCTCACTTGTACAACTCGCAAATTTGTCTTTCATGAGAACGTTGCATATACTCTTGGTCATTATACTTAACAAAAAAATTATACCAAAGCATGGAAAAAAACCCACATGAACCCCATTTTGAATGCTAAATATGTACTGTCTTGAATGAAGAATAAGAGGCAATTTAATGCATATAAAGTATTTAAGATAATTAAATCACATGACAATTTTAATCCAGAGAAATATTTAAATTGTGCATTATCAAACATTACTTGAAACTACTGTATAACTAAAGAGTAAATACTTTTACACAAAGCGAAAGGCTTTTAATTTAATCAAATACAGTAGTACTGTAAGTACATGGATCAGCTTGCCCAAGGATATAATTCCATGTATACACTTAAATGGGATATTGATAAGTACTGCTTTCAAATCCACACTTAACATTTTTGTCTCTCCATACACTTTATATACAAAAACAACACTGCTGCTTCTATTATTTTGTAATCCTTTTGTAAGGTGTAACGAGCAGCCAAAGCTAAAACTTTCGCTTGCACACTGGCGGGTGTAAGTCTTGGTGTGTCAGTGTAACTGTTTTGCCAGTAGGTGGTGAGTCAGGAGTAGATTAATGTACTTTGTTTAATATTTTATAAATGTCTTTAAGTTGATATAATTATATAGTCAAACATACACTTATGCATTTGTTAATCCACCCTTTATAGCTGATCCATCAGGGACATAATGAATGTCTTAGCTTTAATGATTCCAACATCACACATGTATTCTTATGTTACCGAGTTACTTACGTCACTGTGACTTGGTATTTTGCCCCCACTGTGGGATTTTACCGAGGAAAATATATTCCATGAAATAAATTACCTCTATAATCAATGGTTAGAGGGTGACTAAAATATCAGTTAATTAAACAGTAAACATGTTGTGGGTAGAGCAGTACTACCCTGGCAGCTGGTAAATACCTAATGCGCATAAAGCAAAAAAAAAAAAATTAAAATAAATTTAAATACAGCTGCTTGTTAAGTCCTTTACGGCATATATAGTTGCTAGGAAAAAAGAGGTAATAAACACAAATTCTTTACTTAAAATAATGAAAATCTGTACATAAAAAAATGACAAAAACCCAGAAATACTTGGCTTAACACCTGACAAAAGCAAAAGAATTTACGTTAAATTTAAGTGACTGTACACTTTATACAAGGACTGACTGTCTTCGTAGGTGTCGTAGTTAAGACCTCATCAGCAGAGGGAAGACGTGTAAGGTTTGAGCACCTGAAGTGTCTGAGGCTCCACGAAAACGAATATATACAGGATAAGGCACACCGAAGGGCGAGCTTGGAAGTGGGGACAAAAGAAGAATAAAAGGGGTTCAGCTATAGCTTTGGAGGAGAAATAAAGTGCCATGGCTAAACCCAGCTGCGTGGCATTTGGTTGAGGCAAGTACTCGGCAACAACAGGGACATCACAAAACTCACATCAGTTAGTTTAGTTCATTTATTATGCACCCCATACCCATCTTGTGGGCGGTAGTGGAAAGGGTTACAGAGGCACATAATGGGCTCAGGGACTGAACCCGACAATTCATTTACCTAAGCAAGTTACAAAATTCAGTATTTTCTGACCAGGGGGAAAAAGACACAGGCCGATTGGGGCTTAAAATTTTATTAGTAAATTAAATTCTGCAGAACATGTAAATAATATAAGTATAAGGAATTAACAAATGTAACTTAAGGAAGTTAAGGAATTAATTCCTTAATTAATTAATAAATCCTTAATTAAGTTAAGGAATTAACAAATGTAACATGTCCATGTCTGAGGACTAAATTGACTTAAAATGTACCCCCGTAGTAGTAAGCATAGCCTAGTGACATGGCAAACACGTTCTGCAGAAACCTAATGGCAGAAGAAATGTAATTAGAACTAGGTATGACAGTCAGGACACAAAGGGGAAATAAAGTGTATAGACACAACACTTAACGGAGCCCGACCAAGACAAAATGGGATATCCTAGAATTAACAGGCGGGCAGAAAATACCTAGTGACTGGGGAAAACTGATATGACAAATGGAAGAAGTTTTCCCAGGGCGTGAGGCCGGCCGCCAAGGAATAAGGAGAAGGGTTTCCTGACTCTTACTAGCACCTAGACTGGGCAAAGGATTAGCTGCGGACAGCGGGACACTTGGGGACCGGCGCTGCACCCCCACCGCAGGCCAGCGGCCGGACCCCCCCCCCCGAAGGGCGAGGCCCGCTGGCCGCAAGGAGGCCTCAGAGTGGCGGAGCAACAACGTCCCGGACGTAGTCAGCTGGGGGTTCCAGCTGGTTGCTGGACCCGCCATTATCTCCGTTGGCGAGCCCATCAAGAGAGCTGAGTGGCCCTGCCAATTCTAAAGGTAAAAGGGCGTGGTCGGCTGGAGGCGAGCCTAGCTCTGCGAGGGCGGCGCGAATTAAGTGCCCTGGAGAAGTGTTGCCTGTTCACTGGGGCACGGGCCGGGTAGAACTTGTCGGGGGGGGGGCGCTCGCTGGGCTAGGGTATGCGTGCGTCCTGCTCTGTGCTTGTAGGATCCGAAGAGTGTTGATTCCTGACCATGTAAACGATACCTGGTCCAGTCGGAGTGTGCGTCGACTTTTTGTCGCGTAGATCACCTCCCCCGGGCTGAAAGATATAAGGCAGTAAGGGTGGGCAGAAGCGGCATGCAGTGTTATCGTGACAGGCAAGAGCACAGACGAGAGGTAAACCCTAGCTGAATCAATACGGAGGAGACGAAAAAACGGGGGGAGGGGGCCCAGCAGCAGGAATTAAGAGATTCCTTAATTAAACAATCCTGGATGAATAAGAGTTTTCCGAATAACTATACTGAAGCAATGAAGGGGGCTAACAATTCTAAGAATCTTCCAGCAAACGGAAGGGCGAAGTACCTTTGCTAGGAGCAAAGGTGGGAGAAAGCCAGTAGGAGAACAGCAAGGAAGCACAAAGCAACTATATAAACGGATAATACGAAACACTATAAATCTTGATAATATAAACAATACATATACCAAGAACGGGTATATACAACAAAGCAATATATACATAAACAATAAAATGGAATAAGAACCAATTCTTAAAGCCAAATCTGTAACATGCTTGTGTCCTAAGCGGATGAAGAATGTGAGCGGGGAACATTACCCTTGGTCTCCATCCCATCTCTGCCTCCAGACGGGCGATAGAGCTGAATAGAAGCCAAGGAGTCTGCCTTAAGTGGCCGCTGAGTGTAGTCTTGTGTTGTCAATGAGCGTCTGCAAGCCGCAGCTAGTACGCCGTGAACTTCGGCAACATCTTTTAGAACAGGAGCAAAGTGAAATCGACGGCAGGGAACTGGCATCCAGTAACTTTAATAAGGATAATATTAAGAATACAATGTCGTAAATAACCGTACAATGTAAGAATACAATGTAATGTCGTAAATAACCGATGACGGCAAGTGCCGCAGAATAGAAGAAATTAAGAAAGCAACGCCAAACCATAATAACAATTTATATTCTTGATAAAATAATACTGGAATGACAGTAACGATACGGAATAATATTAATACTACAATATAGCCCAGCAAATAAGGGAAGATAATAGTATTAACGTAGGCCCTGGGCGGCTGCATCCCGGCGCCGCTGCGTGCGTTGTAACGGTGATAAGAGGAATATCCGGCTCGCGTTCTCTTCCTCACCGCAGTAGGGTGAGGAGGGGAAGGGGGGGGGTTCCGGCTTGTCGTGGCTGCGAAAAAAGGGAACATAAGAAGCCGACGTTGTGCGCCAAGCGGGCAGAGCACAGGGAAAGGAATAGCAGTTGGAGGTAAGGGCCCCTAACCTAATGATAGATGAGGTTAAATTAAATAGAATACTATTACGTAGTAAAAAACAACAATGACGAAGGAACAAGAAGAGTAAACAAGCCCAGAAGGCCGGATGGCCAAAGAACGTTAGCGACCGTATGGCCAACAACATGCTGGCTGACCGCTGACCAACAGCATGCTGGCCGACATCATGCGACTGACTGGCTTATGCTTGCCGTATGGAAGGCCGAATGGCCAGTTTGCATGACACCGTGCGCGAGGCCATGCTAAACTTCTCTGTAGCATTCCAAATGTATCTTAATGTACTGCCGAAACGATGAAGAATGGGTGGTCAAATATAATGCACAATATTTAGAATATATAATGAGGGAAACGAGTGTAATAGGAAGAAATAACCAGAGAAAAAAATGGGGGGGGGACCCAACCCGAATGCACTGCAACTAGCGTACCCTAGTTGAAATTAACTTAATGGCGCAGAGGCAAAGCAATAGATTAATACAAATCCTAATTGAAAGTCCCTTAATATAACAAATTAAACGTGAAACTTAAGCAAATGGCCACTGCCTTTTGGAAACGAAAGGCGGTGGAGTTTCTGATGGGGAAGGAAGAGACAATTGGCAGACTGGAGCTGCCTCGTATGGGTCAATAGGCCTTCTGCAGTTACCTTTGTTCTTATGTTCAATTACGCACCGCGTTCCGCAAGGCGCGGTGCGGACAGTCTGGGTGGCATAAATAGCGCGGGAAGGGAGGTCTCGCCCTCACTCCATTCCCGACGGCCCGCGATTCACGAAGCGGCTCCACGCTCAGCGCCGCGCCTCATCGACACGTGGGCCAGTACTCTATGCTGCTTCTCAAGCCTGCTTTCTGTGTACACGAGATTTCTCAAGCAAAGGGACCCCATCCCCGCTACTATGGTCCCAGATATGACGTTCGCTGATCCTTTGGGGCCTTCGGCATCCCAGGTCGGTACGGCAGGGGCTCCCTGCCCTACTCAGCAAACCTTAAGGTAAAAGAGTTTTCCTGTTCAAATTAGTCAGGAGTATCCCCAGTGCTGGCGTGTGTTTGCGCCGCCCCTCGCGGTCCGTTCGTACCGCCCTAGCTAGTTCCCTGGGCCTTCCGCCTGTTTGCCTGCCTGGGGTTGCAGATGCGCCTCCAGGTCAGGACTGGTGTGCTGGTTGTCTGCGGCGACTCATGTGGCCAGGTTTCGGTGGTCCTGGGGCCCGGCCCTAATGCATGCTCGGTGGAGCATTCGTCTCAGGTGTGCCCTCCCAGGCGTTTTCGGGAGCCTGGTTTGTTGTGCCCCTAGGCTTGCCCCCTAGGGGCCATGTTTCGCCCGCGCCTGGTCGTGCGTGCACGGCCAGGCTCCCTACTGTGGTCTGGCTCGCCCACTGTGGCGACGACACGTGGCTGGTTTCTGTGGACCTGAGCCCTGGGGACCAAGCCCGGTAAGCGGCGCCCACGTGGCTTGGAGCTCGGTGGAGCTCTCGCCCCAGGGATGGGGGGCGAGAGCCCCCCATCTGGCTGGTGAGCCCCCCGTTCCTTCCCCCCACCCAGGCGTCTTCCCTGGAACCCGGTTTGTTGCGTCTCCTAGGCTTGTCCCTAGGGGCCAGGGTTCGTGACGCGCTTGGTCGTGCGTGTCCGGCCAGGCTCCCTGCGAGCGTCCTGGCGTCACCCTTGGTGGCGACGCCTCCTGGCTGGGTTATTTAGTTGTCTTTGTCCCTAGGGCCCGCCCCTAGGGGCCCATGCCAAGGTCGGCATCACCCACGTGGCATGGCGCTCCGTGGAGCGCTTGCCTTGGGTTGTGTTCCGCTTCCTCCTGTCCCTCTCCCTCGCGCCCACGGGCAGGAGGCGCCCTTGTGGCGGCGGTGCCCCGGTGGGTAGGCCCAAAGCTTTCTTGCTAAAGGCTGCCTTTGCGTCAGCCGGTGTCGCCCGGCATGTTCTTTCTCAGACGTTTGTCTGGACGGTGTAGCCCAGCTTGTTCGTCCCAGTTGTTTGTCCGTCCCCCAGCCTGTTCGTACCTAGACGTTTGTCTGGCTGGTGTAGCCCAGCCTGTTCGTACCTAGACGTTTGTCTGGCTGGTGTAGCCCAGCCTGTTCGTACCTAGACGTTTGTCTGGCTGGTGTAGCCCAGCCTGTTCGTACCTAGACGTTTGTCTGGCTGGTGTAGCCCAGCCTGTTCGTACCTAGTCGTTTGTCTGGCTGGTGTAGCCCAGCCTGTTCGTCCTAGACGTTTGTCTGGCTGGTGTAGCCCAGCCTGTTCGTCCCAGTTGTTTGTCTGGCTGGTGCAACCCAGCTCGTTCGCCCCAGACGTTTGTCTGGCTGGTGTAGCCCAGCTTGTTCGTCCCAGACGTTTGTCTGGCTGGTGTAGCCCAGCTCGTTCGCCCCAGACGTTTGTCTGGCTGGTGTAGCCCTGCTCGTTCGTCCCAGACGTTTGTCTGGCTGGTGTAGCCCAGCTCGTTCGTCCCAGACGTTTGTATGGCTGGTGTAGCTCAGCTCGTTCGTCCCAGACGTTTGTCTGGCTGGTGTAGCCCAGCTCGTTCGTCCCAGACGTTTGTCTGGCTGGTGTAGCCCAGCTCGTTCGTCCCAGACGTTTGTCTGGCTGGTGTAGCCTAGCTCGTTCGTCCCAGACGTTTGTCTGGCTGGTGTAGCCCAGCTCGTTCGTCCCAGACGTTTGTCTGGCCGGTGTAGCCCAGCTCGTTCGTTCCAGACGTTTGTCTGGCTGGTGTAGCCCAGCTCGCTCGTCCCAGACGTTTGTCTGGCTGGTGTAGCCCAGCTTGTTCGTCGCAGACGTTTGTCTGGCTGGTGTAGCCCAGCTTGTTCGCCCCAGACGTTTGTCGGGCTGGTGTAGCCCAGCTCGTTCGTCCCAGACGTTTGTCTGGCTGGTGTAGCCCAGCTCGTTCGTCCCAGACGTTTGTCTGGCTGGTGTAGCCCTGCTCGTTCGTCCCAGACGTTTGTCTGGCTGGTGTAGCCTAGCTCGTTCGTCCCAGACGTTTGTCTAGCTGGTGTAGCCTAGCTACAACAACAACAATACAATACAATACAATTTTATTTAGGTAAGGTACATACATACAATAAATATTTACAAGGATTGTTTAACTTATAGGTATAGCTAGTACATACAATGCCTAAAGCCACTATTACGCAAAGCGTTTCGGGCATGATAAACTTAAATGACAAGCTTAATACTAATTGAGCATAATGAGTAGAATGAAAACAAGAAATGAAAACATAGATGAAAAAGCAGCACAAATACAATTATGTCGACAAACAGCGCTCTTTAAAGAAAAAAACAGACATTGGTTGACAATAGAAGGGTAAGGTAGGTTACAGGGAATTTATTAGGCATAGCTTCGCTTTTAACTTAAACTGGTTGAGAGAGGTACAGTCTTTAACATGGTTGGGAAGGTCATTCCACATTCTCGTTCGTCCCAGACGTTTGTCTGGCTGGTGTAGCCCAGCTCGTTCGTCCCAGACGTTTGTCTGGCCGGTGTAGCCCAGCTCGTTCGTTCCAGACGTTTGTCTGACTGGTGTAGCCCAGCTCGCTCGTCCTAGACGTTTGTCTGGCTGGTGTAGCCCAGCTTGTTCGTCCCAGACGTTTGTCTGGCTGGTGTAGCCCAGCTTGTTCGCCCCAGACGTTTGTCGGGCTGGTGTAGCCCAGCTCGTTCGTCCCAGACGTTTGTCTGGCTGATGTAGCCTAGCTTGTTCGTCCCAGTCGTTTGTCTTGCTGGTGCAGCCCTGCTTGTTCGTCACAGCTGTTTGTCTGGCCGGTGGAGCCGGGTCCATAGAATTACCCAAATCGGCCCAAAACTACACAAATCGTCCTAGCATTACGTAAGTAATGAAGAAATATGGTATATTTACTTACTATAATGTTGGTGCTACACGTAGAACATGATCAAACCTATTTTTACTCTGAAATAATCTAATTTCATAACGAAATGAGACGTAAATATGTGAGAGGTGACGCCATAGGAAGTCGACGGTCCAAGCGACAATTATGTGGAGCGACTTATCCAAGATATATGGTCGCCTGGAGAGTGTTTGCTGCCATATCAGCCTCCTGTACACAGTGATCCAGTCGTCGTATTTCATGGCTCAAATTGTCGCAAATTTAATTGGTAATATTAATAAGTAGAATGTGTATTTATAATAATATTTATCATAAACAGCCACAAAATATTTAATATTTATTAAAAAAAGTGTCTGGAAGTTAAATCAATTCCACATAGACAATAAATTTGTTATATAGATACTAGCGTTATTCGTTGGTATGCGTTCGCTATTTAAACTACTCCAGTCCTTTTCGTTCATAGAACACCGAACCCTACACGCTCTCTAATATATTGCTTAATTAACAAATATTCACAAATAAAGATTATATTTATATATGTTATCAGAAAGGCAGATATAAAATAGTATGTGTTAATGCATCACAGAGATTATACCTTATTAGAGAGGAAAAATATTCATATTTTAATCAAGGCTTCTTGGCCAAAGCTCACCCTTTCGATGGGAACTATGACCTTTTGAAAATCAATGTTAATTGAATCTAGATATTGTAAAAAACGAAGTTTTTTATGTCATCAGAAAGACATATAAGCTGCATGTTAATACTTTGGTATAAATATAACTGAAGTGAAAGTGAAGATATATGCCTTTTTATAGGCATAAAACTTGGCATAGGCATTTACTTGATGGCTCGCTCAGGGAGTGTGAAGGCCTGCACACAAGCCAATCAATTTTATAATTAATGTACATATATGCAAAGTAACGTCAAAGGTTTTTATTTCAGAATAAAGACAGATGTAGACGATAATGTAAATACATTTCAGGGATTAGGCAAATCGGGCCTTGCATTAAGTTTTCATGAATTAATTGTTTTTCGGCAACCTAACCTACCTAACCTAACCTAACTTTTTCCGCTACCTAACCTAACCTATAAAGATAGGTTAGGTTAGGTTAGGTAGGGTTGGTTAGGTTCGGTCATATATCTACGTTAATTTTAACTCTAATAAAAAAAATTGACCTCATACATAATGAAATGCGTAGCTTTATCATTTCATAAGAAAAAAATTAGAGAAAATATATTAATTCAGGAAAACTTGGCTTATTAGGCAAATCGGGCCTTGAATAGTAGGCCGAGAAGTGCGTTCTGGCTACTAGGTACGACATATATCTATATATATATATATATATATATATATATATATATATATATATATATATATATATGTGTGTGTGTGTGTGTACATGTATGTATGAGTGTGTGTACATGTGTATACAACATCAATAATTTTGTAACTAGCGTCAAACACTGTTACTTGCTTAGTTGCTTAGCTAACCGAACTAGAGGGTTCAGTTCCTGAACCGACTATGTGCCTCTGTAATCCTTTACACCATCGCCCACGGGATGGGTATGGGGTGCATAATAAAGAAAGAAATAGAAGAAATTGAAATTGCATAATACGGTTATTGACATTCAATAATAGTAAGATAAATCAATGAGGACCAAATGGGAGACCAGTGATCAGATGAATATTACAGACTCAAGAGTAGCCTTCTCTTCTTGTATATAAATGAAAAAATAAATTCGTTTGTTTAATTCTAATGCTTGTAGGCGAGAACAGTTGTGAACGCCAGCTAGCGCACAAGTACATGAGCGCCCAAAATACTTTTACACAAAAGACATGTACAGACAGGCGTGTGGCTTCTGACTTCTTTTTTATTGATTAATATTAAATATTAGGCGCTTACCTATAATAGTTATCATTTTATGCAAGTATAACTATCACATAATAAATATAAAAGGAGTTTATCAAAAAACTGACAGAAGTGTTGTGTTTTGTGCGTTGTATCGTGTTTGTGGGCATTCGGGTGTGTTGTGTTTACGCTGGCGGGCGGCGTCCTTACCAACTCCGGATTATGTCTATTACATCACTAAACTTCATTTAATAACTATATGCCTGTTAAATAGAAGATTTTAATTGTTAATAGTATTATATTGTCGTTTTAATATGGAACACGTACACATATGCGAAACGTCTAAAGCTGGTGTCCGAAGTGGTAAAAATATTAGTGTGTGATGTTGTCAATGTACGGAGTGTCTTGTATCCGAGTCCATAGGAATTACTGTTTGTCCTGGCGCCATCTATGTTTTGACAGCAGTACTACAAATGTTCCCACGTTATGTGATGATCGCTATACGGGTGTACGTTACGGTCAGTTGCTCTTCTATATATGTTTATGGACAACGTAGGTGATTTGAGGCAATTTGCGGCCAGAGTGAAATAGTATCCACGCGGTGAGTGATGGAGGAGGATATATACTGCTGTGTACTCGACCAGCGGGTGAGAGGTAAGTTATATCAAACAATTATGGGGAATAGATGGGTTATTTTAAGCGTAGAATGTCAGGTAACCGGTAACTACACAGATGGTGTAGTGTTTTTTTAAGTCTTTATTTACTAAAGTGGAACATTACATTATGCCTTTAGCTGAACAAGTCTACTGGTGGGGGAAGTAGACGGGTTTTATGAAAGTATTTTACCTAAATATTTGTATTTGGTTAACTAGTTCAGCCGTTACCAGGGAGGGTGTTCTTTTAATCTAATCTAAAAATTCTAGCCGGACGAAGTGGTTTGCCAGGGTGCTTAACATTTAGTTTAGTTCACTTACTATGCAGCCCATGCTTAAAGAATGCAAGTTTATCATATTGAATTTACCGTAGTTTTACTGCATTTAATATACCGTTTTTACCCTAATTATGTCGGGTAAAGGCCGGTCGTGGAAAGTTCTTAATATAGCAAGTTTTAAAAGGAAAAGTTTGAGTTAACTTTAACGCTTAAGTTAGTGACCAATGTTACTAGAATCTAACATTGCAAGTGCCATTTCTCTACTCTTTTTGAGAAACATGACTAGATACATGAATCGCATAGTTTTATTACTAAATGTTCATGGATTAGGTTCCATAGTTGAGGAAATGGTGATAAGGTTTGTGATTTTGTGTACCTTGACTTAAGCAGAGATTTTGATAGTGGCGGAAAATTGATAGGGGCTCGGATCATTGGGAATGCTGACTGAAGTTGATTAGGTCATGGCTATACCAAAGGAAATTAGTATAAATGGGGTTAAGTTGGGAGAAGTGTTGTAAGTAGTGCCTAAAAGCTCTCCTTGGACCTCGTTATTCGCAAGATTATGGTTTAGACTGCAATAGTTGCAGAATTGGTAAATAAAAAATACCGATGCCCTGTATAGTTTTGAAATGGTTAAGACTACCAGATGCAGTTTAATGCTGACAAATGTAAGGTTTGGGGGCTAGGTAAAGAAGAGATAGATGGTGTAGATTGTTAAGAGTATTAAATTTTTTGCAGGTGGTAAATTCTCAGAGCTGGCACTGCTCTCCAGCCTGGGATATTGATTGGTTAGTCTTCAACTGCCTCCCAACATGGTAGTGAGGTCCTGAGCTGACATGCAGTGAGGAACGTGGAAAGCTTCCTGAATTGGCACATGGTATGCCTCCCTTTCAAACTAGCAGCTGGCACAAATGTTCCAGCTAACATCAGAATAGTGGATGAAGCCCACACTAAAATGTAAGTGGTACAGTAAATGGACACCCCTCCCCCCCCCCCTCCTGACACTGAACAGTTGGGAGGAAGGGGGGGGGGGAGAAAGTGTGGCTTATAGTTCTATTGCTACAGAATCTTTTGCCATAAGCCAGTGGCAGTGCCTATTGGCACTTGCTATTCAGAATCTCCCCCTTACATAGTTAATTAAAAACGAAATGCTGTAGACAAGGATAACTTTTGAAGGTTAACTTACCTTACCCTCTTGTACCATGTTACTCAACCATAACATAACCACCACACCACCCATTCTTCTAAAATAACATCCCATATGATAAAAACTTCTGCTTTTAATAAATATTTCTAATTTTAATATTAGTTGGCTTGCATGGTGTATTAATCATTCCTTTGGCAGAACTGTAGCTAAATTGTTCCCACAACATTTAATCCATTAACAGTACTGTATCGGGTTCATAAAGTAATTTATAATAAAGACCAAGTGTGGTCATGAGTGCTGCAGATGGGGGAGATAGAACCTTACACCTGCTGAAGTGTGGTGATAACTGGAGAGAATATGGCCTTGTATAGTTGCTAGTGTAAAAATATTACTAAATTTAGTAAAATCACATTGTCTTGGTGGTATAGTTGGGTTAATTATGAATTTTCAGACTAAAAAGCTTGGTACATAATTCAACAGAATTTGTCCCCCTAGTAGTAAGCAGTGGTTGCAAAAGAATAATAATTTGTATATATAAATTTTGTATTGCTTTTATTCAAATGTTATACATGGTTGTTAAATTAAAGTTTTTGCAATGTTCCAGAAAAATGTTCATGACTAAAGTTGTTGGAAAATAAAATTTGTATAGGATGTTGACTTGAAATGACTATAGCGTTGTTTGTAATTAATAAAGATGGGACAATAAGATAGTTAGTGTGCCATTTAAAACGGCAACTGTTAAACTGGTGGTACAGGTATGAACAAAATAACATCGCTATGCAAATAACTTTTTAGTAATATTTGCTGTTCACATGACAGGTTGTGGAAGGTCCTGGCAACAAAGAGCTGCAGGAAAATACTTGCAGATCTACAGTAAGTAGTGTTGTGTACATTGGAATTAGAGGGTAGAAGTTAATTGCTAAAAACCTATTAAATATTAGGGTATGGAAATTGAATGGGTATGGAAGTCTAGGCTTAGGCTAGTAGGTACCATATCTGCAAGTTTAGTCCTTTCAGGAATGTATTGAATAGAATGGTATGTTGAAATTGTGAAAATTGTAATGTGGGGCATTAGATCTTAAACAGCATAGTTGAGGGTGTTTTATTAATAATTTTAATGAAATATAAATCTTGTTTAGTTAACATTAAATGTATAACACTGTTAAGGGTAATCATGAGTCAAATAAAGTTAATGGCAGGAAAAGTTTTGTTCTAAGTGATGGTATTTTTCCCTTGAAAGTAAAAAAAAAACATTTAATGTTTACTTTAGCTTGGTTTTAAATTTATATAGTTTTCCAGAATGTGGTTTGGAAAGTCCAAAAGTCCCAATTGCTTAAACAGAATCAGGCGAGTTGTAGTAAAGGTTAATCTGAATAGATTTGCATAAAAGTAAAAATAAGTAATAACTTAAACAATATAGCATTGGCTAAAGATAAATGTAAATTGCCATTGAAGTGCAGTTGTGGATAGTTTCTCAAATGACATTTACTGAAACTTGGCAAATTGATGCCATATATATTTATATTGCTAAATTAGATATTTACTACTGCTACTAGAATATGTAGGAAAGGTAAATTCCTTAAAGCAATTTTTTCCATCAGAATTTGTAAACTACTGAATGCTAATTTGAAAAGTAAAGAAAGATTGGCTTTAAATCTGAAATTAATTTGTTGAAATATTTTTCAGGTGAAAGTGATTGATGCATGGACTGGCTTGGAGTGAGTCTCCTTTACTCTACAAAAGTGGGTGAGTTTGAACTTGATGTTTTAGCTATATCAATGACCTAATCTTAATTCTCTTATCTAGTCCATTTATAGGTGTGTAACCATGTCCTACTGTTACAACCCACAGGGATGATGCAGTTTGTACTGATCCTACCCCATTTCATAAAAGGGGACCAGGCAGTCTTGCAGATTTCCCTGGCTTGGCTTTTTCAGAGCTTTGCTCTACTACCCATCTAATAGATGGACTAGATTTGCATAGGTTTAGGGACCCTTAACAATGGTTACATTGTTAATCCTCACAGGGCTTGTTTGCTGAATGGGTGGATGCATCTAAAGCTTTAGTGCCTAGCATGCATTGTACAGTGCTTTGAGTAAAGCATATGCACAATGTGTTGATGGCACTAAAGTGGTGGATGTAATGCACCCATTCAGGGAACAAGCTCTGCACTAAAACCAGAGGAAGGGATAGGCCTTGCTGAGCCTATCTTGAAAGATAGGCTGTTAGGATTTTTTGGGCTTATTATTAGGCATTGGTGATAATAAAAGTAGTGTCCCTGTTTAATGTTTATTTTTCTTTTACAGGTGATTGTCTCTGGAGTTGTCTTGGCCTTTTGGATCTTGTTCATCTAGGAGCATCTGTCCCACAACCTGAAACAGTAATAAATATTAGATGTATTATAAATACTATATGTAAAACTTATTAAATAAAACAATTTTAATGAAACTACTTTATATACCTTATCCTGGAAATTGTTTACTACTATTGATGTAATGTTTAAACATCTGAAATTTTTTTACTTTGAAAAATAAATACTTGGTAAAATTTACACCTATTTGTAACTTGTTACATAGGTGCATGCAAAATGCATTGAAAAGATGTAAAAGTGGACTACCTATTCAATTTACATAAACTGACTAATATTTCAGACTAATTTGCAATATTTAAGTGGAAGAAACTTTAGTCAATATTTTAGTTTTCATATTTGAAAGTAAATTTAAAGCTATGCAACACCTAAGTATTGTACAAATTATGATTAAATTAACTAAAGATCATTGTTAAATTTACAATACATTCGAAAAGTGACATTGAAAACCATGTTGTATAGATGCTTCAAAGTCTTTGGCAACTTAAATTTAATCAAAGCTCTTAAATGATTTGTCTGCCAAACTTGTCAGATATAATGAAATATTTTATCTAGATTAAAACCATCTTTGTTTGAAAGGGCAAAACAGATTACTGTCAATTAGTTTGACCTAACATCTGCAAGGTCCTGAAGGAATGGAATTTTTTTTTTTTAAAAACTGTTTGCTAAAAACAAACCCTGCCTAATGAACCTACTCATTTTTTTTAGAAATGGTAATTGCAACATTACCAAAGGCCATTGTTTTAATAGCCAAAGTACCAAATGAAAGACCAAGAAGCAACAAACAGGTACATGGTAGAAAGGACAAAAGAATGGTTATGAGGACCCTTTCATTTGTTAAAGAAATGACTGGTAAAAATGCTGTCGTACCACAAGGGGTCTTAACCCTTGTCATATACATCACTGACATTAATCTAACTATTACCAACCACAAAAATTGCTGATAACATGTTATAAAGAATATAATATTGAGGCCTTAATGCAGATCTCTAACTCTACAAATAGTAACAAGACTGGCAATTTCTTAATATAAAACAAAAAAAATCCAAGACCTTGCACGTGAGCCAGAACAATCCATATCACAACTACCACATTAAAATGAAACAATGAAGGTAAGGTAATTACCAAACCGGGAAGGCCATGTAGCACCATCAGAGGGCGCTAAATATCACCAAGAATGCCAATACGAGAACAAAAACGCATAAGGCGAACGATATCAAAAGTATCCGATTCACCTAGAATTCTATCGAGGGACAAGTGACTGCGAGGGACGGTCGGAAAGCAAGACACACGCTCGTCCTGGAAGTCAGGACATTCAACAAGGATATGCACAACTGTAAGAGGGACAATGCAATTCGGACAATAAGGAGCAGGGCGGCGCTCCATTAAGTGACCGTGGGTTAAGCGGGTATGACCAACCCACAGCCGTGCCAAAGCAGTGTCCCACCGCCGGTTACGGTGGTAGGAGGAAGGCTACGGGGGGACACTAAGTTTGAGAGTACGCAGCTTGTTACCAACCACAGAGGACCAACAACCCTGCCAACGGGGAAGAATGAATAACAGGATAAAAGTCGGAATAAGGAATACCTTTATGGGAGATGGGACAAGAACGGATAGCTTCCTTAGCGGCAGCATCCGCACGCTCATTGAAACACCAATATGGCTGGGAACCCAGCACAACTCTACTGATTTAAATTTACTAGAAATAAGAAACAGCCAATGTTGAATCTCAATGACCACCGGATGGACAGGATTAAAGGACCCTAGAGCCATGAGGGCACTACGAGAATCAACTACAACCACAAAGGAGGAATGAGAATGAGAAAGCAAGAGACAAAGAGCATAGAGAATAGCATAAAGTTCTGCTGTAAAGACGCTAGCCTCCGAAGGGAGGCGACACATGTAAGTACGGTCAGGAAAAACAACAGAGTAGCCCACACCATCCGCAGACTTAGACCCATCAGGGAAGATGGAAATAGAGTGGGAGTGCGAAGTGCTCAAGGAAGAGGCTTTTCAGAATTGTAGGAGGGGTAAAGGCTTTAGTAATACAAGTCAAGGACGTACAAAACTTGGGAAGGGGGACTCTCCACGGAGGTAATGAAGGAACAATATGAGGAGAAACATTAGAAATATGAACAGAAAGAGAATCCTGTAAGCGAGATAACTGGACAGAAAGTGGGAGACAATGAAGAGGAACAGGAACCACAGGAGGAAAAGTCAATGCACGACAGAGGCGAGAGGAAGGATGTTGGAAGGACCGCGCAAGATAGCGAAGACAGTAGTGATCACGGCAGTCCTGAAGAGAGAGAAAGCCAGTGTCAACATACAAACTAAGGGCGGGAGTCGAACGAAAGGCACCAGAGCCGAGACGCAACCCAGTATGGTGCAAAGCATCAAGACGGCGAAGAGTAGAAGGAGAAGCAGAAGAGTATGCTGGGCAACCATAATCGAGTTTAGACAGGACAAGAGAGGAGTGCAAATAGAGGAGCGTGCACCTATCCGCTCCCCAAGAAGTATGGGACAAAACCTTAAGGAGGTTAAGGGCCTTAGAGCATTCAACTTGGAGGCAAGAGATATGGGCTGACCAAGACAAACGAGTGTCAAAGACTAACCCCAAAAGCTTCGCGGAATCCCTGTACACAATGAGATGACCATAAAGCAACAACAATGAAGTAAAGGTCCTTTCAGTAAGAATCTATCATTCACTGAAAGTTGCTGCAGTTAAAAATAAAAGAAAATACAAGTCCCTAGAAATAAACAAGCAACCTTTTTGACTAAGGAAAAGAAGGTAGTTATTCTACTGTATAAGTCTAAGTATTCACTTAGATAACTGTATCCAAGCATAGAGGTCCCCCCCCCCCCCTTCCCTTTCAGAAAAACATCTACTTTCGAAAAAGTTTAACATTGGCCAACAAAAATGATTCCAGAACTAAATTGCCTAATACCAGGAACAACTGAGAGCCATGACAAACACTGCAACCCTCTCCTACCCCCAAGTCTTATGCTATTTATGATCCAAAGTAATTTGAGATACTATACTGTACTTCCTACAGACGAGTCTAGTGAGAGGGTGATCTCCTGGCGATTAAATTGAAGCACGATACAGGTGTCAACGAACAACAGTCAGCCCACTTGTCAGCACAGTGGATAACTAATGACATCATAATCTGCAGTGTTGTATGCCTCCCTGTGGCCATTTAAATCAATAAAACACAGGGCTGTGGCAATGTTTACAGCATAAGGCAAGGTATAGAGGAATCCTGGAATGCCATGTAATGTGTAGTCCTTGAATGTGCTTTAGGCAACCAAATTGAATAACAACATTTCTGGTGTTCGGCTATATAATCCGAGTTTCTCATTCGGTATAATGTTTTAAACCTAAATAGGAATTCACTTTAAAGGTCAATTTATTTGGAAAGTGCTAACCAGATTCCAAATTACTGAGCTCTGAAAGTACTACAAGGCAAGTTTAACCGAATGAGTGTTTGCCTATCCATACCCCCATGAGGTATGTGACAACACTGAATAAAGAAAGGGTCTTTGAGCATTCACCGTGCAGGTATTTGACATGACCAATATAGCCAAGTGTTAAAGATCATTCTAAGCAGTTCTGCACAATCCATATACTATCAATTAATATAATTGTACAATGGTGCTTGGTGGATGATATTTCCTATTAAAACTCATTGGACAACTGTTTGTATTAGACATTTTAAACCTACAAATGGTAGCCCTAGATATCGCACTACAGTATTAATTACAAGATGAACAATGTAAAATCAATACCACAACAGCAAAGGATGACGGCTTTTCAACAACCGACAAACACACAGGTCTAACACCAGCCATCCCGAGAGAGGACGTCCCAAGCATGTACACCCCACAACTTTACATCGCCTTTGCTACCTCACGCGAGCACGCAACAGCATGAGGATGCCATACTCCCAAACCAACTCCATGCACTTTGAGGCTTTAACAACTCAACATTTAAAAAGTTGATTTAAACAATCAAACACCTGAATTTTTCCCTAATTAAATTTACTAGGGAAATGCACACCAAGCCATGAAACTTACAATGAAGATGAACAAACTACACACAACTGTCACCAAACTTCCACATACCACCCCCTTGTCACTCCTGCCCTCCCTCCTTAGGTGCTCTGATTGGCTGAGCACCTGAGCCACCACCACTCACCTCTTGTTGTGAGAGCCTAAAGCATGTTTGGTTGCACTTTAAAAGTTCCCGAGTGTACTCGCCTAATTGTGAGTACCGCCTGCCCGGTTCACCATTTTGTTTTTCAATCTACCTCAATTTACCCCTTTACAGTCAAATATTATGCAAAATTCTGTTTAAGACTTGTCCCTTCTTAACTTAAATAACTGCTTTGGCCATCTGCAATCTTTCTAGGTGGGTAACAATGACTCTTGAGGCCAGAAAGGACTTATCAGACGGCGATCATAACAATACGGTACACACACAAAATCACAACCTGATATACACCAAGCAGAAAATCCACTGGAGCTGTGAGGCGACGTAAACCCTTGCCCAAGGCACTGGCAGCTGCATACTCTACTACAGTATATTACTGACTTTGTAAAAGTCTTACAACCGGATTTCCCCATAAATCACAGCAAGTTTTGAGGCCACTCCTTGAGTCAACGTCTTACGTAAGCCCTACAAGCACTCAGGTGAAGGCTGAAGCAGTTCAACACCATACGCCCCAACTTCAAATACACAGTTGAGAGGCGGGACCAAAACGTGATTTTCTGTGTACCTGAAGTTGGGGCATACGGTCTTGCTTCACCCTTCACTTTACCCTTCACCGGCGTACTTCAGGGGTTTTATTTAATACTTGGACTGGCTTCAGTAGGGCCTCCAGACTTTCTGTGGCTTCACAAGTGTCACGTGAATCCCCTGCATAGCAGTGGAACTGCCTTTTCCCTTCACCTTCAATGCCTCTGCACTGGAAGTATACATCTACACCAGCCCAGAAGAGTCATCAGTCCTGCCACCTCTCCATACCCCCCAGGGCCTGGCACGGCCTGGTACGACTCAGAGGCAAGCCGGGCGCCACTGTTAACTGGCAGTTTGTCCCCACAAACAAGCAGTTAGCCGCCTTCAACTGACAGTGGTACAGCTCAACACAAAGGCACCGCCAGCCACAACGAGCAGTTTGCTAGTTGACCAGATGTCCACCTCGTGTTGACACTGGACGAGGCATCACCGCCGGACTATATAAAGAGCGCTGCCTCCCTGGAGAGGCAATCACTCCCTTAGTGCTCTAGGATCACCTTCGTGTCTCTAACCTGTCGTCCGCTTCCAGCCAACGTCGTGTGACTGATGCCATGGTGGTATGGTAGCTGTCTTCAGAACACCAGTATATCTTCATACTTTTATTCATTGCTTATAGTTTATTTTTTGCATTTAAGGTCATACTAACTTGTTCACCTTTGCATTACATGATAGTCAAGTATTGTCATGTGTTATTTTTGTTCATTACTATTTCAGTAAATTGTTTATTTATTTGATAATTTTCATTTGTTTCCACCTGCAACTTACACACTGCAAGGCCAATAGCAGCATTTCTTTCATTTATGTGAGGGAGAGCCATACCATCTTGGTTCAGTATAGCTGTGATACCATAACCCGTCACACAAGATATCCAGTTGTAAGACTTTTACCATCAGTGGTGGTAGAGTATGCAACTGGCAATGCCTTTGTTACAGGTTCGCTTCATCTCACAGCCCCAGTGGATTTTCTCACACATTTGAATACATGAAACAACTTTATTTGATACATTCCAAACCAAAGTACTGTACAGTACAGTAATTATCAAACCATCAAATGTGTGGGATAATCATAGTGCGCTAAATATCACCAACATCGCCAATACAAGAACAAAAACGCATACGGCGAACAATATCAAAGGTATTGAATTTACCAAGAATTTTATCGAGGGACAATTGACAGTGAGGGATGGTCGGGAAGCAAGACACGTAAGTCCTGGAAGTCAGGACATGTAGAGACAAAGGTTTGGACAATAAGAAGCAGGGCAGCGCTCCATTAAGTGCCCGTGAGTTAAACGTGTATGACCAATATACAACCCCGCCAGAGCCGTTTCCCACCACCGGTTACGGTGGTACGAGGAAGGCCACGAGAACACACTACTCTTAAGAGCACGCAGTTTGTTACCAGTAACAGAAGACCAACAACCCTGACAACGGGCAAGAATGGGGAAATGAATAACTGGGTAAAAGTCATAATAAGGAATACCTTTACGGGAGATGGGACAGGTACGGATAGCTTCCTTAGCGGCAGTGTCCGCACGCTCATTTAAGAACTTCAAATGATTCAAAAGGTGACACCCCTAGGGTCAACACTTGCAGCAGAGGAGCTCCAGCATATTTCAACAATCCTAAGTATTGTAGTACAGGTTGATGGTAGTGAGTGGTGTCCCAGAGAACATAAAGGTATAGTGCTCTTGAAAAATAGGTGAGATAACAGGAAAGTGCTAAGGGAAGTGAAAAATCGGATGAGAAAAAGTTGCCCTAGTGTTTACAGTGCAGAGAAGAACATTCCAGATGGCCACTGGCAAGGGGAAAAACAAAACAGAGCTTGATTTTGAGGGATTCAATGAAGAAAGCATTGATATTAGTAGTCTACATAACAAGTTGGTAAATTTAGATACTATAGTGAACTCTCATGTAGAAATAATTAGTAAATTGAAAGAAAGTAATGACCATTTGAATAGCAAAGTTTTATGTCTTGAGGGTTTAGTGAAAGACTTGCGCAAGGATAAGAATCAATTGGAAACAAATTGCAAAGCCATGGAAGAAGAAAATAAACTCTTAAAAATAGCTTTGGAAGAAGTTAAAGTAAATTTAAACATAAATGACTACAATAGGTTAGGCAAGGAAATTCAACAGGAGAAACAGCTTTTGTCAGCACAGATGGAGGAAGTTACACAGGGAATAGAACAGTGCAAGAAAGATATGCAACTCACTTATGCACAAGTGGCCAAGGAGAAGGAAAAAATAGAAGAAGCAGTAAAGGAAGTCAAACACTGCAGCAACCAAGATAAAACAAACATTAGGCTAGAAGTGAGGAAAGAATTGGCATCTAACCCGAAGTTGGTGCAAAACACAGTTGATCGGAGTAAGTCCCTGATCATTTTTGGCTGCAAAGAAAAGGCGATAACATCTAGGTCAGAAAGAGCTGTAGAAGAAGCTAAAGTAGTAGATAAAATTGTTGGCCTCGTGGAAGGTCTTACAAACAGAGAGAATGTGTGCGACTACAGGAGAATAGGCAGGTACGTAAAAGGGAAAGATCGACCTTTGAGGATCACCCTAAACGGTGCCAAACAGATGGAAGAAGTACTAAGGAATGCTAGAAAATTGCAAAGGGATGAGGATGGGAAAGGGTGGTCATTAAGACGAGATCTTTCAAAAGTAGATAGAGAGAAGCTGAAACTGAACCTCGCCGAGGCAAAACATTTAAATGAGAGCAGGAATGAAGAAGAAATCAATTCTTTTTTCTACAAAGTGATAGGGGTAGGCAAACCAGTAAAGTGGTACATAAAGGCAAACCAACAAAATCAATAGAGAGAGGGGGAGTGAAGAATAAGGAGAGGGGGAACAAGTTCCTGAAGATTGCATACACCAACATAGATGGAGTGAGATCGAAGATACTGGAGTTAAGTGATGTAATACAGCTGCAGACACCAGACATTGTTGCACTCACGGAGACAAAACTTGAAGATGTAATTTTAAATGAGGTCATATTCCCAAGGGGCTACTCAATTTGGAGACGGGACAGAAAAATTAGGAAAGGCGGTGGCGTTGCTGTGCTGGTAAAAGAACACCTAAAGGTGAAGGAAATAATGACTGCCAATCCACAAGAAGTTGACATAATAGCACTAGAGATATGCTATGAGGATGATAAACTAATGATGATAAATGCATATAGTCCACCGCCAAGCAGCACATGGTCAAAGGAGGAGCTAGATAGTAAACGTGAAGGTCTTATAACAATAATGAGAGAGATTATAGCGAGAGCGGATAACGATAGATCACGACTGTTGATAGTCGGTGACTTCAACTTGAAATCCATAGACTGGGAAGCATATGAAGCTAAAACAGAAGATTTTTGGACCTGTAAATTTGTAGACCTCATCCTGGAAACATTCTTGTATCAACATGTTAAACAAGCTACGAGGATGAGGGAAGGGGACGTTCCCTCCATGCTAGATTTGATATTTACCAGGAAGGAGGAAGAGATATTTGACATTCAGTACCTTCCTCCCTTGGGTAAAAGTGACCATGTCTTTTTGGGAATAAAGTATGCAATGCGTTATAAGCTGGAAGAAAATAAGGAGGTTGAAGCAGTTGAAAAACCAGACTTCAGGAGAGGACATTATGGTGACCTTAGAAATTTTTTTAGTGAGTATAATTGGACAGACTTGATGCTAGGCAAGGAAGTGAATGAGATGTATGGCAAGTTTTGTGAAATATATGATAAAGGCACAAAAAAATTTATTATAAAACAGAGATGCAGAACTAGGAAACAGGATTGGTTCAATAGAAATTGCGAGAGGGCTAGAGACCGAAAGACACAAAAATGGAATCAATACAGGAAGAGGCCGAACCCCCAAACATACCAGCGATACAAAGATGCGAGAAACAACTACACGGCAGTGAGGAGAGAGGCAGAAAGAAATTTTGAAAAAGGGATTGCGGACAAATGTAAAACAGAACCAGGTCTATTCTATAAATTCATAAACAACAAATTGCAGGTAAAGGATAATATTCAGAGGTTGAAAATGGGAAATAGATTCACGGAAGATGAAAAGGAAATGTGTGAAACACTAAACGAAAAGTTCCAAAGTGTGTTTGTACAAAATGAAATCTTTAGGGAACCAGATACAATAAGAATTCCAGAGAACAACATAGAACACATAGAGGTGTCTAGAGACGAAGTGGAAAAAATGCTCAAGGAGCTCGGTAAGAACAAAGCAGCTGGCCCAGATGGCGTTTCACCATGGGTTCTGAGAGAATGTGCATCTGAGCTCAGCATTCCACTTCACCTGATCTTTCAGGCATCCCTGTGTACAGGAATCGTAGCAGACGGGTGGAAACAGGCTAACATAGTTCCAATCTACAAAAGTGGCAGCAGGGAAGACCCCCTCAATTATAGACCTGTATCATTGACAAGTGTAATAGTGAAAGTATTGGAAAAACTAATCAAAACTAAATGGGTAGAACACCTAGAGAGAAATGATATAATATCAGACAGACAGTATGGTTTTCGATCTGGAAGATCCTGTGTATCGAATTTACTCAGTTTCTATGATCGAGCCACAGAGATATTACAGGAAAGAGATGGTTGGGTTGACTGCATCTATCTGGACCTAAAAAAGGCTTTCGACAGAGTTCCACATAAGAGGTTGTTCTGGAAACTGGAAAATATTGGAGGGGTGACAGGTAAGCTTCTATCATGGATGAAAAAGTTTCTGACTGATAGAAAAATGAGGGCAGTAATCAGAGGCAATGTATCAGAATGGAGAAATGTCACAAGTGGAGTACCACAGGGTTCAGTTCTTGCACCAGTGATGTTTATTGTGTACATAAATGATCTACCAGTTGGTATACAGAATTATATGAACATGTTTGCTGATGATGCTAAGATAATAGGAAGGATAAGAAATTTAGATGACTGTCATGCCCTTCAAAAAGACCTGGACAAAATAAGTATATGGAGCACCACTTGGCAAATGGAATTTAATGTTAATAAATGTCATGTTATGGAATGTGGAATAGGAGAACATAGACCCCACACAACCTATATATTATGTGAGAAATCTTTAAAGAATTCTGATAAAGAAAGAGATCTAGGAGTGGTCCTAGATAGAAAACTATCACCTGAGGACCACATAAAGAATATTGTGCAAGGAGCCTATGCAATGCTTTCTAACTTCAGAATTGCATTTAAATACATGGATGGCGATATACTAAAGAAATTGTTCATGACTTTTGTTAGGCCAAAGCTAGAATATGCAGCTGTTGTGTGGTGCCCATATCTTAAGAAGCACATCAACAAACTGGAAAAGGTGCAAAGACATGCTACTAAGTGGCTCCCAGAACTGAAGGGCAAAAGCTACAAGGAGAGGTTAGAAGCATTAAATATGCCAAAACTAGAAGACAGAAGAAAAAGAGGTGATATGATCACTACGTACAAAATAGTAACAATAATTGATAAAATCGACAGGGAAGACTTCCTGAGACCTGGAACTTCAAGAACAAGAGGTCATAGATTTAAACTAGCTAAACACAGATGCCGAAGAAATATAAGAAAATTCACCTTCGCAAATAGAGTGGTAGACGGTTGGAACAAGTTAAGTGAGAAGGTGGTGGAGGCCAAGACCGTCAGTAGTTTCAAAGCGTTATATGACAAAGAGTGCTGGGAAGACGGGACACCACGAGCGTAGCTCTCATCCTGTAACTACACTTAGGTAATTACACTTAGGTAATTACACACCAATATGGGTGGGAATCCAGCGAAACTCCACTGTCTTAAATCTACTGGAGATAAGAAACAGCCAATGTTGAATTTCAACTACCAAAGGATGGACTGGATTAAAGGATTCTAGAGCCATGAGGGCACTGCAAGTGTCAACTACAAACACAGAGGAGGATTGACAGCGAGAAAAGAGTTGATGAAGAGCATAGAGAATAGCATAAAGTTCTGCCATGAAGATGCTAGTCTCTGGAGGCAGGAGACACAAAGGTGCAGTCAGGAAAAACAACAGAGTAGCCTACACCGTCTGCAGACTTAAGACCCATTGGTGAAGACGGAAATAGAGTGGAAGTGTGAAGAAAAGTGTTCAAGGAAAAGGTGATTTAGAACTGTAGGAGGGGTAAAAGTTTTAGTCATGTGGGTCAAGGCTTACAGAATTAAGGAACGGGGACCCCTCCATAGGGGCAAAGACGGAATGACACGAGGGGAAATATTGGTAACACAAACTGAAAGAGCATTTTGTAAGAGCATTTTGTAAGAGAGACAACCGTACAGAAAGAGATAGGTGGTGAAGGGGAACAGGAACCACAGGATGGGTAAAGGTCAAGGCATGACATAAGCAAGAGTGAGGGTGCTGTAAGGACTGTGCAAGGTGGAGAAGACAGTAGTGATCATGGCGATCCTGTAGAAACAGGACGCCAGTTTCAACATACAGGCTTAGGGTAGGTGTCGAAGGAAAGGTACCAGAGCTGAGCCGTAACCCAGTATGATGCAGTGTGTCCAGATGGTGAAGGGTAGAAGGAGAAGTAGACGAGTAAACAGGGCCATAATCGAGTTTAGACAGAACGAGAGAGGAATGTAAAGAGAGGAGCAGTGTCGATTAGCTCCCCAAGAAGTATGGGACATGACCTAAAGTTAGTTAAGGGCCTTAGAGCATTCAACTCGGACGTAAAAAATATGGGGCGACAAAGACAAACGAGTGTCAAAGATTAGCCCTAAAAGCTTTAGCAGATTCTTTGTACAAAAGGGGATGACCCCTGTTACCTAACAGTAAATAGGTATCTGGGAGTTAGCTGTTACAGGCTGCTTCCTAGGGGGGTGCGTGTGTGGGAGAAAAAAAAATTTAGTTAACCACTGAACTGCTCTGTCTCCAAATAACACCCTGGTGCACAAGAAATAAATTCTTTCCAAAAAAAATTTTTCTCTTCTTATATTGTTAAAATGCAGAGTCTGATCACGGGGAAACTAAACAAAAAATATTGTATGTGACTTACTTTAGCTGCGATGGAGCTGGGAAGTTGAGCAAATTATGGGCGCTGAGCGTTGGAGCGATGGGGGTCTGTCGGCCCCGCCACCCCGTGCGACGGCAGTTGCTGCGAATAAAATGTTGCGCAATTATTTTGAACTTTCTCATTCATTTCTTTTTTTTTTTTGCTGTAATATTATTTAAAAGTGTGTAATTTGTGGAATTTATATAATTCAAAGTATAGAACATTGCTATGCTCAAAATTATGGGCCTCATATATGCAACATATTCTACAATCAAACAGTGCTTTTGCTGTTATTACACTATATACACACATTGTATATACCCATCTACGTATGTATTCACCATAACGATCCACTATGTTGGTATGGTGAGCCCAAAAAACATGAGTGAGCTGCCACACCCTGCCAGTCCTCCCTCCCTCCTCCAACACATTACTCGCCAACATTCCTCCTCCCAAAATACTGTTATTGTGTTTATTACACTATTTACACACGTTATGTATAAGTATGTACATGTTTTATTCATGTACATACGTACATACTTGCCATCTCCTCACCTCTCTCTCTTGCCTACTTAATGCTCTTGCTTCCCTCATCTCATCACAATCGACTTTATAATGGTCCAGGACGGATCGAAATGTCGTCGTCTATTCAATTTCCAGTGTGTGGTTTGGTCAACAATGAAATCTTCATGCAAGATCTTATAAAGAAAACCCCTAGAACGAGTTTTGCAGATACGAAAGAGTTTAAGGTGAGTAGGGGATGGTTTGAGAAATTTTGAAAAAAGACGTGGTATTCATAGTGTTGTGAGGCATGGTGAGGGTGCCAGCTCAGACAAAGTAGGGGCTGAAAGATTTGTTCGTGATTTTAAAGATTTTGTAGATACTGTATTGATGGATATATTCCACAACAAGTGTTTAACTGTGAGGAGACATGGCTATTCTGGAAAAAATTGCCGAAGAGGACATACATTACCCAAGAGGAGATGTCACTGCCCGGACACAAGCTAACTTGGGCTAACTTGTGTCAGGATAGGCTAACTCTTGTGCTGTGTGGCGATTTGAAAATTAAACCCTTGCTCGTGTATCATTCCGAAAATCCAAGAGTTTTAAAAAATATATAACGTACAGAAAAACTGTGATGTAGAGGGGTTTGCTCTGCCATCAAAAAATATCAGCAAGAGAAAAGTTTGACACTAAAGGGCCTGCTTCTCGACAATGCTCCTGCTCATCCTCCAGACTTGGAGGGTGCATTGTTATCTTGAGATGATTTCGGGGCTTTAATGTCCCCGCGGCCCGGTCCTCGACCAGGCCTCCACCCCCAGGAAGCAGCCCGTGACAGCTGACTAACTCCCAGGTACCTATTTACTGCTAGGTAACAGGGGCATTCAGGGTGAAAGAAACTTTGCCCATTTGTTTCTGCCTCCTGCGGGAATCGAACCCGCCCCACAGAATTACTAGTCCTGCGCGCTATCCACCAGGCTACGAGGCCCCTTGTTGGGGCCACTTTTTTTTTTTAGGGATATTCCTGCATGGGCCCTAAGTTTCTGGCTAATGAACCAATGACATGAAGGAGGAGTTTTCAACCTACCTTGTGTTAGGTGTGCAGGGGTCAATAGGCTGAACATAATGTCAGGAGCAAAGGGGGGGCGTTTGCCTCTTCAAACACAATTGTGACCATCTTCATCTCTTCGAACTATCCTAAATGCTCTCTTCACCTGTCTGACCAAATTGGGTGTCCAGACCACCTTTGAATCTGAAATTGTAAAATTAATAGTGATTTCAGAATATTCAGTCCATTTATACTAACAAAATTATATACAGTATACTGTAATTGAAATTTTACAGAATGATAAAGGCAATTTAGTAACTTTGTTAAAATGCACATGGGGGAAATACATGAAAATAGGTTAATATGGTTTAAAAGGTTGATAGGAAATGTTTATTACTTTTATGATTTAAAAGATGTATAGCCCTGATACTCCATCCTGGGTGCATTCCACCAGGTAATGACCACAGCAAAAGTTTTCCACGAGGCTCTATTGTCACACAAACTTTTCACATTTTCAAACTTGATTCATCTTTTTCCCCCTCGTTCCAGGGGTTTTCTTTAAAAGGTCTTCATGCAAATGCCTTGGTTTCTCACAAATGATGGCCTCTGAAATGCTATCACCTGCTAACTCTTTGTTGTGTATCCAAATTAATAAAAACTTTTCAACATCCTCAAGTGTTTGTGTTCTTTGTTTCGGGATTGTTGATATGCCTTTTGCCACTTTAACGCTCATAATGTCCTTTTTCTTAGCAAGTATAGTGCATATTGTTGACATAGATTTGTTGTACTACCTAGCTAGTTCAACAACCTGTGCACCGTTTTGACGTTTATGAATGCTCTCTTGTTTTTCCTCTATGGTCATTCTCACATGTGTTTTCTTGGCTTGAACCTTACCACTGGCTTTCTTGGGACTCATGGCAAGATATATAATAACAAATTTTATGTTCAAATAGCCAAAAATCCCAAAACAAATGTAATGCTTTATAAAGAATTCAGGCGCGATAGTTACTAGGCAGGAGACACTGGTAAACTGAGGTGCGATCACCATGCCACCACGCGCTAGGTCAGCCCATACGCATATCAACAAACTCATTTCCCGAGGCAAAGTTTGTAACCCGATTCAAATTTTTCGAAGAAATTAGGCTTGTAACCCGAAAAGTTCATAAATATTCATTCGTAAGCCGAGGTGACACTATATATAAGTAAAAAATTTAAATTTTGTAGATACACTGTGCTGTATTGATGGATACATTCCACAACAAGTGTTTAATTGTGAGGAGACATAGCTATTCTGGAAAAAATTGCCGAAGAGGACATACATTACCCAAGAGGAGACGTCACTGCCCGGACACAAGCTAACTTGGGCTAACTTGTGTCAGGACAGGCTAACTCTTGTGCTGTGTGGCGATTTGAAAATTAAACCCTTGCTCGTGTATCATTCCGAAAATCCAAGAGTTTTAAAAAATATATAACGTGCAGAAAAACTGTGATGTGGAGTGGTTTGCCCTGCCATCAAAAAGTATCTGCAAGAGAAAAGTTTGACACTCAAGGTCCTGCTTCTCGACAATGCTCCTGCTCATCCTCCAGACTTGGAGGATGCATTGTTGGGGCCACTTTTTTTTTTTTTTAGGGATATTCCTACATGAGCCCTGAGTTTCTGGCCAATGTACCAATGACATAAAGGAGGAGTTTTCAACCTACCTTGTGTTAGGTGTGCAGAGGTCAATGGTTGAACATAATGTCAGGAGCAAAGGGGGGCGTTTGCCTCTTCGACCACAATTGCGACCATCTTCATCTCTTCGAACTATCCTAAATGCTCTCTTCACCTGTCTGACCAAATTGGGTGTCCAGACCACCTTTGAATCTGAAATTGTAAAATTAATAGCAATTTCAGAATATTCAGTCCATTTATACTAACAAAATTATACATACAGTACTGTAATTGAAATTTTACAAAATGATAAAGGCAATTTAGTAACTTTGTTAAAATGCACATGGGGGAAATACATGAAAATAGGTTAATATGGTTTGTAAGGTTGATGGGAAATGTTTATTACTTTTATGATTTAAAAGATGTATAGCCCTAATACTCCATCCTGGGTGCATTCCACCAGGTAATGACCACAGCAAAAGTTTTACACGAGGCTCTATTGTCACACAAACTTTTCACATTTTCAAACTTGATTCATATTTCCCCCCCCCCCCTCGTTCCAGGGGTTTTCTTTAAAAGGTCTTCATGCAAATGCCTTGGTTTCTCTCAAATGATGGCCTCTGAAATGCTATCACCTGCTAACTCCTTGTTGTGTATCCAAATTAATAAAAACTTTTTAACATCAAGTGTTTGTGTTCTTTGTTTCGGGATTGTTGATATGCCTTTTGCCACTTTAATGCTCATAATGTCCTTTTTCTTAGCAAGTATAGTGCATATTGTTGACATAGATTTGTTGTACTGCCTAGCTAGTTCAACAACCTGTGCACCGTTTTGACGTTTATGAATGCTCTCTTGTTTTTCCTCTATGGTCATTCTCACATGTGTTTTCTTGGCTTGAACCTTACCACTGGCTTTCTTGGGACTCATGGCAAGATATATAATAACAAATTTTATGTTCAAATAGCCAAAAATCCCAAAACAAATGTAATGCTTTACAAAGAATTCAGGCGCGATACTTACTAGGCAGGAGACACTGGTAAACTGAGGTGCGATCACCATGCCACCACGCGCTAGGTCAGCCCATACGTATACTGTATCAACAAACTCCTTTCCCGAGGCAAAGTTTATAACCCGATTCAAATTTTTCGAAGAAATTAGGCTCGTAACCCGAAAAGTTCATAAATATTCATTCGTAAGCCGAGGTGTCACTATATATAACTAAACATATATAATACATATACATATATATACACTATACATATAATATACATATACATATAATACATATAATACACTATACATATATAAAACGCTAAACTATAATGCCAATCCTGATCTCAAAAGCTTCATAGAAGGATGTAACAGAACCCATGAGCACCACACCAGAAATAAATACAGTTTTGATATTCCTAGAGTACGACTTAATCAAACTAGAAATGCTCTACAAATCAAGGGGCCCAGAATGTGGAATGACCTTCCCAACCATGTTAAAGACTGTACCTCTCTCAACCAGTTTAAGTTAAAAACGAAGCTATACCTAATAAATTCCCTGTAACCTACCTTACCCTTCTATTGTCAACCAATGTCTGTTTTTTTTTTTAAAGAGCGCTGTTTGTCGACATAATTGTATTTGTGCTTCTTTTTTATCTATGTTTTCATTTCTTGTTTTCATTCTACTCATTATGCTCAATTAGTATTAAGCTTGTCATTTAAGTTTATCATGCCCGAAACGCTTTGCGTAATAGTGGCTTTAGGCATTGTATGTACTAGCTCTACCTATAAGTCAACCAATCTTTGTAAAAATTTATTGTATGTATGTACCTTACCTAAATAAACATTTTATTTTATTTTTTTTTTTTTATTTTTTTTTTTAAATTAAACTCAGGATTACTTTCAACCCCCACCCCTTTTGCTCTACTCCATCGCCACCTACCTTCACCCCCCTCTATGATGTACTCTTCCATAGACACCTACGTTTGCCCCCCTCCTCCCCTCTACTCCTCCATCGTCACCTACCTTCACACCCCCCTCCCTTCTCCTCCTCCATCGTCACCTTCCTTTCACCCTCCTCTATGATGTACTCTTCCATAGACACCTACGTTCACTGCATATAATGCTCCCCTCTACTCCTCCATCGTCACCAACTTTCACCCCCCCCTCCGCTCTACTCCTCCAGGGTCGCAGACAATTTCACGAGCGTGAGAACTACGAGTTCTCTAACTACTCTCACACTCCTACTCTCTCACCAGTGAGGGGGAGGGAAGGAGGGAGGAAATGAAGGAAGAAAGGTGGGGGAGAGAGAATAGGCAGGGGGGAGGAGGGCCTAGATACATTTCTTCCATATAGATAGGTAGACTGAGGGAGAGCTGCTTGCCAAGAGCCCTATCAGACAGGCTTCCTATTCCTCAACCCTCCCTAATATGCCACATCCTGGTCAGGACAACTTGCTCGATTGTTATTCTTGGTGTGACTCGAGAACTGACCTCGAGGCGGGGCATGTTCATGGATTATCTCCCTGGGGCACGCACCTCCCTGCCCCAGCTCTCTCTCTCTCTCACATAATCTATCAAGGGTCTAAACATGAGGTCATTGTGCCTACCAGAAGTGTATATGTCCAAGGCTGGCCACCTGTCTGGACCATTCAAATGTATAAACATGTAATTAGTCTATTAAAATTATATATAGTGCTACAATTATAAATTAATTTGTTGATGGTCATTCGTTTATCAGTATTTTAATATGAGGTATATATACGCATGTATGTATACGTTGACGTACACATATATGAATATGTGTATGGAATGATTATGATTATGTGTAATCATATATGATTATATCTAATGGAATGCATTAGTAAGTGATGTGGTGGAGGCTGACTCCATACACAGGTTCAAGTGTAGATATGATAGAGCCCAATAGGCTCAGAAACCTGTACACCTGTTGATTGACGGTTGAGAGGTGGAACTAAAGAGCCAGAGCTCAACCCCAGCAAGCACAATTAGGTGAGTATATGAACGAATGCACATGTACACTTTCAAATGAATTAAGATACCTTGAGATACACAATGACTTAGTTTAAATAGTTTAAACACATTATGGTACTGATTTTGACATGCTGATGTCTGGAAGGGAGAGGGGGTGTGGGGGGTTATTGTCTGAGGTGGAGGACCAGAGGAGGGGGTCAGTGGAAGGATGGTGGCTGGAGGGATGCCATTGTTCTAATGGTTATGAAAACAATTATTGATGGCAGGAATTCAGTGGGTGTGTACTTCACCCGCACCATCACCATACTGTGCCCTGCTACAACCCCCCCCCCCCCCCCCCCCACTGCACCCATGCTGTGCAGGGCGTATTACACATTATGGGATAACCGACTGTCTGTCCATTCCTGTCTGCTCGTTATGCTGCCCTTCCTTTTGAAAATTGTCTGCTTTATCGACTTCCTTCAAGACCACACGTTAGCCTCTTATCACGCCCTCTTACCACTCTCAGGGAGCCGGCTCTTCTATACAATAGTTACCACTCAGTCCCCAAGGTGAAAGAGTGTCCGGGCATATGACTTGTTACGTGTACTTATTTGCGATTCGTTTGGGCTGTCACGTGTGGTGATTAGTGTTGGGTAAGGCTAGGCCAGGTCAGGTCAGACTCGGCCAGGTCAGGTCAGACTAGGCCAGGTCAGACTAGGCTAGGTAAGGCTAGGCCAGGTCAGGTCTGGTCAGGTCTGGCTAGGCCAGGTCAGGCCAGGCCAGGCTAGGCAGGGTGAGAGAAGTAAAGCGGCAGGTACTTACGTTTCCGAGAAAGTAGCGGCGGTAATATATTGTTGATTTAGATTCGACGACATCCTGAAGCTAGTAGGTGGCGGCCTCATCGCTCTCGAACTTCTTGTTGTTGTAGGGGATACGAGGCACACCCAATATCCCCCTTACATTGATCACATCGCACACTAATATTTTTACTATTTCGGACACCAGATTTGTCTGTTTCGTATATGTATAATTGTTCAATATTAAAACCACAATAGAATGCTCTTAACAGTTACAATTTTCAACTTATCAGCCATATAGTTGGCAAGAACGCCGCCCGCCAGTGCAAATGTCTCAGACCCTGTGGGAATATAACCAGTCTGTCAATCGGGTCAACCCAAGTGTTGCGTTTCCATGCGTTTCCAAAAGGGTTGTCCATGTTGGAATCGGTGAACGCCCTAGTAATATTGTTGAAAACATCTTAATAACTTATTAAACCAAAGGTCTTTTTATGTCAGAAGAACGGCAGAAACTAGATCTATATATGAAAACTCTTTCAGGACAAAATTTAAAGTAAAACTAAAGATATTTGTAGTTGTATAAAAGTTGCATTTTTCATCGGTCGTAGAGCCGGAAATCCGCAATATTCATCTCAGAACAATGCTTATTTCACGCAGAATCGTTAATAAACGTAAGATTTTTATACGTCTCAAGAAAGATAGAAACAAATTTACTTTAATCTAGTTTTACATAATCTAGTTTTACTTTAAATTTTGTCCTGAAAGAGTTTTCATGTAACCATATGGATTTGGGCTGATTTGGGTAATTCTATGGACCGCTTCCCAGCTGATTGAAGCGTCGTCACTGACTCGAGCCTTACAACAGTTATGTAACCATATGGAGCAACTTAAACGAGCTGCCTCCCCATGTTCTGACTTTAAGCGTCTCGCTGATAATCCATGGCTCAGATTATTGACTCAAATACATGATGACCAAAAGTCTATAATCCGAGAGCAGTCGGACCTGATAATGGCCACTGCTTCGCAAGCGGGGATGTTTCTGATGGGGGAGAAAGAAACATTTGCGCAGCGCGTCCCGCGGCGTTGCGCGGGCAGTCTGGGGCCGTATAAATACGGGGGCACAGAGGGGCTCTGCCCTCACTCCGCCTGCCCTCGCAAAACTCGTTGTCTCCCCTTTCTCCCCACTGCATGTGGGAAGGGGGGTGCAGCGCCGGTCCCCAAGTGTCCCGCTGTCCGCAGCTAATACTTTGCCCAGTCTAGGTGCTAGTAAGCCCTACTTGTAGTCACCCCCTTCTCCTTATTCATTAGGTCTTTACGGCCTCTTGGTCGGGTACATTATGTGTTATGTGGTCTCTCACTTATTAGTTACTCTTTGTGTCCTGCCTGTTATATCCTAGTGTTATATAATTACTACACATTTGCACTCGGCCTTAATTCTAGTACCAGTTAAGCTTTAGGTTTCTGCAGATTTAGTTTCCATGTCACTAGGCTAAGGTCTCATACTTACTACGGGTGTACCTTTTAAGTTAAATCTAGTCCTCGGACTTGGAATTGTTACTGTTAATTCTTACTTTATATATCTACATGTTCTGCAGAATTTAATCTTCAATAAACTTCAAAGCCCCATACTGTCAGTATCTTTCTCCCCCTGATCAGAAAATGAACATGTTTGCTGATGATGCTAAGATAATAGGAAGGATAAGAAATTTAGATGATTGTCATGCCCTTCAAGAAGACCTGGACAAAATAAGTATATGGAGCACCACTTGGCAAATGGAATATAATGTTAATAAATGTCATGTTATGGAATGTGGAATAGGAGAACATAGACCCCACACAACCTATATGTTATGCGAGAAATCTTTAAAGAATTCTGATAAAGAAAGAGATCTAGGGGTGGTTCTAGATAGAAAACTATCACCTGAGGACCACATAAAGAATATTGTGCAAGGAGCCTATGCTATGCTTTCTAACTTCAGAATTGCATTTAAATACATGGATGGCGATATACTAAAGAAATTGTTCACAACTTTTGTTAGGCCAAAGCTAGAATATGCAGCGGTTGTGTAGTGCCCATATCTCAAGAAGCACATCAACAAACTGGAAAAGGTGCAAAGACATGCTACAAAGTGGCTCCCAGAACTGAAGGGCAAGAGCTACGAGGAGAGGTTAGAGGTATTAAATATGCCAAAACAAGAAGACAGAAGAAAAAGAGGTGATATGATCACTACGTACAAAATAGTAACAGGAATTCATAAAATTGACAGGGAAGATTTCCTGAGACCTGGAACTTCAAGAACAAGAGGTCATAGATTTAAACTAGCTAAACACAGATGCCGAAGAAATATAAGAAAATTCACCTTCGCAAATAGAGTGGTAGACGGTTGGAACAAGTTAAGTGAGAAGGTGGTGGAGGCCAAGACCGTCAGTAGTTTCAAAGCGTTATATGACAGAGTGCTGGGAAGACGGGACACCACGAGCGTAGCTCTCATCCTGTAACTACACTAAGGTAATTACACACATGAAGCTAGGGGCCTCGTAGCCTGGTGGATAGCGTGCAGGACTCGTAATTCTGTGGCGCGGGTTCGATTCCCGCTCGAGGCAAAAACAAATGGGCAAAGTTTCTTTCACCCTGAATGCCCCTGTTACCTAGCAGTAAATTGGTACCTCGGAGTTAGTCGGCTGTTACAGGCTGCTTCCTGGGGGGTGTGTGTGTGGTGTGGGGAAAAAAAAAAAGTAGTTAGTAAACCGTTGATTGACAGTTGAGAGGCGGGCTGAAAGAGCAGAGCTCAACCCCCGCAAACACAACTAGGTGAATACACATATATACATATATATTATTTAACTATATACTATAGCTATTATTATAACATAATAATACTGAATAACTATTTTCCATATAGAGTGGGGCCTCGATTTACGATGGTACAGTAATACGTTCCCAGAGACAGATCGTAAGTCGAAATATCGTAAGTCGAAATGATTTTCCCATAAGAAATAAAGGGAATTGAATTAATCCGTTCCACACCATCAAAAATATTAACTTAAAAATACATTATATACTGAATACTATTTTTAACTCTAACTACAATACAGTACATATGTTTATCGTACCTTTATGGAGGACTCTTGATGGCGTATGGAAGATGGTGATGAGGGGGGAGGAGAGGTATTACTGTTTGGAAGGGAAGTCCCCTTCCATTATGACATCAGGCAGTGAGGACTTCTCTGGGGTACACACTCTGGCATGTTTTGCCTGCTTACCACTAGGACCTGCTTCTGGCCCACTGCTTGCTTTTCTCACTAGAAATCATTCTGTTGAAGATTGTTCTTCTCTTCTTTGCAACACTTGTCTGTAGTGAGGCATCACATTGTCATTAATAAGATCAATGCAACAGCTATATCTGGGCTATATCCTGCTACAGCTATATCTGGGCTATTCTTTTCAGCAAAACTTTGCAGTTCTTCCCATACTGCACATATTTTCTTAATTAATGAGGAAGGGACATCCTCTACTGCCGCCTCCTCCTCCTTTCCTGAAGATTTGTTGTACTGCCTAGCTAGTTCAACAACACGTGTACCATTTTCATGTTTATGAATGATCTCTTATTTTTCCTCTATGGTCATTTTTGCATGCGTTTTCATATGTTGAACCTTACCACTGACTTTCTTGGGACACATGGCATGATATATAATAATCAGTTTTGTGTTCAAAAGGCAAAAAATCAGCACAAAACTGGAATTTCTTATAAGTGTGATCGTCACTAAACGGGCGGCCTTAGTAAACTGAGGCAGGTCGGCCTGCGTGACCGGGAACCATGCGCTCAGTCGACCCGAACATGTATCAACGAATATCATTAGTCGACGACACTATCTTAAGTTGAGTCGCATTTTTCTATCAAATTTATATCGTAACTCGAAATTATCGTAAGTCAGGGCAATCGTAAGTCGAGGTGCTACTGTACTGTATTTGGACATAAAAACACTTCACAGGGTTTCAGTAAAATATTGCTAAATACAAAACATTGTTTGTAACCCTTTGTACAGTACAATAGTTTTATTAACTACAGTATTTGTATTTTGAATATTCATGCAAATGTATACAGAAAACATACATACATATATATATATATATATATATATATATACAATCATGCATAAATAAGTATGCATATATTTGTTAATTTGGTTTATTTTCTATACATTCTTTTCCGTATTAGTGAGCAATTCAGCATTTGGAGAATCCATTAACTTTATTTGTTGGTTTATTATATAACAAAGATAAAAAAATCTAAACCAAATGAAGCACTGTCAGGAATTTACACACACACACACACACACACACACACACACACACACACACACACACACACACACACACACACACACACACACACACACACACACACACCAACAAAATCAATAGAGAGAGGGGGAGTGAAGAATAAGGAGAGGGGGAACAAGTTCCTGAAGATTGCATACACCAACATAGATGGAGTGAGATCGAAGATACTGGAGTTAAGTGATGTAATACAGCTGCAGACACCAGACATTGTTGCACTCACGGAGACAAAACTTGAAGATGTAATTTTAAATGAGGTCATATTCCCAAGGGGCTACTCAATTTGGAGACGGGACAGAAAAATTAGGAAAGGCGGTGGCGTTGCTGTGCTGGTAAAAGAACACCTAAAGGTGAAGGAAATAATGACTGCCAATCCACAAGAAGTTGACATAATAGCACTAGAGATCTGCTATGAGGATGATAAACTAATGATGATAAATGCATATAGTCCACCGCCAAGCAGCACATGGTCAAAGGAGGAGCTAGATAGTAAACGTGAAGGTCTTATAACAATAATGAGAGAGATTATAGCGAGAGCGGATAACGATAGATCACGACTGTTGATAGTCGGTGACTTCAACTTGAAATCCATAGACTGGGAAGCATATGAAGCTAAAACAGAAGATTTTTGGATCTGTAAATTTGTAGACCTCATCCTGGAAACATTCTTGTATCAACATGTTAAACAAGCTACGAGGATGAGGGAAGGGGACGTTCCCTCCATGCTAGATTTGATATTTACCAGGAAGGAGGAAGAGATATTTGACATTCAGTACCTTCCTCCCTTGGGTAAAAGTGACCATGTCTTTTTGGGAATAAAGTATGCAATGCGTTATAAGCTGGAAGAAAATAAGGAGGTTGAAGCAGTTGAAAAACCAGACTTCAGGAGAGGACATTATGGTGACCTTAGAAATTTTTTTTAGTGAGTATAATTGGACAGACTTGATGCTAGGCAAGGAAGTGAATGAGATGTATGGCAAGTTTTGTGAAATATATGATAAAGGCACAAAAAAATTTATACCAAAACAGAGATGCAGAACTAGGAAACAGGATTGGTTCAATAAAAATTGCGAGAGGGCTAGAGACCGAAAGACACAAAAATGGAATCAATACAGGAAGAGGCCGAACCCCCAAACATACCAGCGATACAAAGATGCGAGAAACAACTACACGGCAGTGAGGAGAGAGGCAGAAAGAAATTTTGAAAAAGGGATTGCGGACAAATGTAAAACAGAACCAGGTCTATTCTATAAATTCATAAACAACAAATTGCAGGTAAAGGATAATATTCAGAGGTTGAAAATGGGAAATAGATTCACGGAAGATGAAAAGGAAATGTGTGAAACACTAAACGAAAAGTTCCAAAGTGTGTTTGTACAAAATGAAATCTTTAGGGAACCAGATACATTAAGAATTCCAGAGAACAACATAGAACACATAGAGGTGTCTAGAGACGAAGTGGAAAAAATGCTCAAGGAGCTCGGTAAGAACAAAGCAGCTGGCCCAGATGGCGTTTCACCATGGGTTCTGAGAGAATGTGCATCTGAGCTCAGCATTCCACTTCACCTGATCTTTCAGGCATCCCTGTGTACAGGAATCGTAGCAGACGGGTGGAAACAGGCTAACATAGTTCCAATCTACAAAAGTGGCAGCAGGGAAGACCCCCTCAATTATAGACCTGTATCATTGACAAGTGTAATAGTGAAAGTATTGGAAAAACTAATCAAAACTAAATGGGTAGAACACCTAGAAAGAAATGATATAATATCAGACAGACAGTATGGTTTTCGATCTGGAAGATCCTGTGTATCGAATTTACTCAGTTTCTATGATCGAGCCACAGAGATATTACAGGAAAGAGATGGTTGGGTTGACTGCATCTATCTGGACCTAAAAAAGGCTTTCGACAGAGTTCCACATAAGAGGTTGTTCTGGAAACTGGAAAATATTGGAGGGGTGACAGGTAAGCTTCTATCATGGATGAAAAATTTTCTGACTGATAGAAAAATGAGGGCAGTAATCAGAGGCAATGTATCGGAATGGAGAAATGTCACAAGTGGAGTACCACAGGGTTCAGTTCTTGCACCAGTGATGTTTATTGTGTACATAAATGATCTACCAGTTGGTATACAGAATTATATGAACATGTTTGCTGATGATGCTAAGATAATAGGAAGGATAAGAAATTTAGATGACTGTCATGCCCTTCAAGAAGACCTGGACAAAATAAGTATATGGAGCACCACTTGGCAAATGGAATTTAATGTTAATAAATGTCATGTTATGGAATGTGGAATAGGAGAACATAGACCCCACACAACCTATATATTATGTGAGAAATCTTTAAAGAATTCTGATAAAGAAAGAGATCTAGGAGTGGTTCAAGATAGAAAACTATCACCTGAGGACCACATAAAGAATATTGTGCAAGGAGCCTATGCTATGCTTTCTAACTTCAGAATTGCATTTAAATACATGGATGGCGATATACTAAAGAAATTGTTCATGACTTTTGTTAGGCCAAAGCTAGAATATGCAGCTGTTGTGTGGTGCCCATATCTTAAGAAGCACATCAACAAACTGGAAAAGGTGCAAAGACATGCTACTAAGTGGCTCCCAGAACTGAAGGGCAAGAGCTACGAGGAGAGGTTAGAAGCATTAAATATGCCAAAACTAGAAGACAGAAGAAAGAGAGGTGATATGATCACTACATACAAAATAGTAACAGGAATTGATAAAATCGACAGGGAAGACTTCCTGAGACCTGGAATTTCAAGAACAAGAGGTCATAGATTTAAACTAGCTAAACACAGATGCCGAAGAAATATAAGAAAATTCACCTTCGCAAATAGAGTGGTAGACGGTTGGAACAAGTTAAGTGAGAAGGTGGTGGAGGCCAAGACCGTCAGTAGTTTCAAAGCGTTATATGACAAAGAGTGCTGGGAAGACGGGACACCACGAGCGTAGCTCTCATCCTGTAACTACACTTAGGTAATTACACTTAGGTAATTACACACACACACACACACACAACCGATAGCTAGAAAGGCGGGATCCAAGAGTCAATGCTCGATCCTGCAAGCACATATAGGTGAGTATATAGGTGAGTACACACACACGGAAGTTAAACGTTAGTTTAACGGAAGTTAAAACCAGAAATGACCAACAAGAAGCAGAAATTAGGCAAGCAATTAGGAAAGAACTGGTTACCAACAGTAAACTGGTACAAAACACTGCAGATAGAACTAAGTCCATAATCATTTTTGGATGTTTAGAGAAGGAAATTTCATCTAGGGTGGACCGAGCGGCAGAAGAGATGAAAATCATAGAGAAAATAGTAGGTTTAGGAGAAGGCTCAAAGGAAAATGTCAGTGATTTTAGAAGAATAGGAAAATATGAGAAAGAAAAGAACCGCCCCTTAAGGGTGACCTTTAATGGAGTGAAAAACATGATGGAAGTGCTAAGAAATGCCAGGAAACTGCAGAGTGATGAGGTTGGCAAATCTTGGTCAATAAGACAAGACCTCTCCAAGGAAGACAGAGAAAAGCTGAAAATGAACTTAATTGAGGCAAAACGTCTATATGGGGATAGAAATGAAGAAGACAGAAATTCTTTTTTTTACAAAGTGACAGGGACTGGAAAGCTTGTGAAATGGTACATAAAAACAAAGCAACAAGATCAGTAGTGGAAGGGGGAGTAAAGAGCAAAGGAAAAGGGAACATGTTCCTGAAAATTGTATATACCAACATAGATGGAGTGAGGTCAAAAACTTTGGAGTTGCAAGATATAATCCAGCTTAGGGTCCCAGATATTGTTGCATTATCAGAAACGAAACTTGAAGGAAATATAATAAATGAAGTCATATTCCCAAGAGGCTACTCAGTTTGGAGACGTGACAGGAAAACTAGGAAGGGAGGAGGAGTGGCTGTACTGGTGAAAAAACACCTGAAGGTAAAAGAGTTAATATTTGAAAACCCTCGAGATATTGACATAATGGCATTGCAGGTCTGGAATCAGGATGATAACCTGATAATTGTAAATGCCTACAGCCCACCAGCAAGCAACACATGGACAAAGGAAGAACTGGATGACAAACGAGAGGGCCTCATAATGGTCATGAGAGATATTATTGTACAAGCAGATAAAGATAAATCACGACTGTTGATACTGGGGGACTTCAACTTTAGAGCAATAGACTGGGAGGCCTATGAAGCAAGAACGGAGGACTTTTGGACATGCAGATTTGTGAACCTCATTCTGGAGACATTCTTGTATCAACACATAAAGCAAGCCACAAGAATGAGGGAAGGAGATATACCGTCAGTACTGGATCTAGTATTCACCAGGAAAGAAGAAGAGATTTTTGACATCCAGTACCTTCCTCCCTTGGGAAAGAGTGATCACGTCATGTTAGACATTAAATATGCTTTAAGATATCATCTAGAAGAAAATGTGGATATTGAAACAGTTGATAAACTCGATTTAAAGAGAGGCAACTATGGGGAACTTCGAAATTTTTTTAATGAGTGTAATTGGACAGAATTGTTGCTAGGCAGGGAAGTAAATGAAATGTATGCCAAATTTTTAAAACTATACGAGGAAGGCACACAAACATTCATACCAAAACAGAGATGCAGGACCAGAAAACAGGATTGGTTCGACAGAAATTGTGAGAGGGCAAGAGACCAAAAGACACAAAAATGGAATCAGTATAGGAAGAGGCCAAACCCCCAAACATACCAGCGATACAAAGATGCGAGAAACAATTATACAGCAGTAAGGAGAGAGGCAGAAAGAAATTTTGAAAAAGGGATAGCAGATAAATGTAAAACAGAACCGGGCCTATTCTACAAATTCATAAACAACAAATTGCAGGTAAAGGATAATATCCAGAGGTTGAAAATGGGAAACAGATTCACGGAAAATGAAAAGGAAATGTGTGAAACATTAAATGAAAAGTTCCAAAGTGTGTTTGTACAAAATGAAATCTTCAGAGAACCAGACACAATAAGAATTCCAGAGAACAACATAGAGCGAATAGAGGTGTCTAGAGATGAAGTGGAAAATATGCTAAAGGAGCTCGGGAGGAACAAAGCAGCTGGCCCAGATGGCGTTTCACCATGGGTTCTGAGAGAATGTGCATCTGAGCTCAGCATTCCACTTCACCTGATCTTTCAGGCATCACTGTGTACAGGAATCGTAGCAGACATGTGGAAACAGGCTAACATAGTTCCAATCTACAAAAGTGGCAGCAGGGAAGACCCCCTCAATTATAGACCTGTATCATTGACAAGTGTAATAGTGAAAGTATTGGAAAAGCTAATCAAAACTAAATGGGTAGAACACCTGGAGAGAAATGATATAATATCAGACAGACAGTATGGTTTTCGATCTGGAAGATCCTGTGTATCGAATTTACTCAGTTTCTATGATCGGGCCACAGAGATATTACAGGAAAGAGATGGTTGGGTTGACTGCATCTATCTGGACCTAAAAAAGGCTTTCGACAGAGTTCCACATAAGAGGTTGTTCTGGAAACTGGAAAATATTGAAGGGGTGACAGGTAAGCTTCTATCATGGATGAAAAATTTTCTGACTGATAGAAAAATGAGGGCAGTAATCAGAGGCAATGTATCGGAATGGAGAAATGTCACAAGTGGAGTACCACAGGGTTCAGTTCTTGCACCAGTGATGTTTATTGTGTACATAAATGATCTACCAGTTGGTATACAGAATTATATGAACATGTTTGCTGATGATGCTAAGATAATAGGAAGGATAAGAAATTTAGATGACTGTCATGCCCTTCAAGAAGACCTGGACAAAATAAGTATATGGAGCACCACTTGGCAAATGGAATTTAATGTTAATAAATGTCATGTTATGGAATGTGGAATAGGAGAACATAGACCCCACACAACCTATATATTATGTGAGAAATCTTTAAAGAATTCTGATAAAGAAAGAGATCTAGGAGTGGTTCTAGATAGAAAACTATCACCTGAGGACCACATAAAGAATATTGTGCAAGGAGCCTATGCTATGCTTTCTAACTTCAGAATTGCATTTAAATACATGGATGGCGATATACTAAAGAAATTGTTCATGACTTTTGTTAGGCCAAAGCTAGAATATGCAGCTGTTGTGTGGTGCCCATATCTTAAGAAGCACATCAACAAACTGGAAAAGGTGCAAAGACATGCTACTAAGTGGCTCCCAGAACTGAAGGGCAAGAGCTACGAGGAGAGGTTAGAAGCATTAAATATGCCAAAACTAGAAGACAGAAGAAAAAGAGGTGATATGATCACTACGTACAAAATAGTAACAGGAATTGATAAAATCGACAGGGAAGACTTCCTGAGACCTGGAATTTCAAGAACAAGAGGTCATAGATTTAAACTAGCTAAACACAGATGCCGAAGAAATATAAGAAAATTCACCTTCGCAAATAGAGTGGTAGACGGTTGGAACAAGTTAAGTGAGAAGGTGGTGGAGGCCAAGACCGTCAGTAGTTTCAAAGCGTTATATGACAAAGAGTGCTGGGAAGACGGGACACCACGAGCGTAGCTCTCATCCTGTAACTACACTTAGGTAATTACAAATGAAAAGGAAATGTGTGAAACATTAAACGAAAAGTTCCAAAGTGTGTTTGTACAAAATGAAATCTTCAGGGAACCAGATACAATAAGAATTCCAGAGAACAACATAGAGCACATAGAGGTGTCTAGAGACGAAGTGGAAAAAATGCTCAAGGAGCTAAATAAGAACAAAGCAGGTGGTCCAGATGGAGTTTCACCATGGGTTCTGAGAGAATGTGCACCTGAGCTCAGCATTCCTCTTTAACTGATTTTTCAGGCATCCCTGTTTCCAGGAGTTGTAGCTGATGTGTGGAAAAAGGCTAACATAGTTCCAATCTACAAAAGTGGAAGCAGGGAAGACCCCCTTAATTATAGACCGGTATCATTGACAAGTGTAATAGTCAAAATATTGGAAAAAATAACTAAAACTAAATGGGTAGAACACCTGGAGAGAAATTATATAATATCAGACAGACAGTATGGTTTTCGATCTGGAAGATCCTGTGTATCGAATTTACTTAGTTTCTATGATCGAGCAACAGAGATATTACAGGAAAGAGATGGCTGGGTTGACTGCATCTATCTGGACCTAAAAAAGGCTTTCGACAGAGTTCCACATAAGAGGTTGTTTTGGAAACTGGAAAATATTGGAGGGGTGACAGGTAAGCTTCTAACATGGATGAAAAATTTTCTAACTGATAGAAAAATGAGGGCAGTGATCAGAGGCAATGTATCGGACTGGAGAAATGTCACAAGTGGAGTACCACAGGGTTCAGTTCTTGCACCAGTGATGTTTATTGTCTACATAAATGATCTACCAGTTGGTATACAGAATTATATGAACATGTTTGCTGATGATGCTAAGATAATAGGAAGGATAAGAAACTTAGATGATTGTCATGCCCTTCAAGATGACCTGGACAAAATAAGTATCTGTAGCATCACTTGGCAAATGGAATTTAATGTTAATAAATGCCATGTTATGGAATGTGGAATAGGAGAACATAGACCCCCACACAACCTATGTATTATGTGAGAAATCTTTAACCCCTTAACTGCGTTGCCTCCAAATGTGACACCCCCGCAGTGCGCAGGAAATAAATTCTCTGGAAAAAATTCTTTTTTCTTTTTAAAGTGTCAAAAACCCTTCCCTCAGTATGGGTATGTAAAAAAAAAGTCGAGATTGTACTTACTTTGGCTGCTATGGGGTCCGGAAGTTGGGGCGTGACGTCATCATTCCCCGTGCGCCCGTGCCGTAAGCTCTCGGGGGCGGTGGGGCGCTCGGGGCGGGGCGCACGAGTTGCCGCGAATAAATTTTCGTTCATTTTTTCCGCACCTTTCCAAATACAATTTCATCGTTTTTATGTGCCAATCCAATGTATAATGAACACGTACACTATAATATCGCAGTACAACATCCGTACTGTCCGTAGACACTGTGTTACGTGCATGAAACTTGTGTACACATATGCAGCACATATTTACTATGTACCATGCTAATTTGTGTATATATACAATCTATTTACACACTATATACATTCACCATCAACACATTCAGAACACCGCGTAGCAGCTGCTTCGTATGAGCCAATAGCAGCTGCCTCGTATGGGCCAATATCAGCTGCCTCGTATGGGCCAATAGCAGCTTCCCCGTATGGGCCAAGAGCAGCTGCCTCGTATGGGCCAATAGCAGTTGCCTCGTATGGGCCAATATCAGCTGCCTCGTATGGGCCAATATCAGCTGCCTCGTATGGGCCAATATCAGCTGCCCCGTATGGGCCAATAGCAGCTACCACGTATGGGCCAATATCAGCTGCCTCGTATGGGCCAATATCAGCTGCCTCGTATGGGCCAATATCAGCTGCCTCGTATGGGCCAATAGCAGCTACCTCGTATGGGCCAACATCAGCTGCCTCGTATGAGCCAATAGCAGCTACCTCGTATGGGCCAATATCAGCTGCCTCGTATGGGCCAATATCAGTTGCCTCGTATGGGCCAACATCAGCTGCCTCGTATGGGCCAATATCAGTTGCCTCGTATGGGCCAATATCAGCTGCCTCGTATGGGCCAATAGCAGCTACCTCGTATGGGCCAATATCATCTGCCTCGTATGGGCCAATATCAGCTGCCTCGTATGGGCCAATAGCAGCTGCCCCGTATGGGCCAATAGCAGCTGTCCCATATGGGCCAATAGCAGCTGCCCCGTATGGGCCAATAGCAGCTGCCTCATATGGGCCAATAGCAGCATTTGGCCATGAACACATTCAGAACACCTCGAGTGAGAGCAGCCACACCCAGCCAGTCTCCCTCACTCCAACATCTTACTCGCCAACATTGCTCCTCCCACCATATTGTTATAGCTCTTATTACACATGTTCTATATACCTATCTACATGTTTTATTTACCAGAACTATGCAAGTAAGCCGGTATTGTGTCCAAACAGTACAGTGGCCACCATACACTGCATGAAAAATCACACAGCAGACGACGCTACGATTACGTCACCTCCCTCACCAAAATAGCTCCTCTCAACATTCTCCGGTTGCTGTTCTTACTCTATATACACACACTATATATACCCATGTACATATGTGTTGCCCATAGCGAACCACTAAGCTAGTATGGTGAGCAAAACAAGAGTGGCAGCCACACACACGATGAGGCTACCTCAATTCTCGCCCTCCCTCCCTCATCAAAATTCCTCCTTCCACAATACTACGCACAACGCTAATTATAGCCACAATCCTGCTATTATCACAATCCTGGTCACTAATTCCTGTAAATGAATAATTGACCACACGTTTATTTTGAAAAGGAACCTAAGAAATCATTTGAAGATTCCTAGATGAACGAAATAATGCTGTGGTGCTGTGGCTAGAGCTGTGAACATCGTGAACAGCATTGAATCACTGATATTTGAACATTGTACCCAGTCATTATCACACTCGGGCTCTAATATAACACTATCATAGCTAAATAATACAAGTTATATATATATTTTGACATTATTTGGCGATGCTGTGGTCACATGCTGAACAGCAGTGCTGTGCGCTCATGCTGCGAGCGCCAGCCTTGGTTGCTCACACACTACTGAGGCTCCCACACCTGGGAATGTGGACCACGATTTTTTTTAAAGATGGCGTCTGTTTACAAGAGCCCTGAGGAAGCTGATGTGAACCCCATGTAGCCGCGGGAGTTTTGAATGGAACGTGAAAAATACAAAATACCCGGAGGCGCGTTGCGCAAACCAGACGTGAGCCTGCAGGCGCGTTGCGCAGTTTAAGGGTTAAAGAATTCTGATAAAGAAAGAGATCTAGGGGTGGTTCTAGATAGAAAACTATCACCTGAGGACCACATAAAGAATATTGTGCGAGGAGCCTATGCCACGCTTTCTAACTTCAGAATTGCTTTTAAATACATGGATGGCGATATACTAAAGAAATTGTTCACAACTTTTGTTAGGCCAAAGCTAGAATATGCAGCGGTTGTGTGGTGCCCATATCTTAAGAAGAACATCAACAAACTGGAAAAGGTGCAAAGACATGCTACTAAGTGGCTGCCAGAACTGAAGGGCAAGAGCTACGAGGAGAGGTTAAAGGCATTAAATATGCCAAAATTAGAAGACAAAGAAAAAGAGGTGATATGATCACTACATACAAAATAGTAACAGGAATTGATAAAATCGATAGGGAAGATTTCCTGAGACCTGGAACTTTAAGAACAAGAGGTCATAGATATAAACTAGCTAAACATAGATGCCGAAGAAATATAAGAAAATTCACTTTCGCAAACAGAGTGGTAGACGGTTGGAACAAGTTAGGGGAGAAGGTGGTGGAGGCCAAGACCGTCAGTAGTTTCAAAGCGTTATATGACAAAGAGTGCTGGGAAGACGGGACATCACGAGCGTAGCTCTCATCCTGTAACTACACTTAGGTAATTACACACACTGGGTCTGGTAGCCGAGTGGACAGTGCGCGGGACTCATAATCCTGTGGCCCGGGTTTGATTCCTGGCGCCAGCAGAGACAAATGGGTAGAGTTTCTTTCATCCTGATGCTCCTGTTACATAGCAGTAAATAGGTACCTGGGAGTTGTGTGTGTGTGTGTGTGAAAAAAAATTAGTAGTTAGTAACAGTTGATTGACAGTTGAGAGGCGGGACAAAAGAGCAGAGCTCAACCCCCGCAAGCACAACTAGGTGAATACACTTATGCAGATGGTGAATCACAATAACCAAACCACACGTCAGGAGATCGAGAAACAACAACGTTTCGGGCTGTCCTGGACCATTATCAAGTCGTACATAATGTCGTATCACATATGACTTGATAATGATCCAAGACGGACCGAAACACCATCATTTCTCCATCTTCTGATGTGTGGTTTGGTCCTCACATACACAATTACATAATTTTCAAAAGAATTCAAGACATGAATATTTAGGGACATGTAAGCACAACATACTCAGTTACATTATATAACAAAACTTATGAATAATAAAACAAGGAACATTTTATCATACTCAATTTACCAATAAATGCATCCTTCATATACAGTATAAACCTTCAACTAAATAATGATACTAGTGCCATACAGATCTGACTTGTCAAAGGGGTAAAACAAGGCCCGAAGGCCACTAAAATAATGTGGAATGATGTGGTGATCAATTTACAAAACTTCCTCAGGTTTTAGCATCAGTCTTTAAAATAAATATTTGACTAGAGTTAAAAATAAAGTATACATTAAATAGAATTTTATCAAATGGAATGTAAGCAATATTTTATTAACATCATATATATATATATATATATATATATATATATATATATATATATATATATATATATATATATATATATAAAGGGTGTGTGTGTGTATGTTGTACCTAGTAGCCAGAATGCAGTTCTTGGCCTACTATGCAAGGCCTAATTTGCGTAATAAGCCAAGTTTTCCAGAATTTCAATATTTTTCTCATTTTTTTCTTATGAAATGATAAAGCTTTTCATTTCATTATGTATGAGCTAATTTATTTCAAATTTTAGTTAAAACTAACGTAGATATGTGACCGAACCTAATCAACCCTACCTAACCTAACCTACCCTTTCTTAACCTAACTTAAACTAACATAACTAAATCAATAATTTATGTTCCTAATATAATAATAACATTTAAAACAAACCAATAGGAAACAATTTATTTAAAATAAAGAAAATCCCTCAGCCTATTAGGCAAATCGGGTCTTGCATAGTAGGCCGAGAAGTGTGTTCTGGCTACTAGGTACGACATTATATATATATATATATATATATATATATATATATATATATATATACAGTGGTACCTCCCATAACGAATTTAATCCGTTCCATGTTCGTCATGTGAAACGGACGTCATACAAAACGAGTGTCCCCCATGTAACCAGTGTGATGCACTGTGTTTATTGTGAAATTTCCCTAGTGTGCATGACATCAAATGTTCCCCAAAATATAATTTTTCTTTGTAAAATGATAAATTACCGTCCCTGAACATGTCTATGTAAAAATAATTACCAAATTCCACTTACTTTGGCTGTGAGGGCATGGACAAGGTGCGCTGTGACGTCATCAGGGGCTGGTCGCCCGTGTGTGAAGCTCCCAGACACGGTCGCGCAGGCCATTCAAGCACCGCGTGTTGCCACAAATATATTTTCAAATATTTTTCCTATGCATTTCCAATGCGGTTTTATTTGTTTCTTTTATCGTATATGATGCATATTTGTGACCTTTACAATATGTATACAGTAGAATGTTCATAATTTTCCATGAAACTGTGATACATGTGTCAGTAATGTGTCCACAATAAATGTTTATTGTCACAATATTACGTGGTAAAAATGCACTAATATTACAATATGTACAGTTTCACATACTATTTACACAGTAACACACTGTATTACACACTCAGTACTTTGGAGGTGCGTAATAGTCAACGAAGTAGTCAATGGTACACAGCGCGACTTTGCTCTCCTTGCACCAGCTACAGATAGATTTTTGTTTCCTGTTTCATCGTTCTGTGTGCTTGCAAATAATGCACTCGCGTGCACCCTTGGCTTTAGTACTTGTAGGTGGTATGTAGCCAAGCTTGTAAAGCATAAGGTAGTATTGAAACGATTATAGGAAAAGCTCAATTTGTAAGGTAGTCTTGAAAAGATCGCTTTGTAAGGTCCCACACAGGAAGAGATTCAGCTAGCCTCAAAGAGTGTCCATCAGTCAGGAAGAGATTCAGCTAGCCTCAAAGAGTGTCCATCAGTCAGGAAAAGATTCAGGTATTCTTAAAAATATCAATGAACACCACCACCATGGAAGCCGCTAACACTGTTCATCTATGCTACTTGTATCAGATGCATCATCACTGAACGCAGAAAACGATTCATCTATGTATCATCTATATACATTAGAGATGGCAAGGGTGGGGCTCAGAGCTACACCTGGATACGCTCGCTGTATCATCCTCATAGGTGCTGTATCACAGGCATCCGACCGTTGTGTTAAGCCCTTATTGCGCCTAGCTTCACCAATGTTATGACCCTTATGTTCTTCAAACAATAGGGTCTGAATTGCACTGACTGAGTACAGTCTTTCAACACCATGTGGGACAGGTGTTTGAGAGCCAGAGGCATGTGTGCTACAAATGGTTGCTCACGCACTACTAACCCAGCCAGCAGCCCTTGTCTTTCATATTCGTTATAGCAAAAGGTTCGTTCAGTGTTTGTTGGGTAGGCTGCTCCATTATGACAATCTTTCTTTGTTTCAAATGTGTTCCATTTGTTTTGTATTTATCACTTACGTCTCAATAATGGAGCAGCCTACCCGACAAACACTGAACGAACCTTTATGACATTTGTCCATTTTTCAAATTGTTTCAACAGTTCTTTTATTTTTCGTTTTTTTTTTTTTTTTTAAGAAACATGGAGCAGTCGACCTGTAGACCACCGAACGAACATTTTTGACATTTGTACTGGTTTTCAAAATTCTTCATATTTTTTATTATTTACGTTTTTTGTATGTAAGAAACATGGAGCAGCCTACCTGCCGACCACCGAACGAACCTTTTGCTATAAGACAAATGAAAAATAAATATTGAACACATTTGAAGAAAGGAAAATGTCATAATGGTTTATTCAGTGTATGTAAGGTAGGCTTCTCCATTATTGAGACGTAAATGACAAATAAAAAACAAATGGAACACATTTGAAACAAAGAAAGATTGTTATAATGGAGCAGCCTACCTGCCGAACACCGAACGAACTTTTTTGACATTTGTTGTATATCAGATATTTCATTTCTTTTTTCCTACAAAAACGTCAATGCTTTGCAACATCTCAGCAGTCACCCTTTTATATCCCAGCATCATTAGCATCTTTAAACAAGAACAACATAATTTATGTGCATCGTCGGAGGCGTCTAAGAATGTGCAAGCAGCAGCGCGACCCCACCATGTGGTGTTGACGTTACTCAAACCAGCGTTCGTCATACGGGACGATTTGACGCCGATCGGGCCGTTCGTTACCCAAAATATTCGTCTTTTGGGGCAATCGTTATGCGAGGTACCACTGTATATATATATATATATATATATATATATATATATATATATATATATATATATATATATATATATATATATATATGTATGTATGTATGTATGTATGTATGTATGTATGTGTGTATATATATATATATATATATATATATATATATATATATATATATATATATATATATATATATATATATATATGAAAACTTGTGCAATAATTTTAAGCTTGGAAATATCTTTTATTTCAATATTTTACTCTGGTCCTACGTAAAAAATATAATTATTTCCTACATTTATTAACAAATGTAATTGTCTAACTAAAAGGGATATTATTGTATATAATGAGTTAAATTTTATATTCTTCTAACAGTTTATCATAAACCTAAACACAAAAGAGATAAGCAACAAGTTAAATTTTGTTTAAGTCTCTCAAATGAAAGTGAACCCTCTGTGTTCAAGGGTTCCAAAATATCCTTCAGAAAGGCAATACATGAATAAACATCAGATGAACCATATAAATTCCATATACTACAACATACCAATTATAAAAAAACAAAACAGCATTGAATGTAAAGAAACGCCAATTTCTGAGTGAGCCCCGGTGGCTCCCTGAAGCCACTACACTGATACAGTGCCATACTACCAGGTGCCATCCGTCTAGGAGTTCTTATTAGACTATCAGGGACCACGAGCCAGAACCTGGTCTCCCCCTTCCCCCCTCAGAGAGGAGAAGAGACTGGTGGTACTATAAAACTTTTTATGTACAGTTATTTATGTATGAAACCAAGGGAAGGCACCTAGAAAGTCAGGGGGAAACAGAACAGACTACTGCTTGGTTAGAAACGAGACCACAGCCTCAAAACTGCCAAAAAGAACACCCCCCAACAATGTAAACAATAAAAAATTTGTAAAACTAGTGCAAGCCACTTTGCCTCACCTCCCCCTCGTATGAAGGAGGAAGGAGACAGACTGGGTTAGCCGGCTGCTCCACCACCAGTTTTTATGATGATGCAAACCACCAAAATGCCCTGGGAGAAGATGTCAGGAAGCCACAGGGGCTCATCCAGAAATTGGTGTTTCATTACATTCAACGCTGGTTTTCTGGGGAAGGCCCCTTTTGGTTTCCTAAAGCATATGACATATGAGTGATATGAGACCTTGTTGGTAGTCAATGGTACAACTACTGGTACACATGTGTTGGGGCTGCTCCACACCTGGAAGTTAGATCCCAACATAACCCAACACAGCAGCCAAAATGGCCAAATGAACAAAAGCCCCAGCGCCAAAGGTGCACAAGAAGCCCTCACCTGGCAACCGAAAGCTAGAGAAAGCAAATGAATGCTTGCTCAAAAAAGCCAGGACTGAAGGGGCCCCAGGAAATGGAGTGAACAAAAGAAAACCAGGTCAAGGGACCTGGCAGGCTCAGGCAGCGCAGGAGCAGGCCAGAAGTGAAAATGTGCTAAAAAGGCATTCGAAATGGAGCTGAAGAGGGAACGATCCTGAATGCAAGCCGAAGCGGCTCTATCAACGTCACAAGAAAAGCAAAGGCACCAGTATACAGCAGAAGACACCTCGCAAGGAAAATCCAAGAAGGACTGAACAACCTGACACGAAACCGAGGAGCAACGATGAAGGGACAAAAGGAGGAAGGCATGCCAAGCTATTACAAACTGTCACCAGGATAATCGCAGGTGGGACTCCTTTAACTAGCCACCTAATCACCAAAGAGAGGCTGATGCACACGTGTCAAGGCTGCAGATGCGAAGAGCAGAGGTCGAACTGGTGAAGTATATCACCAGTATGACCTTCTGAAAAAGGCATGGAGCCCGCAGAAAAATGCCCATGTCAGACACCAAACAAGCAGCGCCTGAAACCAAAGCCAGGCTGGTAAGGGGCAAGAAGGATAACCTTACCTCCCCACTTCTATAACTCCAACTGCGCAAGAACCCAGAGCAACAGCCGGACTGGAAAAGAGGAAATTGCACCCACACCTTGACCAGTCCAGTTGAACGGCGTCCACCCCAAGGGCCTCGCAATCAGTGGACGCCTTTTCTATCCTGTTCTCACACAGGGAAGGAGGTTAAAAATAAAAAATAAAAGGAACTGCAGATGAGGGTTCCGGGGCGGAGCCATCGTCCACACCCACCACCTGGGATAGAAAAGCGAAGTCCAAGGGAAAGGCCAAGACATAAAAGCAAACCACTTATTCAGATACAGAAGAACAGCCACAAAGAGAAAGGAAGAGATGAAACAGTCACCATGAAACCTCATGCTGGTGCCTTGTGGAGGACCACAGGTGGGGCACCATCAATAAAGCCTCCTGATCACCATAGAGAAAGTGATGAAAACGAGTCATTAAGTCCAGACGCGTAGAGTGGAGCTGTGGTAAAATACCTGGGTTTGGACACCGAGCAAGCAATGCCTGAAACTAACTGAGCCAGCCACCAAGGATCCAGAGGGATCATTCTCTCCCTGTAGGATTCCAATTGTGCCAGGACCCTGAGCAACAAACATAAACTGCATTGAGAAATAAACCCTGAGAACTCAGCATATGAGCTACATGAAGTGTCCAGCTCCAAAGAGGCATGGACTCAAGTGAACTGCCTCCCCTTCCTGGTTGAGGCAATGAATCATGGGGAAACAGTCCAAATGGAGCTAGAATACGCAGCCCAGAGCGATACAAAGTCTCCACAGAACATGCTTCATGGCCACAAACTTCTGAAACATATTGTGTGCACAATGAAGGAGTGGAGACCAACAACCCTGGCCAGCTTGGTGAGTACTGGTTATAAAGCCCCAACTGAGAGCCGAGGGGTTCGTAAATACGTCGAGCAAGTGCGGAGGATGGCGCCAGAAAATGAAATCCCGAAAAGCCCAAAGAGGAAACCGGTGACTTAGCATCCTGTGAAGGGCCACTGGAGTCCACACCCAACGATCATGATGGTGGCAAAAGTTGAGGCTTCCACACAGCTGTTCAAGCAACTGCACAGTTACCCAGGGTAATCTTAACATCAATAGACAACGGTGCAGCAGTAGGGTCAAGGCTGCTGGAGGAGGGAAAGTGATGCCATCCGAGAGACCCAAATATAGCCCAGCCAAGTCAAAACCCAGAACAAAACCAGCTGGGACTTCCACCAGTACACAAGGAACTGAACCTAGCAAGCTGGGAAAGAATCAGGGCCAGGATTCAACAAGCATTTACTCAAGAACTCATGAACCTATTCATCTTTTCTTAATCTTTAGCAGCTTTGTTTACATTTACTAAATGGTTTATGAACATCAAATCCCCAAGCCAATGCTTGGGAGGGCTTCCCAATCCCCAAGCCAAGGATGTAAAGGTTGCAACAAAACACTTGACTTATCCAGGGAATTATCCAAAATGGTCATATGGGGGGAGGGGAAGGGAACAAACTGGGTCAAACATGGAAGGTTACAGAAGAACCAGAGGTCTGGCGAGCTCCATGTTGGGAAGAGACGGGAACACCCAGAAGGGACCTAAAGAAGACCAGGAGAGGAAACCCATTTGGAAAAATCCCAACCCCCCCTGGAGGGAATGGTATTGGCGACCTGCAACACAAGACATGGGAAACAACCCGAATACATGGGAAACGTAGGAAGAAGAAGTGGTACACTAGGTGAACAGCACCCGTCATGCCCCAACAAGGGACAGACCCCAAAACAGAACCAGAGCAGTTTTTTTTTTTTTAGTTTTTTTGTGAGATAATTTTGGGGCTTAGCATTCCCGTGGCCTGGTCCTTGAACAGTCCTTCTGTCACACCCCACACCCCCCAGGAAGCAGCCTGTAGCAGCTGTCTAACTACCAGGTACCTATTTACTGCCGAGTGAACAGGTGCATCAGGGTGAAAGAAACTCTCTCATTTTGTTTCCATGTCCACTGGGGATCAAACCCAGAACTTCAGGACTATGAATCTGAAGCATTGTCCACTCAGTTGTCAGTCCATGGATAACCAACACCCTTTGAGTGGGGCGAGCACAATGCCGACCCCCAGAAATAGCCGGGCCAAGGAAGAACAAGCGAGCACGAGTCCAGACCCACAGATGACCTACCTAGACCCAGAGCTGGCAACTACCGTAACCCATAGATAGCAAAGCCCCAGCTTCCCCAGACAGGAGAGTGAAGGCATACACTGAATCCCAAGAATGGGTCCTCACTACCCGATGACATACAAGAAAGGTGGTGACCACATCCTGGAACACAGGAATGAAAAGCTTAGAAAGCCTAGTCAAAGCCATCGCAGCAGAGACAAAGTCTCCAGCACAGCCTCCCCCCCCCCCCACCCTGCTGATAAATGATGAAACTGTCCTCAGGAACCTAACTGAAGAAAGCCCCAGGGGGCCTAGAAACGCATGACAAAACCCCATGGTAATACAGTGCAACCTCGATTCAGTGAACTGTTTGGACCAGCCCGTTCGTTGTGGTGAGGGATTCATTGCAACAGGTGATGCCTTCAGGAGGCATTTGCATCGGTATCTTTTTTTTTTCTTGTACACAATGAAGATGCATTACCATATTATATACTGTACCTATACATATTACTACTCTACTAAAGAATACTGCATCATAGTTTTATTTAATTTATTGTTGGCATTATATCCATCTTGAATTCTCATAGAGTTGTGAATACTGTGCAGTAAATACGTACCATATTATGCAGTTAACACTGCATTGATTATGTAGTTCCGCTGTATATTGAGTACTACAATACAGTTTATGGAAACTATTTAACACTAAAATTACTGCAACTTTAATTTTAACACTTTAAAACTATTTGTAGTACAGTACTTAAATTTAACACTTGTTCTAACTGTACAGTACATTCCACACACAATGTTCCTAGATGTTTGCATCAGCTTTGCTGGTGCTCGCTGCTGCTGTGTTGGCTTCTGAGCTGGTGCAGGGTACGGCTGTGCTGGTGCTGGGTATGGCTGTGTTTGTGCTAAGTATGGTTGTGTTGGTGCTGGGTACGGCTGTGTTGATGCTGGGTATGACTGTGTTGGTGCTTGGTACGGCTGTGCTGGTGCTGGGTACGGCTGTGTTTGTGCTGGGTATGGCTGTGTTGGTGCTGGGTACGGCTGTGCTGGTGCTGGGTACGGCTGTGTTGGTGCTGGGTACGGCTGTGCTGGTGCTGGGTATGACTGTGTTGGTGCTTGGTACGGCTGTGCTGGTGCTGGGTACGGCTGTGTTGGTGCTGGGTACGGCTGTGTTGGTGCTGGGTACGGCTGTGTTTGTGCTGGGTATGGCTGTGTTGGTGCTGGGTACGGCTGTGCTGGTGCTGGGTATGACTGTGTTGGTGCTTGGTACGGCTGTGCTGGTGCTGGGTATGGCTGTGTTGGTGCTTGGTACGGCTGTGCTGGTGCTGGGTACGGCTGTGCTGGTTGATTTCCTGCTACTAGTTCTTGCAAAATATTGACTCATTTTGGTTTGTTTCCTTCGTTTTGTCATCTCCTTGAGACAAATATCTTCCATCGTCTTTAAGTGTTGATAGAAGCCTGGTAGCTCTGGATTCTCAGTTTGTGAAACAAAATCAAGGAGTTTATCAACATGGAACAATGCATCAGCACACGCGTCAGGTTGTAACCTGCAATCATGATCATCCTCATCTTCCTCTCCATCGTCTTCATCAACAGTGCCAGTAACATTTTGTATAATCTCATCATCTGTTAAATGACCAATGGGTGGATCAACTGCATCAATATCTAACCACTCCTCCACATCGTTCAGCGTCAACTCCACCTCACCAGCGGCACACAGTTCTTGATAAATATAATTTGAAAATCCTTCAAAATCCATTTCTTCCTCAGTCACTTCATCAGCATGATCAAGCCACAGGAGTGTGTTCCAACAATTTCTTAATGTGGACTCTAAGTTCATCCCAAACTTTAGCCCAGTTGTAAATTGCTTCCTTAATCAAGTATTTTTTGTAACGTTCCAGTGTTGCTTGACCTCGCGAATCGGTTCCTTGTCTTTTATCTTCGTCTGACTCAAACACCACCCCCTCCCATAATTTCTTTATTCATTGCTTGTTTATAGAGCCTTTTCATTGCATATATAACACCCATATCCATTGGCTGGATCAGAGAGGTGGTATTTGGTGGTAAGGTCGTGTAATTAATGCATCCATCAGTTGACATTAATGTTTGAAGCCCTACATGAGCTGGAGCATTGTCAACCAAGAGTAATGCCTTGACATCATTCTGCCTCACTCCACACTTGTTTATTTAAAAATCTCTTACTTCTTTGCAAAAATGATTTTTGAACCAGTCTACAAAAATATCTCCAGTAAACCAAGCTGTTTTAGAGTTGTCGGAAACCACAGGTAGCCTGTACATTAACTTTTTCAAAACACGTGGGTTTTTTACTTCCCCACAATAACACACTTTGTTCTATGACTTCCGTCTGCATTCACACACACCTTAGCTGAAACCTTTTTTTGTATACTTTACGGCCAGAACCACACTCATCTAGCCTAGATGCCAAAGTGTTGTCCTGCAAGCATTTCCACTTAAAGCCTGTTTCATCGGTATTGTATACCTGAAAATCCTTAGATCATCTGCTGGCAGGTAATCATTTAATTTATGCTTAAATGGCTCGACAAAATCCAAATCTGCACTTACTGCACCACTATCACTTGAAGCAAGGAACTTCCTAATATCATCTTTCTGTTTCTTGATATCACACACTGTATTTTTCCAGACATTAAATTCTGTTGCCAGCCTAGTAACAGAGTAGCCACGTTCATATTTCTCTATTAATTCTAATTTCTGCTCAATGGATTAAACATTCCTCTTCCTCTTGGTAGATATGACACTATTAGCAAGCCTCTGAGATATCTTGTCGTATAACAATACAGCTGTAGTAAAAAAGTGGTAAATTCCACTATATAATCTTCCACCGGTGGACAAACACGTCACTCGCAGACAAAGCTAATAGCATTGTGTGCGCACTGTATGAATGCCGAGGACTAAGTCTATACAGTAGGCTGGTGTTTAAGCCAGATCTGGTAACATAAATTTCTTTCAAATATTGGATTTACATCATATTATATGTTTTTGGTTATATATTTAGTTTAGCAACATTATTAGGATAATAAAAGTTTTAAAACTATTTATTTTAGAAATGATTCATTAATTTTATTATTTCGAGGCCGTAGGTCACTGAACTGTGGCGACACATCCGAAAGAAAATGCACATGGTGCTGTATGTACAGGGATTAAATACGTCCACCCGTGCTCGAGTTGTTTTGAAAGCTAGAGCCAATATCATAAATAATTTCTCAAATAGCAGATGTTTATCATATTACAGTATATTTTTTGTTTTATATTTAGTTTAGAAATACTGTATGATTAGGATAATAAAAAGCTATTAAAACACCTGCTTTAGAAATGATTTATTAATCTGAAACTTTCAAAGTCATAGGTCACTGAACTACGGCGACACATCTGAAGGAAAACCATGTGAGGTTTACAGTATTCCCTATATCTGTCCACCCTCACTCACGTTGTTTCACCATAGAAAATGTCTATGGAGATTTCCCCACATGTAGCTAGCTTCTCACGCTTCAGCCTTGAAATTAATTTTCAAAGATAGTGGTGCTATAAATCAGTGAACGAAAATCATGGAAACTCAGTCGTTCACTTGTTGTGTGGACCACTCTGGCTGGTGTTTGGTTAATGTGGTTCACTTGTTGTGTGGACCACTCTGGCTGGTGTTTGGTTAATGTGGTTCACTTGTTGTGTGGACCACTCTGGCTGGTGTTTGGTTAATATGGTTCACTTGTTGTGTGGACCAAACTGGCTGGTGTTTGGTTAATGTGGTTCACTTGTTGTGTGGACCACTCTGGCTGGTGATTGGTAACTCCCGGAGCTGGCCGAGCCATATCCCTAACTAAACTCAAACCCTCTGATGCCTCGGGGCCAGAAGCAGGAGAAAAGGGAAGAACATAAACATGGCAAACCATGTTCGAGGGGGGAAGGATGAGGAAGTTTGGATGGAATCAAGTTAGAGTTAACCAACACCTACAATTCCAAGTCCCTATACATTTAACAGGGCACCTCCAAGGCATCCAACTGTGCACACAATCCAGACTGGTGCAACACAGGGAAAAACTAAGACACAAAGTTATTGCTGCCTGAAAAGCCCCAACGTCATTGGGAGGGACAGTAAGAACAACAACATGATGGGAACAAACCAAACGTGACTTAGGGTCGGTGTCACCGGCCCAACAGGCAGCACTGTGGAGGCAGAAGGAATGAACGTTGCCACGTGGCACGAACGACGTGCAACTCTCAAACTCACATAAAGCAAGAGTGGATTCGGGGACAGATATCCATAAGACCACCAAATCCACAGGAAATTTCCAGGTCCTGCTGTGGAAATAACCTTATAGGACACCTAGGTATTAGGATGCTACACAGCTCCTTTATATAATTGTATTAGGAGACAAACGATTAAGCTAATGCAGCCAGTCACATGTGTCTGCAAAGGCCGACCTTAGCACACTGTAATTGCAGCTTGTGAACCACCAGTGCACTGCTCCGGCCAAAATCACTCCTTACCTGAAGAAAGTCAGAAAGCCAAAGACAACTGACTCACTTTGGCTGAAGGCCAATGCAATCAAGGAGGTCCCCTAAGGAAGTGATCCAGAGAATATAACGCTAGCAGTAGTATTGAGCACACAGGGAAGAAAATTCTGAGCACATGCAGCTCCAAATGCTCTTAACTCCTGTCTCATACTACACCAGAGAGCACAGGCACAGCCACAAAGAGCAGCTGGCAGACTGTGCGCTGTCTCCCTCCTCTTTCCCCCAAATGAGTGGGGAGGTGGGGTGAACAAGCAGGTACTAGTTTCAGGACTTTTTTATTATTTGCATACTTTGGCAAGTTCTTTAGCTGGTTCATGATGCTGCAATCTCATTTTGAAGTCAGCAGTGGTCTGTTTGTCAGTTTTGTTTTGCTGATTTTCTGTGTGACCCTTCCTGGTTGGTTGCATAAATACTTAATACATAAATGCCAACATTTTCTAATCCTCTGCGAGGATGGTAGTATGGCACACTAATAGATATAGTAGCTTTAGGATGCCACAAGGGGTTCCCCCCCCCAGAAAACATAAATAATTCATAAAAAGTTTTACAAAAATAGTTATAGCAATAACATCCTGATAACAAACAATTTCAAATTATTAACCGAGAGGATAAAACAGCAAAATAATCAATCACAATAAAAAAACTTATTTATTAAAATTTAGAGTAAAAATGATGTCAATTCAGACTTCAGCTAAGAAAATCATTAATATCTGAAGAACTTAATGGCTTAACTCCAGGTTGTGAAGCAGCTGAGTAAGATGAAGTAGTGAGAGGCTGCATGGGAGACATCATAGAACCAAAGGTATTCACAGATGATGCTACTCTTGGATGGCCTATTGGGTTCATTGCAGTATTATATGTTATTTGGTTCATACTCCCTAATTTGGGTTGTGAAGGAAGTAAATTGTCAAGTGCAGAAAAGTTAGGCGTTTGCATTCGTGCACTTTGAGACGGAGCTTGATTTGCCCAAGAATTTATTCCACTGTTGGGCTGTAACATACTTCCACTTGAAGGCAATGCTGTTGCACCCCCTGATCTTACTCCGTAGGTCATGCTACTGTTATTTATATTATTCATGAGGCCTAAACCAAAAGATGAATTTCCTGCTGTCGAGTTTACTCCAAGGGTGAAATTTGGTGAAGTTAACATTGGTTGAGCAGGCTGACTAGTCATCATGTTCAAGTTGGAGTTCATTAATGATGAGGTCAAGTTGTTAGATGCTTGTGATGTTGGAGACAAAGTTGGGATTTGTGATCGAATATTTGGATTTTCACTTAATTTATTAATACTACTAGATGGAGCCGGAGGTGATGGAAGGAGAGGGGGCTGCTGTTGGTGCGTGCTACGTAAGCCTTGCTCCTTAACCAGCCTGTAAAATAAAGTAAAATTAAAACACGTACAAAAGTGAAGTTCACTACAATCAATATAAACTAAAAATTTATAAATAATTGCAAAGGAGTCAGCACAAATTTTAAATACACTTAAAATATACAATAACTAATCTAATACCCACACCCAATGGTTCTAGTATAGAGAAGATACTAGGTTCTAGTATACAATAACTATACCAGTTTAACCCTTTAACTGCGCGGCCTATAAATATGACATTCCCCCAGTGCGCAGGAAATGAAACCTCAGGAAAAAATTCTTCTCTCTTCTGAAAGTGTCAAAAACCCCTCCCTGTATATGGGTATAGCGACAGAAGTTCGAAATTGTACTTACTTTGGCTGCTATGGGGTCCGAAAGGTGGGGCATGACGTCATCATTTCCCGTGCGCCAGAGCAGTATGCTCTCGGGGCCGGTGGGGCGCCCGGGGCGGGGCGCGCGAGTTGCCGCGAATATATTTTTGTTCATTTTTTGCGCACAGTTCCAAATACATTTTATTTGTTTTTACATGCTAATCCTATGTATAATGAACACGTACACTACATTATGGTAGTAAAACATCCGTATTGTCCAAGGACACTGTTACGTGCATGACACTTGTGTACACATATCTTGCACATATTTACCATGTATCATGCTAATTTATGTATATATACAATCTATTTACAGACTATACACTGTCACACATAATATACATTCACCATCAACACATTCAGAACACCGCGAGTGTGAGCAGCCACACCCAGCCAGCCCTCCCTCACTTCGCCAACATTGCTCCACCCACCATACTGTCACTGTTTTTATTACACTATTTACACATGTTATATATACTTATCTTCCTTCTTTTATTTACTAGAACTATGCAAGTAAGCCGGTATTGTGTCCAAACAGTACAGTGGCCATCATACACTGCATGAGAAATCACACAGCAGACAGCAGACGACGCTACAATTACGTCACATCTCTCACCAAAATAGCTCGTATGGGCCAATAGCAGCTGCCTCGTATGGGCCAATAGCAGCTGCCTCGTATGGGCCAATAGCAGCTGCCTCGTATGGGCCAATAGCAGCTGCCTCGTATGGGCCAATAGCAGCTGCCTCGTATGGGCCAATAGCAGCTGCCTCGTATGGGCCAATAGCAACTGCCTCGTTTGGGCCAATCCTGGTCACTAATTTCTGTAAATGAATAATTGACCACAAGTTTATTTTGAAAAGGAATCTAAGAAGTCGTTTGAAGATTCCTAGATGGACGAAATAATGCTGTGGTGCTGTGGCTAGCGCTGTGAACATCGTGAACAGCATTGAATCACTGATATTTGAACATTGTACCCAGTCATTATCCCACTCAGGCTCTTCTATAATACTATCATGGCTAAATAAAACAGGTTATATATATATTTTGACATTATTAGGCGATGCTGTGGTCACACGCTGAATAGCAGAGCTGTGCGCTCATGCTGCGAGCGCCAGCCTTGGTTGCTCACTCACTACTAAGGCTCTGATACCCGGCAATGTGGACCATGATTTTTTTTAAAGATGACGTCTGTTTACAAGAGCCCTGAGGAAGCTGATGTGAACCCCATGTAGCCGTGGGAGTTTTGAATGGAACGTGAAAAATAAAAACACCTGGAGGCGCGTTGCGCACCCGAAGCCTAGGCCTGGAGGAGCGTTGCGCAGTTAAAGGGTTAAATTGTATGCACTTTATTTATTACTGTACTGCAATTACTGTTTCTAGACTGGCCCTCAGTAGCTACTACCTGGTGCACTGACTCCGGTATAACACACTCATAAAACTACCAGGCCTCTCGACTTGCATAGGCCTAAAGAACACCAGGACCAGAATTTACTGTGTTCATAGAAGTGGGAGCCCGCCAAATACACACCAAAACTACGACATTGGTACAACGTTTGAACAAGTTTTATCACCTCCTAACCACCTCCTAACCAGTTATAACAATCAATATAGCAAGTTGTACCAACGTTCTAATATGTCATAAACACGTTAAGCCAAGATGTAACAACTTTATTACAAGTTGTAACAAGCGGAAAATAGACAGTTACGGTTTGTGTTTCCAGGGAGGAGCATGGGAATCTGTGATCAACCCAAAATCAAGTCAAATCACTTAGAGAGTATAAATGAAGCAAAACAAATTAAATTGGAACCTCGTTGTACAAATTTAATCAGTTTAAAGAAATGCTTCATAACATGAATATTCACACTGAATTTAATTTTCCCATAAAAAGCATTACCTGAATATTCACACACTGAATTAAATTTTTCCATAAAACCAGCGTTGAATGTAATGAAACGTCATTTTCTGGGTGAGCCCCGGAGGCTCCCTGGAACTTATCGGGCTAATGTATGTTATGTTAGACCGGAACATTAGTTATGGAGTTCAGACCTACCAGGGACCAGCGCCAGAACCTGGCCCCTTCAGAGAGGTTTCAGGGAGCAATGGCCCTGGAAAACCCCATATGGTTGGGGGTTTTCCTTATCTGCCATTGACTGGGGGTTAGGCACCCAGAAAGGTAGGCATAACAAAACAAACCCCACATGGTAAGAAACTACAACAAAAACCGAACAGAGGGGAAGAAAACTTCCTACAATCCCAAGGAAAACAATCAAACAATCAATTTACTGCCGCGCCAGTCGTCCGCGCAGCCCTCCCTTCCCGGCAGGGGGAGGGAGGGGCCTCGGACCTCACCACGCCGGCTGCCTTCAGTTCGGAAACTAGGCTTCAACCAACGCGAAAAATCTCGCCGACCGGATGGGAGGGAGGGTAGCCAGGGAGCCTCCGGGGCTCACCCAGAAAATGGCGTTTCATTACATTCAACGCTGGTTTTCTGTGGGGAGCCCCTACGACTCCCTAGAGCTACATACCCAATGACAAGAAAAAAAGGGGACTTACCCTGAAGGCGGCGGCCACAAACTCCTCATCGTGAAGTCGAGACAATTGGCTGCAGCCTGCAACCTAAAGCAACACAAGAACGCCGAGGAGCAGGGACGTTCACCAAATAACGGGCGGCCAGGACCCTGTTCGACTTCCAAAATCCACGCGCCCGAATATGTGCCCAAGACATATTACCAAACACGGCAACCAAAGCCGCAAACTTCCTAACGTCATGGGCGCGAGGATAGACCGCAGGCTGGCTAGACTTTAAAACCCTGCGGACAACCTGGGAGACCCGAGCCCTGGAACAGGGAACGAGGGAAATCGGATCAACCCAAAGCGCATCCCCAGCCACCCCGGCTGAAGCGCGCAGGTAACAGCGAAGTGCTGCAACTGGACACAACACATGATGCACCCCCGGCCGAACCAACCAAGCATCAATGACCCACGGATCCCTCTGGAAAGCAGCCGTCTCGTTCTTCGCCAGGAAAGATGGAGAAGGCTGCAAACGGACAAACCTACCCCCAGGACCAAAAGAGCAGAAACCCCTGCGCCGGAGGAGAGCATGAAGCTCCCCTACCCGGCCCCCAGAGGCCAATGCCAACAAAAACAAAGCCTTGGAAAAACAATCAGGAACCGAAGGGGCCACCACAAACTGAGGAGAGGAAAGATAGGAGAGCACCCTGTCCAAGGACCAGGACGGCTCAGGAGGTGCATGAGCAGGCCGGAGGTGAAACATAGCACGGGAAAGCTTACGAAACGGGGCGGATGTGACGTCCACCCCGAAAGCTAGCTTGAGCAGCTCCACCAGCGCCGCACGATACAAGGTGACAGTATTAGGCATCAAATGACGGTCCTGAAAAAGCCAAGAAAGGACAAAACAACCCGATCCGAAAGAAAAGACAACCTACGAAGAGCCTGAAAATGGAGAAAAGAACGCCAGGAAACTTCATACTGTCGCCGAGACAAAGCTCTCAGGTGGGACACCATCAACGAAGCCACCTGATCACCATAGAAATGGTGATACACCCACGTCAAAAAGACCAGACGCGAAGACAGAGGAGAAGGTCCTCTGTCAGGAAACTTCATACTGTCGCCGAGACAAAGCTCTCAGGTGGGACACCATCAACGAAGCCACCTGATCACCATAGAAATGGTGATACACCCACGTCAAAAAGACCAGACGCGAAGACAGAGGAGAAGGTCGAACCAGCCCCATACCGGATCGGACCGACCTGCTGAAAGAGGCGGAGCCGCGGGAAACGTCTCGGGTTCGGGCACAGAGCCAAAAGCACCGGAAACCAAGGCTGGGCCGGCCACCAAGGGGCCACGAGGACTACTCTCCCTGGGAATGTCTCCAACCGAACCAGAACCCAAAGCAACAGCTGGACCGGAGAAAAGAGGTACAGGTAACCCCACCTCGACCAGTCCTGCCGAAAGGCATCCACTGCGAACGCTTCGCAGTCGAGGAAGGGGGTCACATATATTGGGAGACGCCGAGACCACGCCGACGCGAAGAGGTCCACATCTGGGAGACCGTACGTCTGGCAGATCCAACGAAACGAGTCGTCGTCGACCGTCCACTCCGTGGACAGGGAAAGGAAGCGAGACAGACCGTACGCCAGAACTTTGGACACTCCCCGGACGTGAACCGCACGGAGAGCCAAACCCCAAGAATCCAGCAGACAAACCATTCGAAGGAACCAACCCCAAAGAGCTAAGGACCGAAGAGAACCCCCGCGGTTCAGGCAATGAACCACTGGAGAACAGTCCGAATGGAGGGGAATGGTCGATCCCCGAGCGACCCGAATCCTCCAAACCGCGAACCAGACAGCCGCAAACTCCCGAACCGTGCTGTGAGCCCGATGGAAGGACGGACCCCACCGTCCCTGGCCTGCCTGGTGAGCACTGGTCACAAAGCCCCAGCCGAGAGACGACACCTCCGTGAACACATCGAGCAAGGGCTTGGGAAGGCGCCAAGGCACCGAACCCCGAAAATCTCAAAGAGGAAGCTGGTGACGCAGCAACTGACATAAGGGCCTCGGAGGACGAACCCAACGATCGCAAGAGAGGTGGAAAGGAAGTCCCCGAAGGAACCAAAACAGACGCCGAAGCCAAACCCGACCCTGCGGGTAGACTAGCATGGTGAAGTTCATACTCCAGCACAACCGCTCGAGCAACCGCCGAGTGACCCGGGACCCCCTCAGAAACAGCTGACGGTGGTCCCGCAGCCGCTGCAACGCCTCTGGAGGGAGAGACAAGGAAGCGGTCCGAGAATCCCAAACAAGACCCAGCCAGGTCCAAACCTGGGACGGAACCAGATGGGACTTCCTCCAGTTCACCAGGAACCCGAACCTGGTGAGCTGGGAAAGAACCATATCCCTGGCGAGCAGACAAGCTGACCGACTGGGAGCCCACACCAGCCAGTCATCGAGGTAGGCCAAAACTCGAATCCCTAGAAGACGCAGACGGGTCCTCCCAACCCGGGTCAGACGTGTGAAAACGCAAGGTGCCAGATTCAAGCCAAAAGGTATGCATCGAAAACGGTAAGCGTGACGCCCCACCACGAAACCTAACCAGTCCCTGAACCCCGGATGAATAGGAACGTGCCAATACGCGTCCCTGAGGTCCAGGGACACCATCCAGGCACCCGGCTCCAACAGAAGCCGGACCTGAGACAGAGTAGTCATCCAAAAGGAGGGGCAAGGAATCCAGGGGTTCAGACGGGACAAGTCCAGAATGAACCTCAGATCCGCACAGTCCCGTTTTGGCACTGGAAACAGACGGGAAACCCACCTGAGGGACGTAGTCGTTTTGACCACACCCAAGCGCACCCACTCCAAGACGACTTGACGAAGCGCAGGAGAAGAAACCTGCCTTGTTAGTCCCGAACCCCCCAAAGGAGGACGAGTCGCCCAATGCCACCGCAAGCCGGATGACACGACCAAAAAAGCCCACAAATCGTGGGACCAAGCGTGGGCAAACAGAGCGAGCCTCCCTCCATCGCCCCGTCAACGGGGCAAACCGCGAAAGGGCCGACGCCCCTTACGAGAACCCAACCGTCGAACAGGGCGATCACTGCGCCGACCAGACGACGCTGGCCCCGAAGGGAACAACGGCTCAGAAACTGGCACCAATGGCCCACCTCGACCAGCGGAACCCTGAACCCTGGCACAACCCCTCCGAAACTGGCGAGAACGACCGCTCCAGATAATCAACAAGTCCGCCATAGGACGACAACTAGACGAAGCGGCGTGCAGAAACTGAGAGACCGCAGTCTCTGCAAACAGCAACAGACAAAATGGAGACGAAAACCTAAGAGCCAGGGGCCCAAGCGGATTCCAAAGAGAGGGCGAGCACAGCCTGACGGCACGCGAGGCGAGAAGCAAAAAAAAAGAGACACCGCGTCCTTCAGGATGGGCGCAAAGAGCTTCAACAGTGCAGCCGACGCCCTAGCTGCTGAAGACAGCGCCCCGGACGAAGGCCCTTCACTCGACGCTCCCACATCCTCCTCAAGCCAAGCAGAAGACAGCTCGAGAAAGGAAAAGAAACGCAAGACTGAAGCCAAATGCCCACGGGAATGCAACTCCTCCGCAACCAACGAAGCCGAAAGCTGAGGAACCTGCACGTGAAGCTGGAAAAGGCCAACATCCCGAGAAAGCACAGGAGCGAATAAGCACGCATTAAGGTGCTCAAACTCGCCCCCCAGGTAAACCTTCATAAAAGTAACAGTTTCCCGCCAATCAAGTGTGCGGGTCCGACAGAACCCATGCCACGCCTCCAACGAAAAGAAAGGGCAGTCTGCCAGCCAGGAAGACTCCGGAACCTCCAAACGCACCCAAAAACGGGAAGAAGAACTGAACTCAAACGAGGACGGATCCATTGGGGAGGCATAACCCGGGTCTCGCAAGAGGTATGTAGCAAGAGCTTCCCGAGCCACCTTCGCGGAGATACGGGAAGTAGCAAACCCCTGAAAAGACGAATCCAAGGTACCCAAAGGCGCTCGGAACCGAACCCGGGGAGGAGCCGAACCCAAATCATACTCATACAGGGAAGGGGGGTAAGAAAACCCCTCCCCCTGCAACAATAAGCCCCGCGGGGAAGGCAAAAGCACACAAGCGGGGTCACAGGGGGCCCAAGGCCCCCAGGTCACCTCCACCCCAGCCCCAGGATCCCCCACGTCGGGACCCGGGGCAGAGCCATCCTCCAAACCCTCTACGCCTGAAGAAAAGGCAGAGTCCAAGGGAAAGGCAGACAAGAATTGGGTCTGCTGGCGGGACCCAGAAGCCTCGGCAGGAGGAACGGGCTCAAATGCTCGGATGGGGCAGCCCCCGAAGCAGCCCGAGTCTCACTACCAACTAAACCCTGTGCCGAGGCCGAAACCCGCATACATTTCGGAGCCGGACACAGGGGGGGAGGTGCAGGAAGAACCACAGGGAAAGGACCAGAGGGCGCGGCTGGAGCCAAAGCCATAGCGACCAACGCCCCCTGGTCAGGGTCCCTAAAGCCAAAACAGGGCAGCCTCGGGGCATCCGGGTGGGAAACCGACCTAGCACGTTGCAATAACCTAAACCTAACATGCAACGTTGATGCTGCCTGTACCCTAATAGGAACATCCTCAGAGTAAAACTGGAGCACAAGCAGAGAACATGACTCGCAAGACTCCGGGTCAAAGGTGTCACTGACCCAACAGGCAGCATGACGGAGGCAAAACAGGTGACTGTCACCCTGAGACAAGGGCACACTGCAACCTTCAAACCCGCACAAGGCAGGCTGGAACTCGGGAGACGCATCCATGGGTCCCCAAGCCCCGACAGGGGGGGTTTCCAGGGCCTGTAGGTTAGCAACTACGGGAAACCCGGGCAAGGTGTTGCTAACCGGTTAAAAAACCCAAACAAAACAAGGGTAAATGATTATACTGAAAACCCCTGGGACGTGTACAAGCATGGGGCCTAGCAGAGGGCCACCAAAACAATACCAGGGGAACTATGGACCCACAAGGCAGAACCTCCACCAGGCAAACAAAAACAAAACAAAACAAAAACCCCGCAAACGTACACCGTCCCCAGAGGCAACAGGAACCGGTCGCCGCTTAGGTGGCAGGCCGCGCAACACCTTGACGCCCTAACCAGCACAATACCACTCCCTACCCAAGGCCAAACAAGGGCCCCAAGCCCCAGCTGGCTCCAAGGGCGAGGCAAATGCCAAGCAGCAAGAACCTCTATGGGAGCGGTTCCCGAACGCCCCAGAGAAGATAACCCTGACACGCAAGGGCAGTACTCACAGGGCGCCTAGGGAAGGAAGCCCCTAGGCGCATGCAGCCCCAGCACTGATGAAGTACTCCTGGCCACCGTACACCACACAAAAACAGCAGAGAACGCCACATGAGGCAAACACCGCCAAGGAATTTGAGGCCAGAGAAGCGTCTATCCCGGTTGACACTAGCTTGCGAACTAAAGGCAGCCGGCATGGTGAGGTCCGGGGCCCCCCCTCCCCCTCCTGGGGAGGGGAGGGCTGCGCGGACGACCGGCGCGGCAGTAAATTGTTTGATTGTTTTCCTTGGGATTGTAAGGAGTTTTCTTCCCCTCTGTTCGGTTTTTGTTGTAGTTTCTTACCATGTGGGGTTTGTTTTGTTATGCCTACCTTTCTGGGTGCCTAACCCCCGGTCAATGGCAGATAAGGAAAACCCCCAACCATATGGGGTTTTCCAGGGCCATTGCTCCCTGAAACCTCTCTGAAGGGGCCAGGTTCTGGCGCTGGTCCCTGGTAGGTCTGAGCTCCATAGCTAATGTCCCGGTCTAACATAACATACATTAGCCCGATAAGCTCCAGGGAACCGTAGGGGCTCCCCACAGAAAAAACAATGTTGAATGTAATGAAACGCCTTTTTCTGGCCGATGCTCCGTCAGCTCCCAGAAGTTATCCGAACTGATATGTGCTATATTAGTTCACAATCACACGGAGTTCTTTTGCCTATCGGGGACCACGAGCCAGAACCTGGTCCCTCAGCGAGGCGCAGGGAGCAATTATGTATGAGCACTTTACATTTAAAGTACCTGTATGTCGTATTCTGCCATCGAACGGGATAGGCACCCAGAAAAATAGACAAACAAAACAACAACTAGCAGGTAAAATTGCGACCTACAGCCAGAAAGAGCAAAGAAACTCCCGGTGAGAGAAACTAAAATTAAAGAGAATAATAGAAACTAGCAACCATGCACACAACTGGCTCAGCTGGCTCAGGTGAGCTAGCCGTCTACTACCTCAGTTCTAGGTCTGAGATACAAAACGGCAACCGAGGGAGGGAGGTGTCAGAGAGTCTCCGGAGATTCACCCAGAAAATGGCATTTCATTACATTCAACGCTAGTTTGCTGGAGGAGCCCCGTCAGCTCCCTGAAGCTAATTACCCATAGAGAAGGAAAACAGGAATATACCCGGGAGGAGGCACCACCTCATGGCGCAAGTTGAAGAAGAGACCAACGGCCTCGACAGACCCCCCCCCTCCCCCAAAGCCACACAAGGCCGGAGAGGGTGCTGAACGTTCACTAAATATCTGGTGGCTAGGACCCTGTATGAGCCCTTGTCGCGGTTCCCAAAAACCGCGACAAGCGCCACTCACCTCCGTATGGCAAAGACATGAGGGTAAACTGCAGGCAGGCTGGACTTCATAACACTGTGGACAGCCTGAAACGCACAAGCTCAATAACAGGGAACGCAGGAAACCGGATCTGCCCAAAAAGTGTCCTCTGTTTCAGAATTAGTGGCTCACAGGTATCGGTGTAAAGCCACCACCTGACAACATGTGATGCACACCAAGCCTAACCAACCAAGCAATCGTCACCACAGGTCCCCTTCGAAAGCCTGCCATCTCAGTCTCTGCCAGAAAAGAAGGCGAGGGCTGCAACCTAACAAAATGACCACCCGGACCAAAGGAACAGAACTCCCAGTGCCGGAGGAGAGCATGAAGCACCCCAACCTGAGGCCAAGGCCTACAAAAAGATGGCTTTCTGAAAATGATCACAACCGAAGGGGCCACCACAAAACGAGGAGAAAAAAGAAAAGAAAGAACCTGGTCTAAAAACCAGGAAGGCTCAGGCGGTGCATGAGCAGACCAGAGGTGAAAAAAACAGCGATGAATGTAATGAAATGCCATACCCAGGAGGAGGCAGCACTGCATGTCTCACGACAAAGACGAGACAACTGGCTGCGACAGACCTCCGAAGGTAATACAAGACCACAGAGGGTCCGGGACGATAACAAGATATCTGGCAGCCAGGACTATTCGAGTTCCAAAATTCCCACACCCGAATTTCGACCCAGGACATATTACCAAAGATGGCAGCCAGAGTTGCATTCTTTCGTACATCATGGGCATGAGGGTAGACCGCAGGCTGGCTAGACTTGATAACTTAACCTTACAGACAACCTGAGAGACACAGCACAGGGAACCAGGAAAACCGGTTCTTGATAACCTAATCCTACAGACAACCTGAGAGACACGAGCCCTGTAACAGGGAACCAGGGAAACCGGTTCTACCCAGAATGCATCCACTGAAGCAGTAGTGTAGTCACAGGTAGCGACGTAAAGTCGCCACCAAACAGAACATAATGCACCCTCCAGTCGAACCAATCAAGTATTCAACAACCACGGACCACTCCGAAAACCAGCCGTCTCATTCTTTACCAAAAACAAAGGAGAAGACCGCAACCGAACAAAACGACCCCCCTGGCCCAAAAGGGCAGAGACCCTTACACCAGAGAAGAGTATGAAGCTCCCCCACCCAGCCCCCAGACACTAAAGCCAACCAAAACAAAGCCTTGAGATAACAATCCTGGATCGAAAGGCCACCACAAACCGAGGGGAAGAGAGAAAAGTGAGCTCCCGGTCCAAAGACCAAGAAGGCTCGGCGGCACATGAGCAGGCCGGAGGTGAAAAAATGCTTGAGAAAGCTTGCGGAACGGAGCGGAACTGACATCCACCCTGAACGCAAGCAGGAGCAGCTCCTTCAATGCCGCACGATACAAAGCGACAGTATTCACCACAAGATGTCGTCAAAAAACCAGCATTGAATTAAATGAAACGCCATTTTCTGGGCGAGACCTGGAGGCTCCCCGGAGCTATCCAGGCTGATATGTAACTATTAGCTTTCTGACATCTGTCAAAGTACATGGAGTTCTTGCCTACTGGAGACCACGAGCCTTCTAAAAGGCTGAATTGGGACAGGCCAGGACATTGGACACCCCCCGAACGTGAACCGCCAGGAGAGCCAAACCCCGAGAACTCAGCAGACGAGTCACCAGAAGCAACCAGCCCCAAAGAGCCAAGGACTGCATAGAACCCCCTCGGTTCAAGCAATGAACCACCAGGGAACAGTCCAAATGGAGCCGGATTGTCGATCCGCGAGCAACCCGAACCTTCCAAAGCAACATCCACACATCAGCAAACTCGTGTACCGTGCTGTGAGCCCGACAGAAGGACGGACCCCCACCGTCCCTGGCCGGCCTGGTGAGCACTGGTCACAAAGCCCCAGCCAAGAGACGACGCATCCATGAACACATCGAGCGAGGGCTCGGGTAGGCGCCAAGGCACTGAAACCTCCAAAACCCGAAGAGGAAGCCGGTGACGCAGCCACCGACATAAAGCCCCCGGAGGCTGAACCCAGCAGTCGCGAGAGAGGTGGAAGGGACATCCCCAAAGGAACCAGAACAGCCGACAAAGCCACACCCGACTTGGCGGGTGGACCATCATGGCAAAGTTCAGGCTCCTGCACAAACCCTCTAGCAACCATCGGTAGCTAGAGGGTTTCTTGAGAGGCTACCGTGACCCGGTAGCCCCTCAGGAACAGATGAAGGCTGGAATACAGGTAAAGCAGAGCCGCCGGAGGAAGAGACAAGGCAGCGGTCCAAGCATTCCACACAAGACCCAGCCAAGACCGAACCTGAGAGGGAACCAGATGGGACTTCTGCCAGTTCACCAGGAACCCGAACCCAGTGAGCTGGGAAAGAACCAAATCACTGGCGAGCAAACATGCGAACTGGCTGGGAGTCCAAACCAGCCAGTCGTCGAGGTAGACCAGAACTAACAGAAGCAGGCGGGTCACCACGACCTGAGTAAGGCGCGAGAAAACGCGAGGCGCCAGATTCAAGCCAAATAGAAGGCAACGAAAGCGGTAAGCTTGACACTCCACAACAAAACCGAGCCAGTCCCTGAGCCTTAGATGAATCGGGACGTGCCAATAAGCGTCCCCACATCCTTAAGGTCCAGGGACACCATCCAAGCGCCTGGCTCCAACAGAAGACGAACCTGGGACAGAGTAATCATCTGAAAGGAGGGGCAATAAATCCACGGGTTCAGACAGGACAAGTCCAGAATGAACTGGAGGTCTGCGCAGTTCCGTTTCAGGACCAGAAAGAGGCGAGAAACCCACCTGAGAGACGGTCGTTTCGACCACGCCCAAACGAACCCATTCTGAAATGACTTGACAGAGTGCAGGAGAAGAGGTCTACCGTGCCAGCCCCAAATCCCCCAAAGGAGGGGAAGCCACCCAACGCCACTGCAGGCCGCACAAAACAACCTAAAAGGCCTACCAATTGTAGGACCAGGCATGAACGAACAGCACGAGCCTGCCCTCATTGCCCCATCAACGGGGCAAATCGCGAAAACAGTCACCACCGGCCTACTACAATGAGAGAAAAACCATTAGCCCTGGCATGACACACCAAGGAGAATCCCTCTGGGCCCTGCCGGAGAACCAACACGTCCGACATCGGGCAGCAACAAGAAGAGGCTACCCACAGGTACTGCCCGACCGCAGAAGCTGCAAACAGCAAGGGACAAAAAGGTGATGAAACAAAGAGCCAGGGTCCAAGCAGATCCCAAGGAGGAAGTGAGCACCTCCTGCCAACACGCAAGATGTGAAGCGAAAATAGAGACACTGCATCCCGCAGGATCGGCGCAAACAGCTCCAAAGGAACAGACGATGCATGCGCTGCTGAGACCAAGGAACCAGACCCAGGAATGGCCCCAAGCACCTCCACATCCTCTGCAAGCCAATCCGAGGACAGCTCAAGGAGGGCAAAAAGAACCGCAAGACCGAAGCCAACAGACCACGAGCACGCAAGTCCTCAGTAACCCGTGCAGCCAAAAGGGAGGGAACCTGCACATGAAGCTGTACCACGCCAACATCCTGAGGAAGGGCAGAGGTGAACAAGCACGCAGTGAGGTGCCCAAACTTGCCCCCGAGGAAAACCTAGATCACCGTAAGCGCCTCACGCCACATGAGCGTGCAGATACGATAGAAAGTACACCAAGCATCCAAAGACAACACAGGGCAGGCCACTAGCCAGGACGACTCCGGAACCTCATAAGGAACCCAGTAGGGAGATGAAGACCTAAACATGAATAATGACGGATTCATAATAGAGGCACAATCCAGATCGCGCAGGAGGTAAGCCACAGTGGCTTCCCGCACCTCTTGGGGCGGGATGCGGGAAGGCAAAAACCTCCAGAACAGAACCAACGAACCCAAAGGGAAACGGAACCAAACCTGGGGAGGGCCGACACAAAATCCAGTACGTACGGGGGAGGGGGGGGGCAAGAAAACCCCAGTCCTTGCAACAGTAAACCCCGCTTGATGGATAGAAAAACCCAGGCAGGGGTTCAACGGTGCCCAAAGCCCCCAAATCAGCCCCTCTCCAACCCCAGGAACCTCCACACTAGGACGCAGGGCCGAGTCTTCCTTCAAAGCCCCGGCCCCAAAAGAAAAGGCCGGGGCAGCCAGAAAGGAAGGAAGGAAGGGAGGGGGGCCCACTAGTCAGACCCCAACGCCATGGAACTGGAAGAACCGTCTCGAATACCTCCATCGCCACCCCGGAAGGGGCATCCCCCAAGACCGCCTGAGTCTTAAAACCAGCTAAACCCCGCCCCGACCCCGAGGCCCTCAGACGCTTTGAAGCCGGAAGCTGGAGGGGGACCAGAATGCACCACGGCAGGGAAAAAACGAGGGGGTGTGGACTGAACCAAAGCCGAAGCGACCCACACCGTCAAGTCCGGGTCCCTAAAACCAACATAGAGCAGCCTCGGGGCTTCCGGGTCAGCAATCAACCTTGCGCGTTGCAGCAACCTAAACCTAGCATGCAACAGCTGAACTGCCTGCACCTGTATAGTCATCAGTGGACTGGGTGAACGGAGTCACTAACAAACAACAAAACTCGCAAAACTCCAGGTCGAGGGTGTCACCGACCCAACGGGCAGCATGACGGAGGCAAGAACAGTGAGAGTCGCCCTGAGACAAAGGGGACAGAGCAACCCTCAAACTCGCAGAAGGCGAGAGGGTACCCAGGGGTTGCATCCATCAGACCCCTTGTGCCCCCGCAGGGTTTCCCAAGTCTACCAAACAAACTTCTAAAAGCTGAACCCCCGGGATGTGTCCACTCATGGGAACCTAGGTACCAACAAGACAATGGTAACAACCTAACATAAGGGGCTGACACCCCCCCCCCCCTACCAGGCAGGAAAACAAAAACAAAAGAAAAGCCCGCAAGAGGACAACATGCCCAGACAGAACAGAGCCGGCCACTATGAGAGGTGATAACTAGTTGTGTAGTACCTCATGCCCCTACCAGTGCAAACTATCCCTTCCCAAAGGCAAACAAGGGTGTAGAAAACACCTCAGCACACAAAGGGCGATCGATCACTGAACAGCAAATGACCAAGCAGAAGTAGATTCCAAGGTGACATGTGGAAGGTGGCCTTAAGCCCCAAGGGCAGTACTTACAGGGTACCTAGGGAAGGTGACCCCTAGATGCATGCAGCCCGAGTACTTGGGAGATTACTCCTGGTTCACCCACCACCAGAGAAGATGCGCCCCACACCACAAGGCACAGAGCAAAGGACAGAAGACAGGAGCCAGAGCCACAACGACAAATGCCATTCATCAGCCGAAGAACTGCAGGGGTGCATCGAAGATGCGAGGGTCTGAGGTTCACACCTTCTGACCCTCACACGGGGCCACACACCCTCTCTCCCCCTGCGCAGACAAGTGGCGTGGTAATGTCTTACTCATTTGCTCATTTTTATTTGGGGAGTTCTGTTCACTCGTTTGACTTTCAGTAGTAGTTTCAACCAGAATAGGGGTTTGTTTTGGGATGTTTATCTTTTTGGGTGCCTGACCTGGTCGATGGCAGACATAGAATGCTCCATAACCACATGTACATTTCTATAGGCCATTGCTCCTCGTGCTTCTCTGAGAGGACCAGGTTCTGGCTCGTGGTCCCTGGTAGGCCTAGAACTCCATTCACATTGACTGACGCCAAAGTTTAATATATCCAAGAATCATGTAACTCTGTAGAATCATGTAAGGGAACAATACTTACTTCTGCTTGTCCTCCAAAGTAAGTGGAACCACATCAGGCTTTGGATGAGAACTTGGCACTAAATTATGAGGCTTTGGGCTGGTCCCGGACTCTCTTTTCATGAACGAGTTTAGCCCCAGCTCAGAAAACATATCTGTTGTTGCATCAACTGCCGAGACCACCGATCCATTGCTTGTGCTATTGCTTCCTGATATACTTGTTGGCATTGCCATCTGAAGTGCACTGTAAAAGAATTCAGTATTGTTTAATTAACACTTTCGCGCTCTCCGCAAAGGTCACTCAGCCAACCGAATGTGCGCGCTGCGTTTTTATCGCTTAAGCGTAAAAACAAAAATGTGTATACTCTTTTTACTCTTCTGACCTTAGTTCTCATGCTACGTATTTCATTTTGGTACCAACGTGTTCGCAATAAAATTCTCTAGAAGAACATTAGTAAAATAAGTCACGAAACATATAGGGATACCAGCACCAAATAAATAACTACGTAGATGACTCGCCGTGAGCGCCCATCAGCAACAAAATGTTTTTACTCTTGGGATTGTAATCACCTCCACACTTGTTCTACAGCGTTAAGTTTGGTATCAATGGACTCGCAATGAAATTCCCAACACGGTGATATGAATATAAGCGTAGAATAATGATGCAGCCCGCCCGCAAGAGTGTGGGAAGTGGTGAAATTGTTACCCGGTATCAGTGACAGGACGACGCACGGCGCTTTGAAAGTTTATACTTATTTCACTCTCATGACATTAATTTTCTATGTACGTCATTCATTTTTATGTCAATGTGTTCGCAATAGAATGTTCTATGTGCCCATAGGTAAAAAATATCAACAAAGCGTAACTTAGAATAGCAACAAATATAAAACAACGCTGGAACATATCAGTGAGCGTCAAACACACACGAAATATTTTTACTTTTGTTATGTTTGTCAAGATTATACTTGTTGCACACAGTTATTTTTGGTTGTATATTGATCGGAATAAAATTCCCTAAACAGACATATGCATATAATACATGATATGGGGGAAGAATTACCAGTATAAACGGCTAAAGTCACCCACCTGCAACCCGTTTGGGACAAAATACCATTTGATCGAAGTTATCCACACCTTTCATGAACTTATTGTACCATGCAGCCTAGTGGTGAGAAAGAGAGCCTCATAGCGCGCAGTTTGAAACAAACCCAAAGTAAATCGGATAAAAATTGAATTTTATACAAATATTTTAAAAGTAGACATAACTTTATGTCCACTATGCGTTTACGTTAGACGAAACCGAACGCGCCGGCGCGTCCAGATAGTGCGAAAGTGTTTTAAAGTGTTCAGGAGTCAAATTGTCTATATTTATGATATAAGTAAAATTAGTGAAATTGTCACTAAATAATACTTGATTACAACATACTGTACTGTATGTACAATTTCCAAAACATTTTGATGAAGGTTATTTACCCAGTGGGTAAACCAGCACGGCAAAGTTCAGACTCCTGCACAACTGCTCGAGCAACCGCCGAGTGACCCAGGACCTCCTCCCCTCTGCCAAGGTTGTGAGGCAGAGGAAGAGAGATTTTATTGTTTGGCAGGGAAGTCGCTGTGGTAATGGTAACTTTGTCAGTTGTATTTTTCAAGAAAACTTTGCACTTTTTGCACCCCACATTTTGCACACCTTTCTTTTATTAGAGAACTAGATTAACCCCTGCAGTACGCACCTGTTTTTGGCAAAAATTTCATGGTGCAGTTATTAAGGATATATTTTTGTTGTTTTTATAAATGTTCAGCTAATATTAATGTCAAAATGTTTCCAAACTCAATCATTTTCATTTCAAATCACAAAGAGCAATGAAAACATTAAAAAAAACTTAAAATATAAACTAATTAAATAAAACAACCCCCCCAACTCTCAGAGCGCCTTTAACCCTTAGACCGCGCAATACATATATAGATATTGAGAGTAAGTTTACCGAAACTGTGCAATACATATACAGTATAGACGATTGAGGCTCTAGAGCACGATTATAAATGCCCCGCGAGGGATAGGGGCAGCTATAGTCCAGCCACGACCAATAGTTAACAGACGCCACCTAGAAAAATATCGTGGGCAACATTCCCGGGTGTGCGAGCCTCAGTACTGAGTGAGCCACCAAAGCTGGTGCACACAGCATGAGCTCACAGCACCGCTGTTCAGCTTGTGACCACAGCATCACCTGAAAATGTTAAAATATATATGTATATGCTATTATTTAGAGATGATAGTATTACAGAAGACTCCTGACTGTGATAAAACTGACCAGGATTCTGATAATAAGAGGATTGTGGTAATATTTAGAGCTGTACTCCATGGTGGGAGGAGTAATGCTGAGGGAGGGAGGGAGGTGGCGTCGTCTTCTGTCTGTGCATGGCCTATGTCTGTGTATTGGCTATGTCAATAGGCTGTTCTACCTCTGCGCTCTTACTTCATTACACACACAAATCACAATAGCGTGATACATCAAATGAAATATGTGATTTAATGAAGTACATGGAGGAATTGCATAAAACCCTGGTTTGAGTCTCGGAGAGACTGCAGGATCCGTTGGTAAATCAGGATGATTTCCCCGATTACAATTCTTTTTGACCATGTCATAGCTCAGTCGATTAAGGCAGCGTCTGGGATCCTCTCTGACGTAGGTTCGAACCCTCGTCACGGTCCTTGTGGATTTGTTCATTTGATGCATCACGCTATTGTGATTTCTGTGTGTAATGAAGTAAGGGCGCAGAGGTAGAACAGTCTATTGACATACCTCAGGTGTATGGGAGAATTGCGTAAAACCCTGGTTTCTCTCTCGGAGAGACTGCAGGATCCGTTGGTAAAATAGGATGATTTCCCGGTTGCAATTCTTTTGACCATGTCGTAGCTCAGTCGATTAAGGCAGCGTCTAGGATCCTCTCGGATGTAGGTTCGAACCCTCGTCACGGCCCTTGTGGATTTGTTCATCTTATGTTTAGTATGTTTAGGGATTTAAACAGGGAGAGCTGTGTGTTGTCTGAAAGCAGAGTTTGTTATTGTCCTGATAGCAGATTTTTGCTGGGTGATGATAATCTTGAGGTAGTTTGCAGTGGTTGAACCCCATGCACAGATACCATAAGTAAGATAGGGATAGATAAGTACGTAATAGAGTGAGAGGAGAGCAGAGTAGGGTACATAATATCTGAACTTAGAGATCAGCTGTTTTAGAAACTTTTTTAGTAATGTGTTGAATGTGGGTGCTGAAGTTGAGTCTCTTATCTAAGTATAGGTTATCTTGAGATGATTTCGGGGCTTTAGTGTCCCCGCGGCCCAGTCCTCGACCAGGCCTCCACCCCAGGAAGCAGCCCGTGACAGCTGACTAACACCCAGGTACCTATTTTACTGCTAGGTAACAGGGGCATAGGGTGAAAGAAACTCTGCCCATTGTTTCTCGCTGGTGCCCGGGATCGAACCCGGGACCACAGGATCACAAGTCCAGCGTACTGTCTGCTCGGCCAACCGGCTCCCTAGGAACTTTCCATCATTTATTATATAAATATATCACAATACACACTATTGAATAATATTACTGCAAAAAAAACAAAGAAAAAATCAATCAGAGACATTGAAATAATTAGGTAATAATATCTTTGTAGCAACTCCCGCCTGACAGCTGGGGCGGAGCAGACCTTGTCTGGCGCCTGCTCTGTCAACGCCTCTTTTTTGCCAGACTTACCCGCCCTATTGCGGCCAAAATATGCCACCTACATTTTTCTTTTCCCCGTGATCAGGGATCATAAATGAACACTTTTATAAGACGAAAGAATTTTTGGGATTTTTTTTGTTGTTGTACCTGTGGGTGTTGAAGGCCAAAAGGGCCTTAGCGGCCTAAGGGTTAAGGTGCTTGGGGCAGTGCAGTGGTTAAAGCATACCAAACTCGGTAGCAAGTGCCGGTCATGTGGACACCACTTTCGTATTTTAACTATGAGTACTTTTTTCATCTCAATCATGGTTCTAACTAATTTTCTTTTTTGCTTGGTTCTTATCACTAACTTACTTAGGCTTTCTCTTAGGCCATAGTGATTTATTTACACTGAGAATATAAACAAATATCCAAGAAAACATGAGAAATTTAGAGAAATCTACTGGTGCTGTGCACTGAACGACAGCTACTGGGAAACTGATTCGTCTGGGATGCATGTTTACATTTGAGTGCTGAGCAAACAGCAGACTGCTGAACATGAACACAGTGTTCGATGGCTGCAATGTTCAAGTAGACGGCTGTTCGAGTACTGAGGTTCCACTGTATATTATTGGCATGGGGATTGCCAGGGGTTATCTTGAGGTTATCTTGAGATGATTTCGGGGCTTTTTAGTGTCCCCGCGGCCCGGTCCTCGACCAGGCCTCCACCCCCAGGAAGCAGCCAGTGACAGCTTACTAACTCCCAGGTACTTATTTACTGCGAGGTAACAGGGGCATTCAGGGTGAAAGAAACTTGTGCCCATTTGTTTCTGCCTCGTGCGGGAATCGAACCCGCACCACAGAATTACGAGTCCTGCTCGCTATCCACCAGGCTACGAGGCCCACTTGGGGTCTGACAGATTGAATAAATACCCTATTGAATGAATTAGCTCTGCTCCATATAGTTAAGACTGAGCTCACATTGTATTAGTGTTTCCAAAATCCCTTTAAAGAAAATCTCAAATTATCAGCTGGTGACTGCAAATGAGTATGTGTACTCTTTCTTCTGATAACTTGCATCAGAGTACAAAGTTGTATGTGACAGGGAATTTATTGTGTAAAATAATTTTAATGGTCAATATATTTTCCACATAAAATCAAACTTGTACCGTACATTCAACTATTGGGCATAGATAGATATCTTATCATTAAATAATGGAGCACTATCCATGTGACCAAAAAATAAAAAGTGAAAAGCAGCCAGGCTACTATGCAAAATATCTCTTGTATTTTGTACCCGATTCTCTTCCTTTTGACAACTTCACCTCTCTTAGTAACATTTGCATGCACCATCAAGGAATCCCTGTTAAAGAGAATTTTTGTCAATTTACAGTACTGTACTTACTTCTGTTCAACCTTTATAGAGTTCAACTGTTCCAGCTTTATTCTGTGTTCTGCTTCAACTATATCTGTCATTTCCTGAAAATAAATAATTTTTAGTCAAATTTAAAATTAAAAGCCCACCAAAAATTATCTATTGATAGTTGCCTACTATGCTGTATATTCAATACCAGCTAATTAGCAAATATATTATATCTTCACTTGCTCTTAACCCTATCATTAAAACTGCCACCATGACTGAGTCAAAAACATCCAGTTTAGACTGTAATGAAATGCCAATTTCTGGAGCCCGTGTGGCTCCCTGAAGCTATTGTCCTTATATTGCTTCATACTAAATGGTCACATCAGCTGTGGATAGTTCTGTTTACCAACTTGGCACCAGAGCCAGAACCTGGCCCATTCATAGACGTGGGAGAGAACAGGTGACACACTGCTACCTCACTGGTAGAAACCTCAAGAATGTTAGTGCTGCTCTACAGACAATTGAAAGGTTCACAGAAAGCCAAGCCTCAAAAACTGTCAAACAACTACTGCAAGCGAGTTGCACGGAGTAGGGGATTCACTCAAATGAGCTCGAAACTCATAAGTACCAATTAACACCACCTGGGGCCAGATTCACGAAGGCACTTACGCAAGCACTTACGAACCTGTACATCTTTTCTCAATCTTTGGCGGCTTTGTTTCCAATTATTAAAGTTAATGAGCTCCGAAGCACCAGGAGGATGTTTATAACAATAACAACAGTTGAATGGGAAGTTTTCATGCTTGTAAACTGTTTAATAAATGTAACCAAAGCCGTCAAAGATTGAGGAAAGATTTACACGTTCGTAAGTGCTTGCGTAAGTGCTTTCGTGAATCTGGCCCCTGGTGGCCAGGTCCCAGCTCTCAGCCAACTCCCCATGTCAGTTCAGGACCTGATGAACAAACCCACGACAAACTGACGAACCCGGATTTGTCAAGGAGCCACTGGGGCTCCTCCAGAAATTGGAATTTCTTTATATTCAACACCGGGTTTCTGGAGGAAGCCCCCCTGCAGCTCCCTACCTGTTGTATACCTCTCAATGATTGAGCATCAACATTCCAGTAGCCATCTTTGACCAGGACTTGTGGTTGGTGGTCTGAGATAGACAGGACTAGAAAGACAGACAATTGCAAATACTGTACTATGCAAAGGGCATTTGCAGACAAAGGTATTCTGAAAAGAGAAAGGGATTAGAATGCAGCTATCCTCATCCCAGAAAATGTCTAAAAAATACTTAGGAAGGAAAAATTTTGTTTTGGTGGTAGCAAAATTTATTAGCTAAATTAGTAAAGTGTTTATAGTGCCACCACTCTATGCACCTTTCTGAGGGAGTCAGGTTCTGGTTTGCGGTCCCCAGTAGACCAATAAGAACTCTGCAACTGATGTCACCTAGTGGTATGGCACTGAATCAGTGTAACAGCTTCAGGGAGCCTTCGAGTCTCACCCAGAAATTGACGTTTCATTACATTCAATGCTGATTTTTTTGAGTGCTCTATTTTTTGGCAATATAAAATCTGAATGCTGAATATAAATAAAAAAACCAGCGTTGAATGTAATGAAAAGCCATTTTCTGGGTGAGCCCCAGAGGCTCCCTGGAGCTTATCGGACTAATGTATGTTATATTAGACCGGGACATTAGCTAAGGAGTTCAGACTTACCAGGGACCAGCGCCAGAACCTGGCCCTTTCAGAGAGGTTTCAGAGAGCAATGGCCCTGGAAAACCCCCCTTGTGGTTAGGGTTTTTCTTATATGCCATCGACCAGGGTTAGGCACCCAGAAAGGTAGGCATAACAAAACAAACCCCACATGGTAAAAACTAAAACAGAAAACAGAACAGAGGTAGAAACTCCCTACAATCCCAAGGAAGCAAGCAAACAAGCAAACATCACACTTTACTGCCGCGCCGATCTTCCGTGCAGAGCTCCCTGCCCCGAGAGGGGGAGGGGGGGGGCCCCAGACCTCACCTCGCCGGCTGCCTAGCACCAGTTCAGAAGCTAAGTTTCAACCAATGCCGACCGATGGGAGGGAGGGTTGCCAGGGAGCCTCCGGGGCAGACCCAGAAAATGGTGTTTCATTACATTCAATGCTGGTTTTCTGTGGGGAGCCCCACGGCTCCCTGGAGCTTCATACCCAAAGAGAAGGAAAAGAAAGGGCTGACCCAGGAGGCGGCCGCTACAAACTCTGCAACGCGAAGCCGAGACAACAGGCTGCAACCTGCGACCCAAGGCAACATAAGAACACACAGGAGCAGACCCGTGCACAAGGAACGGGCGGCCAGGACCCTGTGTGGTCCCCAAATCCTCATGCCCGAAATGAGCCATAGACGTACGTCACCAACACGGCAGCGAAAGCTGCAAATGTCCAAACGGCACAGGCGCAAGGATAGACTGCAGGCTGGTAGACTTAAGAGAACTGCGAATGACCTGGGAGACCCAAGCCCTGAAACAGGGAACGAGGGGAACTGGATCAACCCAGAGCGCATCCCCAGTCACGGTACGCAGGTAACGGCAAAGAGCCACAACCGGACAACACATGACACACCCCCGGTCGAACCAACCAAGCATCAATAACCCAAGGACCCCTCCGGAAAGCAGCCGTCTCGACCGTCGCCAGAAGGACAGAGAAAGGCCGCAAACATACAAACCTACCACCAGTATCAAAAGAGCAGAAACCCCTGCACCGGAAGAGAGTTGGAAGCTCCCCGACCCGACCAGCAGCAGTCCATGCCAACAAAATATGGCCCATGAAAAACAATCTTGAACCGAAGGAGCTACCACAAACTGAGGAGAAGAAGATAAGAGGCCATCCTGATCAAGGACCAGAACGGTTCTGGTAACGCATGAGCAGGCCGGAGGTGAAACAAAACACGAGAAAGCGTACGGAACGGGGCGGATATGACATCCATCCCGAACGCAAGCTGGAGCAGCTCCACCAGCGTTGCACGATATGAGGCAACAGTATGAAGCATCAAATAACAGTCCTGAAAACCCAAAAAAGGAAAACACAATCCAATGCGAAAGACAACCTACGAAGAGCAAGAAAATGGCGAATAGAAACACCAGGAACGTCATACTGCCGCTGAGACGAAGCTCGCAGGTGGGACACCATCAACGAAGCCACCTGATCACCATAGAGATGGTGATACACCCTCATCAAAATACCAGACGCGAAGAGCTGAGGAGAAGGCCGAACCAGTCACGTACAGGATGGGTCCGACTGGCCGAAAGAGGCGGAACTGCGGGACAACGCCCCGGGTTCGGACAGCTATCAAACAGCGAATGAAAATAAAGCTGGACCAGCCACCAAGGGACCACGAGGACTACTCTCCTTGGGAATGGACTCCAACTGAGCCAGAACCTGAAGCAACAGCTGGACCGGGAGAAGAGGAACAGGTACCCTCCCCACTTCGACCAGTCCTGCTGAAAGGCATCCACGGTGAACGCCTCACAGGCGGGTAAGGGCGTCACATAGAATGGGAAACGCCGAGACCACGCCGACACGAAGATGTCCATGACCATACGTCTGGCAGAGCCAACGAAACGAGTCAGCGACGAACGGCCAATCGGCGAACAGAGGAATGAACCGAGACAGGCTGTCCGCCAGGACGCAGGACACAACCCGGACATGAAACTCACGGCTAGCCAAACCCGGAGAATCTGCAAACAAGCCACTCCAAGGGACCAACCCCAAAGGTTAAAGACCTAAGAGAAACCCTGTGGTTCCGGCAATGAACCACCGAAGAACAGTCTGAATGGAGCTGGATGGTAGAGTATCGAGTGACCCGAACCCTCCGAAGCACAAACCAGACAGCCACGAACTCCTGAAGCGTGCTGTGAGCCCGATGGACGGACAGACCCCACCATCTCCGGATAACCTGGTGAGCACTGGTCACAAAGCCCCAGCCGAGAGATGACCCATCCGTGAACACATCGAGCGAAGGCTCGGGAGGTGCCAAGGCACGGAACCCCAAAAACCTCAAAGACTCAAAGAGGAAGCTGGGGACACAGCACCAACACAAGATTCCCGGAGGATGAACCCAACGATTGCAAGAAAGGCGGAAGGGGAGTCCACGAAGGAACCATATAGACGCTGAAGCCAAACCTGACCCTGCGGGCAGACCAGCACGTCGAAGTTCAGACTCCCGCACAACCACTCAAGCAACCGCCGAGCAACCCGGACCCCTTCATAAACAGCCGAGGGCGGGACCACAGCCGCAGCAACACTTCTGGAGGGAAAGACAAGGAGTGGCCCAAGAGCCCTAAACAAGGCCCAGCCAGGTCCGAACCCAGGACAGAAACAGATGGAATGGCCACCAGATCACTGCGCCGAACCCGGCGATCTGGAAAAAACCACACCCCTGGCGAGCAGACAAGCGAACCGACTGGGAGCCCACACCAGCCAGTCGTCGAGGTAGGCCAGACACCGAATCCCGAGCAGACGCAGACAGGGCACTAAGATCCGGTAAACATGCGTAAATACACCAAGTGCCAATTGCAAACTAGGGAAGGCAACAAAAGCGGCAAGCCTGAAGCCCTACCACCAACTGGGCAGTCCCAGAACCCTAGAGAGGAACATGCCAAGAAGTGACCGGGAGGTCCAAGACCACCATCCAGACACCCAGCCCCAACAGAAGAAGGACCGGAGACAACAGTCCTCCGAAGAGGGCAAAGAATCCAGGGCGCAGACTGGATTCTTTAGCAGAATAAGAATTCTTCGCAGAATAAGTCCAGAAGAACCTCAGATCCGCAAGGCCCGTGTCTGCATAGAGCTGATGGGAACCCCGGAAGGATGGTTCGGATCGACCACGTCCAAACACACCCACCAAGATGACATGACGAAGCGCAGTGGAAGAAGCTCACCCCACCAGCCCCGAACCCCCCAAAAGGGGGAGAAGATGTCCACCGCCACCAGAGCCCGGAAGACAACCAAAAACGCCCACTAACTGCGGGACCAAGCAAGAGTCAACAGAGCAAGCTGCTCCTCCAGCGCCCCGTCAACAGCAAAGGGAACGGAGCCCCTTCCGAAAGAAAAAGTATATATATACAGTATATATAAATACACACGCATAAGGTGTATTACACACACGTGCGCATGTATATGCGCATACACACGTGTATACAAACACACATGCACATGTATATATGTGTACAGAGCGTTATATGACAAAGAGTGCTGGGAAGACGGGACACCGCGAGCGTAGCTCTCATCCTGTAACTACACTTAGGTAACTACACACACACATATATACACATGAATAGAAAATAAAATTAAATAAAGAAAAGAAAAAAACAAGCCGCCAACCAGTGGGCAGAGAGCACCACTCTGGCCAGGCGAAGAAGGCATAAAGCACAAAACTGCATCAAAAGGCCCACCTCGACAACAAAACCCAAGGCCCCGGCACGACCACAACACGTACTAAGACCCAAAAAGATCAGCCTGCAAGCCAGGAAGACCCCAGAACCCCAAAAGGCAGAACTGGGTCACACACGAGGAAACAAAGCTCCCTGACGAAACCAAAGCACCCAAAGGAACCCGGAATCGAACTTGGGGGAATCCAAACTACCACATTTGCCAGCGGAAATACATCACAGAAAGGCACAGCACAGCCCCCAGACAGAACCTAAACGGTCAAAACAGAACGAAAACTGAGGGACAAGGTGTGGGAGCAAGCATAAACAGACAGGGACACTGAGCCCAAACCCTAGGGCCCAGACCCAAAACAGACAGAAAACGGAAAAACCGGTGTAAAAACCAACACCCGAGCGTTCCCAGAGGAACAAAAGACGGGCAGAAAACACCAGAAAAGCAAAGAAACGGCAACCAGATAATAAAACTCCTGAAAGAGGTGAAAAACTTACCCAAGACGCTAGCTTGCACACCCATGCGCATGTAAACAGACCACAGAGCCGCCCTCATGGCCACGCCGGGAAACCTGCAGAAGAAAATGGCCACCAGAAACAGGGGGCCAAGACCGATGCAATAGATACGAAAACACGCCAGAAAATGTGGGAAGCAAGTAAAAAACCCAGGCAGGGGCAAACAGCCCCAGAACTGCTAGCAGGCATCCCCCACAGCCCTGGGAACCCGCAATAGAGGCCCCGGGGCAGAGCCATCCTTCACGCCCTCTGCCCTTAAAGAAAAGGAAGAGTCCAGGGGAAAGACAGCAAGAAAGGGCCGCTGGTAAGACCCAAAAGCCTTGGCAGGAGGAACAGGCTCGAAAACCTCTGTCCCCAACCTGAACGGGGCAGCCCCTAAAGCCGACCAAGTCTCGGCGCCAACTAATCCCCGCCCCGACCCCGAAACCCGCAGACGGTCAGGAGCCGGGAAAAGGGTGAACAGTACCTAACCAAAACGGGGCGGCCCCAGAGCATCCGGGAGGAAAACCAACCCAGCGCATTGCAGCAACCTAAACCAAGCTTGCAATGTGGATGCTGCCTGTACTCTGAACAGTAATAACATCAGGAGAGTACTGGAGAACAAGCAGAGAACACAACTCACAAGACTCCGAGTCAAGGTGTCAGTGACTCAACAGGCAGCATGACAGAGGTAAAAGTGGCGACTGTCACCCGGAGACAAGGGCACAGCAACCAACAAACCCGCACAAGACGGGTTGGAACCCGGAAGACACACTCAATGGTCCACCGAGCCCCGACAGGGTTTTCCAGGGCCCGTAGGGTAACAACTACGGGAAGCCCGGGCAAGGTGTTGCTAACCGGTTAAAACCCAAAACTAACAAGGGGTAGAGGACAACACTGAAAACCCCTGCGACGTGTACAATCACGGGGGCCTAGCAGAGGGCCACCAAACACTGCCAGTGGAAGTATAGCCACACTAGGCAGACCCCCACCAGGCAAATGAAAATAAAAACAAAAGAAAATCCCTGCAAAAGTACACTGTCTCCAGAGGCAACAGGTACCAGTTGCCACGAAGATGGCAGATCGCGCAACACCTTGACACCCTAACCAGCACAATACCAGTCCCTACCCAGGGCCAAATAAGGTCCCCAAGCCCCAGCTGGCCCCAAGGGTTATTTTGAGGTTATCTTGAGATGATTTCGGGGCTTTTTAGTGTCCCCGCGGCCCGGTCCTCGACCAGGCCTCCACCTCCAGGAAGCAGCCCGTGACAGCTGACTAACACCCAGGTACCTATTTTACTGCTAGGTAACAGGGGCATAGGGTGAAAGAAACTCTGCCGAATGTTTCTCGCTGGCGCCTGGGATCGAACCCAGGACCACAGGATCACAAGTCTAGCGTGCTGTCCATTCGGCCGACCGGCTCCCAGGGTGAGGGAGCCGGTGCATTTGCCTCACAGGGTGAGGCAAATGCCGAGCAGCAAGAACCTCTTCTGGAATGGTTCGCGAATGCCCCAGGGAAGATAACCCTATCACGCAGGGGCAGTACTCATAGGGCACTTAGGAAAGGAAGCCCCTAAGCGCATGCAGCCCCGGTACTGATGAGGAACACCTGGCCACCGCACAATACAACACACGACAGTGAACGCCACGAAGGCAAACACCACCTAGGAAACTGAGGCCAGAGAAGCGTCTGTCCTGGTTGACATTAGCTTATGAACTGGTGGTAGGCAGCCGGCACAGTGAGGAATGGGGGGCCCCCCCCTCCCCCTCTTGGGGCGGGGAAGGCTGCACAGACAATCGGCGCGGCAGTGAAGTGTGATGTTTGCTTGTTTCCTTGGGATTATAGGGAGTTTCTACCTCTCTGTTCGGTTTTCTGTTTTAGTTTTTTACCATGTGGGGTTTGTTTTGTTATGCCTACCTTTCTGGGTGCCTCGATGGCAGATAAGGAAAACCCCAACCACAAGGGGGTTTTTCAGGGCCCATTGCTCCCTGAAAGCTCTCAGAAGGGGCCAGGTTCTGGCACTGGTCCCTGCTAGGTCTGAACTCCTTAGCTAATGTCCCGGTCTAATATAACATACATTAGCCCCATAAGCTCCAGGGAGCCGTAGGGGCTCCCCACAGAAATGGTGTCTAAATATCTCAAACTAAATTTTTGGAGAAGTATATCATCCAAACCTTGATAAGTGTCATTATTGCTGAATGCTGAGAAGGGGTGAGAGAGTTCTCAATGCTGAGAGGAAACAGGAATGGAAGAACCTTCGTTGCTAATACTTCTTTAGTGATGCCTAACTTCTTATGATTCAGAGCAACTTTGAAGATACCTATAAAATGAATAATTTAGGTTACTTAACAGACATGTGGAAACTGTACTTTATGGTTAGCATAAATATACAGGTATATTTAAGTACACATTTTGTTCACATATTGATATTTATATTACTAAAAAAAAAATCTTAAAAGGAATCCATATTTTGCCCGATACTTTTCTATCCTATACTTTTTTGAATATAACCCATGTTAAATTTACCTCAACATTCAACAGTAAATACCTTTTATTAAAAAATTCAATAAAAGATTTAATGTAATGAAACACCCTTTTCTGGTGGACACCTCAGTAGCTTCCAGAAATAAGCACTGGTCCAGACAAATTATAGGAAGATGAACCAGGTCTGAGACAAACCCCGGACTGCCACAAGCCAGGAGCAGAATCTGGCTCTATGCGGTGAGATTTTGGGGGATAACAAAGCAACCCAAAACTGAGAAAATCTCACCAGCAAACGGAAGTACAACAAAACAAGCAACTGCTTGAAGAAAATTAGGTACCAGCAGGTGCCGCCAATCCAGGTCACCCGGTGTGCCAATCAGCCTTCTTCCTCACTCATGAACCACTTGAACTGATCCCCATCCTCCCCCACTCCCCCCCCCCCCCAAGGGAAAAAGGGAATATGGTAATAATAGGGAGCTACTGAGAGCTCTTTGAGAAACCCAGAGCTGAATGTAATAAAATGCCTCTTGAATTGAGCCCTCAGTAGCTTTCAAGTGATACAACCTGGAACAGTCTAAGCCCTGGGGAAGACACTAGGCCTCTTCTGACTCACGATCACCTACCTAAGACCAGGACAAGAATCTGGCTCCTTTACAGAAATCACCACAGAACTCAGGGCTTAAACCAACAGAAAAATACAATTTTCCCAAACAATACCTGCTTAGAAGCATTTGTAAATTCATTCTACCAATGTAAACACTCATTATAGGAGCTGCCACGTAAGGGTTTAGAGGCTTTTCTCCCCCACCAGAAAGAGGCTTTTCATTACATTCACAGCTTGATTTTTGGTAGGGCCCCATAAGAAGGTTCCTGACACTACATCTCCATGAAGCCTCATCAAAGGCTGTTGAATTTTAAAAGAACACAAAGTATAAACGACGACGACATCTGACAGGAGAGAAGAGGTATGAAGTAATAGAGAACACAGAAGCCTAGTGTCAGGCTAGATGCCATAACACTATACAAAGCGTGTTGCAGCTGAGGCACATACTGTGTACGAAAACACCAAAGTGGCTGGGAAAACGTCAAAATCTCTGAACAAAGACACACAATGGCAAACAAGCCAACAATTGTACAAAACGTATTGTACGCGTATTGGAAGGAGTTTTATTGTACGAACATTAGCACCTATGAAAAGAAATTACGTCACTTACGTCCATGATATTAAGGGATGCCAGTTCTAGAAAGATTGGAAAGTTTTTATGTGAACAGTATGTCAAACAAGGAAGAGTATAAATAGGAAAGAGTCACATGACGAAATATGAAAAATAAAACAAAATATGAAATATGAAAATCTAAAACAGTAAAATTATGAACATAAATGTTTTACATGCAGGAATTTACATTGCAGAAATTGTTGTGTTGAATATAACTTCAAAGTAAAAACTCACCAACAATAGCCATGACTACCGGTGATTCCCGTGATGGTATTTGCTCTAGAAAAGGAAAAATATCATCCATAACCAGCCACTTGTCAAGGTGTTCCAGTATCTTGCCCACACAAACCAGACAATTGACTCTAACCTGAAAAGGTTTCAAATATTGAAGCATTTGATGGTTATCTTGAGATGATTTCGGGGCTTTAGTGTCCCCGCGGCCCGGTCCTCGACCAGGCCTCCACCCCCGGAAGCAGCCTGTGACAGCTGACTAACACCCAGGTACCTATTTACTGCTAGGTAACAGAGGCATAGGGGTGAAAGAAACTCTGCCCATTGTTTCTCGCCGGCGCCCGGGATCGAACCCGGGACCACAGGATCACAAGTCCAGCGTGCTGTCAGCTCGGCCGACCGGCTTGATCAAGACATGGGTCTCCACAGTCAAACAAATTCTGACACAAAGATACTTTACCAACACTGTATAATAATAATAATAATAATAATAATAATAATAATAATAATAATAATAATAATAATTCACTATGTCAGGGGACAGGAAGCCAGTGTGTATTCATACACATTTGGCTTTTATCGATGCCCTCCTCCCCAAGGCCGAATTACTGACCCTGCCCAGGATGCAACCCCACAATACACTGACTAACTCTTGAGTACCTTCTCACTACTAGGTGAACAGAGGCATTAGGTAAAAGGAAATATGCCCAACCATTTTTGTCCCACCCAGGATTCGAACCTGAAATTCTTGATTGTGCGTCAAGACCAAACCCAACTGTACAACTGGGACCCGTAAATAATAATAATAATTGTTATAATTTACCAGGAAGAAAAACTAATGCGAGCGGCACATGGCATTTATTACAACAACAACAAACAATGACGTCACCAGGTACAGGTTACTTGACTTACTATTTACAATGCTTATAAAACAAAAGAGCATCTACTCGAAACATTATGCACCTAACCTATGTAGTACTTAATCCTATAAAATGCCTTAGTCCCTTAATCCTACAAAATACCTTATTGGTAATAATAATAATAATAATAATAATAATAATAATAATAAATAATAATTCATTGAGTTAGGATGTCAGACAGCCAGTGTATATATACATGTTAGGCTTATATCGAGATACCCCAAGGTTGAACTACTGACCCTCCCCAGGATGCAATCCCAAACAAGCTGATTAACTCCTGGGTACCAATTTACTTCTAGGTGAACAGGGAATTAGATGATAGGAAATGCACCCAACCACTTCTGTTCTGCCCAGGATTCAAACTCGGAATTCAAGATTTTGAGTTGAGATTGAGCCCGACTGCACTATTGGGACCCTTGAACCTTATGTAATATCTTCACCAGTTAAATTAGAAACAATAAACAGTTGAACAAATGCTAAGAGTATATAATAGCAAATGTGTAATATAAATTGAAAGCTGAAAACTTAATTGAAAGATAAAACTTACTTGAATGCACTTTCTATCTGGAAGGAGCCCCTTTTGGATCCTGGAAGAAATCTTCCCGAGATTGCTTCATATTAAAAGGTCACATCAATTGCAGATACAGTACAGTAGTCCTATTTTGGCATACCAGGGCCCAGAGCCAGAACCTGGCCCCACTCATGAGAGACACAGGAAGCAGGTGACGATCTGCCACTTCACCAGACAAAATCCAGCATTGAATGTAATGAAACGCCATTTTCTGGGTGAGTCCTGGAGGCTCCCTGGAGCTATCCAGGCTAATATGGATACCCTAACTATTTTGCATCAGTCAATGTGGGGTGGAGTTCTAGGTCTCCCGGGGACCACAAGCCAGAACCTGGCCCCCCTCACAGAGGCACGAAAAGCAATGGCCCATAGATATGCACATGTGATTTGGAGCATTCTATATCTGTCATCGACTGAGACAGGTATCCAGAAAGGTAAGCGCCACAAAACAAACCCCTATTCTGGTTAAAACAACGAAAAACGCCAACAAGTGGACAGAACTCCCCAAAAGAAAAACGAGCAAACAAGCATGACGTCACCCGAGACGCGCTGCATGTCTGCGCAGCTCTCCCGTCCCCGGGAGGGAGAAGGGGGAGCCCCAGACCCCTGCACCGGCGATCCACCTCTCAGTTCTGAGGCTGGATATCAAAAACGCGAAAAACCGCTGACCGAAGGGAGGGAGGGATGCCGGGAAGCCTCCAGGACTCACCCAGAAAATTGCAGAAGTTTCTCTCACCCAGAAGTTTCATTACATTCAATGCTGGCTTTCTGGGGGATGCCTCTTCGGTTCCCCGGAGCTACTTCACCAGAGACAGAAAGTAAAAAGGGACTTACCCGGGAGGCGGTCGGTACTCCACACCTCAACTCGAAGTCGAGATAACGGGCTGCAACCGCCGACCCAAAGCAACACAGGCCTGACAAGGCCCAGGGACGTTCATGAGTTAGCGTGCAGCCAGGACCCTGTTCGACCGCCAAAACCCCTGCGCCCGAATGTCAGCCCAAGACATGTTGCCAAAGATGGCAGCAAGAGCAGCAAATTTACGAATATCATGGGCACGGGGATAGACCGCAGGCTGGCTAGACTTAATCACCTTGTGGACGACCTGAGAGAGGACAACGATAAAGAGTCAATAAGAAATGGAAGGACCGCCAGGAAACCTCATACTGCCGCCAAGAAGAAGCCCGCAGATGGGACACCATCAAGGAAGCCACCTGATCACAATAGAGATGGTGATAAACATGAGTCAAAAACACCAAACGTGAAGACTCGAGGAGAACAGCAAACCAGTCTCGTACCGGACCGGGCCTATCTGCTGAAAGAGGCGGAGCCACGGAAAATCCTCCAGATTCGGACACTGAGCAAGCAGCGCCTGAAATCACGGCTGGGTTGGCCACCATGGGGCCAAGAGGATTACTCGCCCCTGGTAAGTCTCCAAGCGAGCCAGAACCTGCAGCAATAACTGAACCGGGGGGAAGAGGTACAGAAGGTACAGAAGTCGGGGAAGGGTGCCACATATACCGGAAGATGCCTCGACCACGCCGACACGAAGAGGTCCACCTCTAGGCGCCCGAACGTCTGGCAGAGCCAACGGAAGGAGTCGGCATCGACCATCCATTCTGTGGACAGGGGAACGAAACAGGACAGGCCATCTGCCAGGACGTTGGACACACCCCCGGACGTGAACTGCCAGGAGAGCCAAACCCCAAGAATTCAGCAAACGAGTCACCCGAAGCGACCAGTCCCAAAGAGCCAAGGACCGCATCAAACTCCCTCGGTTCAGGCAATGAACCACCAGGGAACAGTCCGAATGGAGCCGGATCGTCAATCCGCGGGTAACCCAATCCCTCCGAAACGCAAACCACACTGCCGCGAACTCCCTCGCAGTGCTGTGGGCCCAACGGAAGGATGGACCCCAATGCCCCTAGCCGGCCTGGTGAGCACTGGTCACAAAGCCCCAGCCTAGAGACGATGCGTCTGTGAACACATCGAGCGAGGATTCAGGCAGGCGCCAAGGCACCAAACCCTGAAAAATCCGAAAAGGAAGCCAGCGACACAGCAGCCGACGCAAGGCCCCCGAGAGTCAAACCCAGCAATCGTGAGAGAGGCGGAAGGGACATCCCCAAAGGAACTAGAACAGCCAACGAAGTCAAACCCGCCCCGGCAGGTAGACCAACATCGTAAGGTTCAGGCTCCCGCACAGACCCTCGACCAACCGCCGGGTGACCTGGGAGCCCCCTAGAAACAAGAACAGGCGGGACCGCAGCCGAAGAAGACACGCCAAAGGAAGAGACAAGGAATAGGTCTGAGAATCCTACACAAGACACAGCCAGGACCGAACCTGGGAAGGAACCAAATGGGACTTCCTCCAGTTCACCAGGAACCTGAACCCGGCGAGCAGACACGCAGACCAACAGGGAGCCCAAACTAGCCTGTCGTCGAGGTAAGCCAACACCGGAACACCAAACAAATGCAGACGGGCCACCACGACCCTGGTCAGGCGTGTAAACACATGAGGGGCCAGATTCAACTCAAATGGGAGACAACGAAAGCGGTAATACTGACGCCCCCACAACAAAACCGAGCCAGTCCTTGAACCCCAGGTGAATAGGGACATGTCAATACGTGTCCTTGAGGTTCAGGGACACCATCCAAGTGCCCAGCTCTAACAGAAGCCGGACCTGGGACAGAGTGGTCATCCGAAACAAGGGCAAGAAACCCAAGGATTCAGACAGGACAAGTCCAGAATGAACCGCAGGTCCACAGAGTCCCGTTTCGGGACTGGAAACAGGTGGGAAACCCACCTGAGAGACGTCGTCATTTCGCCACACCCAAGCGCACCCACCAATTCTTAAGATCACCTGACAAGAGCGCAGGAGAGGAAACCTGCCCTGCTAGCCCCGAACGCCCTGAAGGAGGAGAGCCACCCAACGCAACCGCAGGCCGCGAGAAATGGCCCGAAAAGCCCACAAATCGTGAGACCCGGCGTAAACGAACAAAGCAAGTCTCCCCTCCACCGCCCCGTCAATGGGGCGAACCACAAAAGGGCCACTGCCCCTTACGAGAACTCGACCTGCGCACAGAGTGAACACCGCGCCGACCAGGCGCAGCCGAGACCGCAGGTGGCACCAACTCCGAACCCAACACCTGTGGCCGACCCCAACGAAAGGAACCGCGAGCCCTGGCACGACCCCCTCCAGGACCCCCGGAGAACCAACAATTCAGTCATAGGGCAGCAAGTGGAGGAAGCCGCCTGAATCACTCAACCGCTGAGGCCTCAAAAAGCAAAAAACAAAACGGGGAAGACAAACGAAGAACCAGGGCCCAAGCGGATTCCAAGGATGAAGCAAGAACCTTCTGTCGACAAGTGAAACGCGCAGCAAAAAACTGCAGCAGTGCCTCCCGCAGGATCGGCGCAGACAGCTTCAACAGCGCAGACGACACGCGAACAGCCGAGACCAAGGCGCAAGACCCGGGAATGGACCCAAGCGCCTCTACATCCTCCACAAGCCAATCCGAAGACAGCTCCCAGAGGGAAAAGTAATGCAGGACTGCAGCCAAGAAGCCATGAGCACGATAGTCTTCAGCTACAAGTGCAACCAACAGGGTAGGAACCTACACGTGAAGCTGAACCGCGCCAATACCCCGCAAAAGAGAAGGAGCGAAAAGGCACTCATTAAGATGCTCAAAGTCGCCTCCCAGGTAAACCTGGACCACCGTCAACGCCTCGCGCCACTCAAATGTGCGGGTCCGACAGAAGGAGTCCCAAGTATCCAATGAGAACAAGAGGCAGTTTGCAAGCCAGGACGACCCTGGAACCTCATAACGCATCCAGTAAGGACAAGAAGATTCAAACCTGAACGAAGAAGGATCCATTATGGAGGCATATTCCACGTCACACAGGAGGTAAGCCGCAATGGCCGACCGCACCTCAGGAGGCGAGATGCGGGAAGCCGAAAACCTCCGGAAAGACGGAATCGAACCCGTGGGGAAGCTGAACCCAAGTCCAAATCGTACGCAGAGGGGGAAATAGAAAACCACACTCCTTGCAAAAGTAAGCCCCGCTCAGAAGGCCTGAAAATACAGGTGGGATCCAATGGGGCCCAAGGCCCCCAAGTCAACTTCTCCCCAACCCCGGGAACCCCCACGTCAGGCCCCGGGGCCAAGTCATCCTCCAAAGCATTGGTCTCATAAGAAAAAACGGGGCAGCTGAAAGCTCCGGAAGAGAAGGGGCCCACTGGTCAAACCCCAGAGCAAGGGCAGGAAAAACCGACTCAAATGCCCCCGTAGCCACCCAGGACGGGGCAACACCCAAAACTGCCCGAGTCTCAGAAGCCTCTAAACCCCGCCCCGACCCCGAAGCCCTCAGATGCTTTGGGGCCGGAAGCAAAGGGGAGGAACGGAATGAACCACCGAAGGGGAAGAACTAGGGGGTGCGGACAGATCCAAGGCCGAGGTGACCAACACCCTCAAGTCCGAGTCCCTATAAGCAAAGCAGGGCAGCCTTAGGGTATCCGGGGAAGCAACAATCCGAGCACGTTGCAATAACCAAAACCTACCCTGCAATGCGCGAGCTGCCTACACCCGAAGAACATCATCTTCAGATTGGGTGAATTGAGTCACAAACAAGCAACAAAGCACACAGGACTCAGGGTCGAATATGTCACCGACCCAACAGGCAGCATGACGGAGGCAAAAACAACGAGTGTCGCCCTGAGACAAAGGGACAGAGCAACCCTCAAACTCGCACTGAGCATGAGGGGACGCAGGGGGTCTTCTCCATCGGACCCAAGTGCCCCCGCAGGGATTTCCAGGGCTCTTAGACTGGATCTGCTAAGGGTTATCCCAGGCAGGGTACTGCTAACCGGCGCCCCAAAATACCAAGCCAACTGCTAAACTGAACTTACGGGACGTGTCCACTCACGAGGGCGAAGCAGGGGGGGGGGGGTGCCATCACACAAACAACCCTAATATAAAAGGGAGGGAATACAAGGCAGACCCCCTCACCAGGCAAAAAACAAATAGAAAAGAAAAACCTTGCAAGAAGAGAAAGAACAGAGCCAGCCGCTGTTAAGGTGAAAACTAGCTATGCAGTACCCTGCGCCCCACCAGTGCAATAACTACCACTTACCCCAAGGCAACAAGGGGGAGGACCTCACACACACTCGGGACGGCCAAACACCAACCAGCGAAAGGCCAACAGAGGTAGACCCAAGGTGACTTGCGGAAGAGAACCCCAAGCCCCAAGGGCAGTACTTACAGGGCACTCAGGAAAGATGACCCTGAGCACATGCAGCCCAAGTACCTGAGGATAATACTCCCAGCTCACACGACCACCGGAAGAGCAGCACTGCAAACAATGACAGCACTGAAGAAGACCGGAGCTGGAGGCACACGACTGTGCACTATCCCATCAGCCAAGGAACTGAGAGGAGGATCGCCAGCGCAGGGGTCTGGGGCTTCCCTTCCCCCTCCCAGGAACGGGGGAGCTGTACATACATGCGGCGCGGCTCCGGTGATGTCATGCTTGTTTGCTCATTTTTCATTTGTGGTGTTCTGTCCACTCGGCATTTTTTTTTTTTTTTTTTTTTAACCAGAATAGGGGTTTGTTTTGTGGAGTTGCCATCAACCAGGTGCCTGTCCCGGTTGATGGCAGATATAGAATGCTCCAAATCACATGTGCATTTCTATGGGCCATTGCTCCTCGTGCCTCTGTGAGGGGGGCCAGGTTCTGGCTCGTGGTTCCAGGTAATCCTGGAACACCACCCAGATTGACTGATGCAAAATAGTTAGGATATCCATATCAGCCTGGATAGCTCTGGGGAGCCTTAGGGGCTCGCCCCAGAAAAGCCTCAAGAAAGTCAGGGCAGCTTTACAGACAACTTGAAGGTTCACAGAAAATGAACCCTTGAAAGCCACAAAACAACTCCGTAAATGAGTCGCATGGAACAAGGGATTCACTCAAATGAGCTCAAAACTCATTAGTACCAATTGCCATTATCAGGCGGCCCAGTTTTGGGTCTCAGTGGTTCCCCAAGCCGGTTCTGTCCCTGATGCAGGTGTTTCCATACCTGCCAGCAATGCTTCCGGTCACACCAGCTCACGAGTGAGCTCCAAAGCTTCAAGCTAAGTGCTGGCCATCCTAGGATTCAGATGTCTTGTAGGACCATTTGCTTTAGTGTGTTTTGTTCTATTTTAGTGTAGGCTTCACAAGTGTTTTTTTCTGGCATGTTGAGTGGGCTTGGCTCATTTGACATTTTGGGCTGCATGTACTCAGGACTCTCTTCCCATGTGCTCACTAATGCTCCCCTTACACAGCTCGGGAGTTCGCCCCCGTGAGGCCTATCCTTCTATCCGTGGGGTGGGATGCCTCGCCTTAGGCTATTCAGGAATATTGGATTCCTATGTTTTGGCTCTTGGTTGTGCCAGGGTATACAGGCATTTCTGAGAGACTCAATTAGGCAGGATTGAAGTGGGGCTATTTGCTCCGGCACTTCCCAATGATGTGGATAAATTGCAGCTCCAAGTTCATCTGTCTATGCTTTCCAAGGCTCTTATTTCAAATGACCACAGGACGTGTTCGCAATTGGTTGTGGTCTTGTGTGTCTGGGTCTTCATGGAGCGGCTTGCTGAGTGTCTCCCTGAGGACGTAGTGTCATTGGGGTTCATTCCAGGGGCAGAGGTTGTATAGCCTGCAGTTATGGCCCAGATGGCCTTGCCCAAATGCTTGCCCCTCTCCTTCAGGTGGCAGTGGCAGCATTTTATTCGGCCTGCCTTGTATGTCGGGAAGCCATGCTGATCCACTGTTTAGATTTGGCTTAGTCTCTTAGTCTTACCCTTATGGCTGCCTCCCTGTTTTTGCCTCTCCGCTTTCCTATGTAGTTGGTAAGATTGTTTCAGTGGCAGCTTTTTTTTGTCATCCTATTGCTCAGGTGTTGTTTGGTAAGGGTTCTACCCTATTCGGAGGCAGTCTGGTCGGGTGGGGACCTCGCTCGTTGTGGATTGAGTTAGGTCCTTGGTGGGTCAGGTTCCAGGGCCGTTGCACTTCCTTCTCCTCTCGACATTGCAATCACACATTGCGGAGGCCTAGTTCTGCTCAGGGCCCCATGCCAGCCCATTCATGTTTCACCCCTTGTTGGGAGGTACTGGTATTTTGCCCATTTTTCCAGCTTCTGGTCCCATGATTTATGGGTGTTTGGTGGAGACCCTGGGTGTAGTTTCCCAGTGTCTTTGGAGGAGCTGGTTGATCCCACCCTCCTGTATCTGGGGGTCAAGTCTATTGGGTCAGGAGTCCTTCCAAGCACTAAATCTGGTCAATGTGGATTGGTTGGCCTAGGGCATGGGCGAAATGAACTCATCCCTCTGGTAGGTGTCCCAGTTGTTCCCACTCCTGAAGAGGGATTCGGAGGCCATCAAGTACATCCTCAATTTCTTGGGTCTGAACTGCTTCATTCTCTGCCTAACCTTCCACATCCACATGACCACTTAGGCCCAGTTCACCTGCAATTACAAGATGGAGATTGGTTGGTGTCATTGGTTTTTCAGGAAGAATATTGGCATATCCCTATTTACCAGGGGTTTAGGACTGGTTAAGCTGCCACGGGGTGTCGTGCTTACTGCTTCTGGACTCTTCCCTTCAGCTTGAACCTGACCCCCTCTCCGTATGTTTACCAGACTAGTGTGGGTTTGTTAGGGGTTTGTGTGTTGGCCTACCTCAAAGACTGTCAGTCTGAGTGTCAGCTAGCCATAGGCTCTCATCTTTTTCCGGTTCGCTGGATTTGGGTTTGTAGTGAACTGGTGGTAATCACAGTTGGTGCTGTTCCAGGTTTGAACTTGGCTGGGTATCGTTTGGGACTCTCAGTCAAGTGTCTCTTACCCTGCCTCCAGCGGATTTACTCCCTCGCTGCCTTTACTGCTTGCAACTTCCTCGCTGTCTGGTGTTGGATCAGCTCTGGGTGACTCCCCAGTTGGTTAAACAGTTGTGCAACACCCTGAACTTTGCCTGTACAGGCATACCTCAGTTTAAGAGTTTAATTGGTTCCTGGAGACGCCTCGTATTCCGAAAACTCGCATTCCGAAGCTAATTTCCCCATAAGAAATAAAGGGAAATGAATTAATCCGTTCCTGACTACCCCAAAAACCCCACATCAAACTAAATTTTTATACCTAATTCATCTAAATAAACCTACAAAACTATGTTCAAGTTATTACTTACCTTGCTGTTGAATGCTGTAGGCGTATGGAAGATGGTGAGGAGGTGGGAGGAAGAGAGGAGTTACTGTTTGGAAGGGGAGTCCCCTTCCATTATCACATCAGGCAGTGAGGACTTCACTGGTATGCACACTCTGGCACATTTTGCCTGCATACCACTAGGACTTGCTTGTTTTACTAAGAATTTGTCTAATGACACTTGTTTTTCCCTACATTTTAACACTTGTCTGTAGTAAGACATCACATTATCATTTAAAAGGTCAATGCAACGGCCTGCTACAGCTTTATCTGGGTGAGTTTTTTCAACAAAACTTTGCAGTTCTTCCCATACTTCACACATTTTCTTAATCAAGAAGGGACATCCTCTACTGCCTCTACTCACAGCTATTTTCTTAGGTTGAACCTTACCAATGGCTTTCTTGAGACCCATGGCAAGATATATAATGACAACTTTTATGCTCAAATGGCCAAAAAAACGATAAAAAACTGTAAATCCTTGTGAAGAATTCAGGTGGGATAGTCACTGGACACGAGACACTGGTAAACTGAGGCGCGATCGCCATGCCACCACACGCCAGTCGGCCTGTACACGTATCAACAAACTCGCGTCCCGAGGTAACCCTCGCCTTCCGAGACATATTTTTGGAGTAAATCCTGCTCGTCTTCCGAAAAACTCACATACAGGGACACTCGCATTCCGAGGTACCACTGTATTGCCTTTTTCCCTTGGCAGTATTTGGCTCCAAGCATTGTATGGTTTCATCAATTTTGCTCCTTCTGCCACTCAAGGGACTGGTAGGTCAATGCCATGCCTGCCCTGCATCAGCTCTTACTTTGCCGACTTCCCCTTCGAGTTTCTCGGAGTTGGGTTCTGTGACCCCATCCTTGTCAGTCACTCGTTATGTTTATGGACGCCTCGTCTTTGGATTGGGGCTTTGTGACCAGTGCTCAACAAGCTGCCCAAGGTTGGTGGTTGGGTTTGTTTCTTCAGGAGCAAATCACAGTGTTCAAGTTTACAGCTGTGAGGAACGATCTTCCTTGAGGAAGATTTGGCTTCCTCCATGATCAGCGTTCCGGCTTCACTCTGCTTCCCAGTGATTCATTGCCTCAATTGAGGAGGAGGGCAGAATCACTTCGGTCTATTATCCTGTGGAGCTGGACTCTTCATGTAGCTTGGCTTCCGGCTTCTCAGGGTTTGATTACCTGCACTGTTCATGTGCTAGGTGTCCATTCTCATCACATAAGGGTTGCTTGCTTTTGGCCCTTGGGCCTTTTTGGCCATTGAGCCTTCTCTTTGGAAAGAGAAGGCCCTTTGGGGAGGTATGTTTCTCTGTTGGGTCTTGGGTTTTTTGCAATTTCCTACCAAGTGGGGTTTGTTTTGAGTTGCCTACCTTTCTGGGTGCCTAACCCCGGTTGATGGCAGACATGGAATACCCCCAAATACAAGGGGAGGGGGTTCTTAAGCCATTGGTCCCTGCACCTCTCTGAGGGGGGCCATGTTCTTGCTAGTGGTCTCTGGTAGACAGAACTCTATTGACTGAAGCCCCAGACTAATATAGCATATATCAGTCCGATAGCTCCACGGAGCCGAAGGGGCTCCCCACAGAAAATGCATGTGAAGCCACACTAAAACTGGAAACAATACAAATAAGCAAATGATCCCCACAGGACAAGCAAGTCCAAAGAAGGCCAGCACTTATCTTGAAGTTTGGGGCTCGCCCACGAACTGGCGTGACCAGACGCATTACAAGTCATTGTGGTGACACCAACATTAGGAACAGAACTGACAAAGGGAGCCAGCTGGGAGCTAGAGCTGGGCCACCTGGTGGTGGTAATTGGTACTTAAGAGATTCAAGCTCATTTGAGTGAACCCTTTGTTTTGTGTGACTCGTTTGCAGTAGTAGTTTGGCCATTTTCTGAGGCTTCATTTTCTATGAAGCCTCCAGTTTTATAAAGCTATGCCCATTTTCTGAAGGCTTCCTCTGGCCAGGTCACCTGGCCAGAGGATTGTCACCTGCTTCTAAAGGGATCAAGTTCTGACTCTGTTCCCCGATAAGCCAAACAGAACTCTCCAAGGCTGATGTGATCTTTTATTGTGAAGCAATCTCAGGAAGATTGCTTTTGGGAGCCAGAAGAGGCTTCCTCCAGAAACAACGAAAATTGATTTTGCCAACAGTGCTAAATGGATATAATCACTTGAGAAGGTAGCATATGTCAAGATCATCAGAAGCTTCAGAATTTCAAAATAAATTAACAAATGTAAAGAAGGGACACCTCACATATAGCTCTCACCCTGTCACTGCATTTATATTACACACACACACACACACACACCTCATACAGTATATTAAAAAAGAACAAATATTTTAATTTTCTGCTTACTGAGAGATATCCAGTTCCCAGACATAGCTTTTTAATTTTGGGAAGAAGGGCATTCTTCATGGCATGGTTTTCTACAAGCTGTGCACATGATGGTATGACACTTAGACACAACTCTTGGATCTGCTGGGTGTCACATTCCAAAGCACGATACAACAGTGGCAAGACATCACTACGCACATCCTCGGCTGGAGTTTTACTAAGGAGTAACTCCATCTTTTGCATCAGTTGCAACATAATCTGTAACAAACAATTGATAACATCAAGTTAAACTGTTATGAGTGAATATTGCAGACTTCCACACACACACACCAGCCTATATCTGACCTTCATTTTTATCTTAAGCATTAAATGGATATAAAGTACTGTACTCTACTGGAGGAGGAGGAGGAGGAGGAAAATTCTCTTTTCTTACTTCCACTCTTCTCTTTCCTTATTCTTAAAATAACAAAATAAGTACATATCTAAGTGTTACCGTGCCACTAGTTCTTCTAAGTGCAAATTGTGTGTGTGTCCTAGTCGATTATTGTGGGTCCCAAGTGATAAGTTCTGTGGGGTTGACTAGTAAACTCGTGCTGAGTGTTATAGGATGTTAACATAAGTGTTTTTTTATTATTATTATTATTATTATTTTCTACCATAGACGTGGCCACACATTTACAATGCTAACCATCATATATACATTTTCTTCTGTCCTCCATGGACAGGGTTAGAGATGTGTTAAACATATAGTTCAAGGGTTTATTGAACACTCAACCACAGAAGGTGATTCGGTGCTTTTAAAATGCTAAGCTAACCTACATACGTAAATACATATATAAACAGATTTACGTATGCCCTACATAAAGTGTTTGATGTGTCTTTTACATAATGTCATTAATGTGCATTTACAAAGGTGAAATGTAATTCTGATCAGCTTCCATACATACTTTATACACATACATATACATACACACACACATGCATTCACATACATTTGTCTCTTTTACTCTGACAGAGTGAGATAGCTGATAGAGAAACTAGTGTGCAATTAAGCACTTAATCACTGAAGGTGATTAAGGTGCTTTTACAAGCTCAGGTTATATAGTTACATCACATACATACATTATATAATTGATACATTACATGGTTAATCTTGGGTACAAGTCCAATATATCATCAAGTGTTCCAGTACTCATATAGTAAGTACACAGTTCAGCATACCTTAGCCCAGGAGGGCGAAAGTCAGTCAATATGGGACATTCTACAATATAATGTTCAAGAGAGTGCATGTTTTCTCTTTCACAAAGTTGACACATTGTGTACTCGACATTTGTAGTGTGTACCACAAACATGGTGGTACACGTACGTATCACATAAGTGGTGTGTACTGTCCCTTCAGGAAAGTAAACCTTACCTCTAGTTTGCTGTATGTAACTCTCATCTCCTATCTATGTGGGGTCTGAGAGAACGTAAGATCGAGGTGGTGAAGTATTTGTTGTATTTGGGGGGCTAGGGTTAATAAATTATATATAGGTATTTTAAAGCTGGAGTTTTCCATACCCTTCTTAAGTTGGGGGTTAGGCGATCACATTAGACAACAAACCATATATTTGGTATCTTTTATTCTTTTGCTGGGAATTGTTACCCAAGGGGCCAGGCCTTACCTAACCCCAACCCAGAACTCCATTACCTTAAACATTGACCCTACAGATCACCTACTTATTTAACACCTTGACAGCACCGCTGATGTTGCAGATGTTGACTGATGACAGAGGATGAGTGTCCAGTGCATCGTTCACTATGCATGTATGCGCTTCACGTACTTTCACACACAGAGGGAGCATCACCTAATCGTCTCAAGGCCAGGAAGTTATGCTACCAACCTCCAGCTGGCGTTCTTGACGAACCTTCACCCACAAGTCACCTCAGAGACCACAGTCCCTCTCATGCAACTTGAGAACAAGGCCTCACACACACACATATACAGTGGACAAATTACTTTTTTTCCACACTGAATGCCTTATCTATGTTAAGTACAAGTTACACTTACTTGTTGAGCTGCTGTGCCAACACACCCACACACAGAGGCGTGTACACAGCATACGAACACACGGTTGAGAGGCAGGACCAAAGAACTGAAGCCCAATCCGTGCAATCACAATTAGGCAAGTACAATTAGGTGAGTACGTGGATGTTACCATCCAGTGATTCTTGAGATGAGTCACAGTTCACCTTCTCGATACTGTACACTTGTCGTTCATTCTGACACACCCACACACAGGTGTGTACACACAGACATTGCCGCCCTGCCTGGGCGAGGTGACAAAACTCCACCTCGACCCCGGTACACTGAACACACTTGGTTAACGCTAATTTCTTAGTCACGGGTCTTAGGAGAGCACAAAGCTCAATCAGTCCTTCCACTCCACACACACAGGTCACTTGGATACACTTTTCTGTGCACCGAATCCGTTGCACTCCACTTACTGTATGTCCTTTTCACACTACTTTAGTGGAGCTGGCTTTTCCCGCTCAGGTTCCTGAAGTCTTTCAGAGTCCAATGCTTGATATCCAGACACACCTACAGTCACCAGTGATTTGATCCTGGTACTGGCAGGTGTCCTAGGGATGATATAACTGCAATTCGGGGGGAAAAAGATTGTCTTTGTTAGCCGTAACCAAGACGATCTCCCATCGCAAGCATGTAGTCCCAAATGAGGCTCATGTGCTCCAGCCGACAATCTTTAGGTACTGTACTCTGTTCTGATAACGTCAGCTAATCAAAACACTAGGTCCTGCCCACTCACTGTGGGCAGGACAATCTGTGTTCTTCAAGCTCGTGGCTTGAATCAGGTGCTACTTCCAATGAGAACGTTAGTAATTACCTAAGTGTAATTACCTAAGTGTAGTTACAGGATGAAAGCTACGCTTGTGGTGTCCCGTCTTCCCAGCACTCTTTGTCATATAATGCTTTGAAACCGTCAGTAATTTCAAAGCATTATATGACAAAGAGTGCTGGGAAAACGGGACACCACGAGCATAGCTCTCATCCTGTAACTACACTTAGGTAATTACACTTAGGTAATTACTCACGTTCTCATTGGAATAAGCACCTGATTCAAGCTACGAGTGAGGTGTATGTTCTCCTCCCTCTCGATAGATGTCGCCACTGTGGTAGTCACAGTGAGGCAAGGAATTTGGGGGCTGGCCTAATGGTTAACCTTTCCTCCTTGGGTTAGGGCCTCTACCACCTGGTAGCAACCAACTACTCATTTGATTCCGGCTCAATGAGATGACGTAAGTCAACATAGACAATGCTACTGAATTCCTTAGACAACAGAGACACCTTAGATGACAAATATGACTCATTTCTGTCCAAACCTAAGAAAGTTGCACCATGCAAGCACCATGCAAGCACCTTGCAAGCACATCTCACAATATGAGTAAACATGAGCTTGTGCTGAGAGATCATTCTCTCACACTCACAGGTGTTTTTGGCTCATAGACTTTAGCATAGTGTAATTACTTGCTGCAATTATGGCCGGTAACATCATGTGTTGGGCACTTCTTTCTGATATGAAACACACCACCACAGAAGTGGTGATGTGTTTCTTCTTGGCAGTGTAGACAGTAGCTAGTGTGTGATTCCCATGGACTGTTTCTTCTTTCGTAAACAGTACGTCAGAAGGAACAGCAACACTGAACACAAGCTGGAGCGGCCCTGCCAGCGCCACCCAAAACGAGGCAACAGTATTCGGCATCAAATGACGGTCCTACAACAACCCCGAAGGGAAAGACAAAACAACCCTATCAGAGACCGCAGTACACCTACGCAGTGATAGGAAAACTGGAAGGACCGCCAGGAAACTACCCACTGCCGCCGAGATGAAGCACGCAGGTGGGAGACCAACAACGAAGCCACCAGTGCCCCCACAAGTGATGAGAACTCGAGACAAAAACCCTGAGATGCGAAGACTCGAGGGGAAAAACGAACCAGGCTCGTACTGGGCAGGACAAATTCGCAAAAAGGGGCGGAGCCGCAGGAAGACCCTAAGGAACGGACACCGAGCAAAGCAGCGACCCCCAACCAAGGCTGGCAAAGAACCAGAAGGAACAGCCGCCAGGGAACCAGGAACCCAAACCCAGCGAGCCTGGAAGGAACCAACCTGGGCAATCAGACAAACCCCGCCTGGGAGGAACCCTTCCCCCCTCCAGGACCCCCTGAAGAACCAACAAGGCCGAAAACTGAAGGCAACGAGAAGAATCCACCTGCCGAAAGAGCCGAACCGCAGTCACCGCAACAGCTAGGACCAAATGGCGACAAAAACTGAAGAGCCAGGGCCCAGGCAGAGGCCAACAAGGAAAATGAGCACCAAGAACCGAATTGCAAAACTCAAAGCAAAAAACAGCGACCCCGTAACTCGCAGGAGTAATGCAACCAGCTTCAGCAGGGAAGAACGATGCACGCGTCCCCGAGTTATATATGAGGAGAACCACTCAAGACGTGTACTGCACTAAAACTAAAATGTACGTTCTGGAAAAGGAACATAAAGAAAATCCATAGCCAGGACCTCAATCCTAGCACCTCCTGTTACAACAAAAAGGAACCATAGGGGCAGAAGTGGTCGATCGGAAAGCTACATCCACCCACAGACATAGCAACACAGAAGCAGGCAGTGACAGACAAGGAAAACTGAAAAACACTGGTCCAATACCAAACACTGGGGCAGTCCCGAATCAGGAAACTGAATATGTACAGAGGCCAACCAAGCACCATCAATATAGCTAATAAGCACCTACCAAGATACACAACAATGTGTAGTATAGAGGTAGGAAATATGGAATTAGGCAATGAAAAGACCCTAAATACGGTCCAAGCACCAGTAGCTAGGGACAAGAGAGTACAATGAATAGGACGAACGAAGAGGATCCAAGTAACAGCCAGTAATGAAAAGTACTCGACCAACGACATATACAGATGACCCAATGTAAATAAGGGAGCAGCCAGGCACTGAAGACAGGCAAGGAAGAAGAGTCCAGAGAGCAGAGCCCAAGTCAATGACTGAGTGTACAGACAGCAAGGATGGAGGAAACGAGGGAGAGCCCAGATATGGAGAAAAGATCCAGGTGCCAAAAGACTAAACAAAAGGCACCGAAAATTGGGGCTGCGCCCCACATTGTAACGAAGAACAAGACATACTGACAGAGTAAGGCCACAAAAAAACGCATGCAAAGTAGCCAAGCAAAACACACAACACATAACACCCCACCAAAAATCGAGAACCAGCGCCTGACTGACAGTCACCAGACTGTACACCACCTTAAAGACCGACACTGTAGACTGTAGATCCAGCAAATCGTAGATGCGCAGAGTAGCTCCTCACTGTTCCACGACGTCTGTGTCAACCTCCATGCCGGTGAATGACTCCTCCTTCAGCGACGTCCATTATATACATTCCATACTCGAGCGGCAAAAACCACACAAAATATTTTTCACCAGATGTTAGGTTGAAGGCGATGTCGCCTGGCCTATCCAGACTGACACCCATTCTTGTACTGGTCCATTACCTCATATGTTGCTTCGAGGTGTGAATTCTTCTCCTGCAGAAGCGGTCGTTGAACTGCACAGGACCAGGACTACTACCAAATCATCATCGCACAGCTCCACCATCATCCACGGCCTGCAGGTTCTATCACAACCCCCCAGCGCCGCCTCTCAAAGTTACCCAGGAGCGCTGCCATCACCGAGCCGTAGGTGTTATCCTCACGCCATCCGGCTCTACCCCGTACTTCCTCGGGAGACTATGGAACACTCCACTTCGTTAGCGCACGAAAGCTGATAGAGTTTATACTGTCTGGAGGCCAATACCTCTCCAGAACAGGGAAACACCTGAGTGCACCTCCACTCAGCCTGACCACTGGTAGCGAGTGAATCAGATCTCCCGCCCTCCTTGCAGGGCGCCCGACGTCATGCTATATCATGCCTGGGGCGCTACACCATTGGTCAACCTGGCCAAGCCCTCACCACTGACAAAACACACCTCACCTGATGATGTACCCAGCATGCACTAGGGTTCTCCTTGAGCAGGAAACTCTTCTCTCTCTCAAGATGTACCGCCATCTTGATGATGGAGTCGCTTCTATCCTCATCCCAAATAAACTTAAATCAAAAATTTTTCTAATGGCAGTATCTTGCTCCCTCTAAAGTGTTATATCTTGAGGATATCTTGAGATGATTTCGGGGCTTAGCGTCCCTGCGGACCGGTCCTCGACCAGGCCTCCTTTTTGTTACACACCCTAAGAAGCAGCCCGTAGCAGCTGTCTAACTACCAGGTACCTATTTAATGCTAGTTAACAGGAGCATCAGGGTGAAAGAAACTCTGCCCAATTGTTTCCGCCTCCATTGGGAATCAAACCCGGAACCTTAGGAATATGAATCCGAAGCGCTGTCCACTGAGTTATAAAATCAAATAAAACTTCGTCTGGTTATTTACCGAGTGGGAAGTATGACTCTTATAGGTGGGAATAGGAGAATATAGGCTAAACTCTGAAAAAGTGAACACTTTATTGACAAGTATATCACAGTTCCTTGGCACATTATGAAAGTTCTACTGTGTACATATTGTAAAGAACACACAAGTGCAACAGATATGATGAAAAAGTAATAAGAAAGCAATGAAAATGCATTGAAAAATGGATGAAATGACAACTCTAAGAGTCTTTAATCGCCTGCACGACCACCTCCGGGAGCCTCCTGTACGGCGAACATGTTGCCATGACAACACGGCCCATTTTCTCTACGTCGCTACAGCCAAAGTAAGTGGTTTTCAAATTACTTTTTTTTTTTTTTTTTACAAATTTTTTTGGGGGGAGGAACACTTCATTTTTGCCACACCACCAATTTGTCACAATATAAGCAGTACAGGACTGGGGTTAAGGTCCTCTCAGTCCAGAGTCCAGATACAATGTCCAGTAGTTGACTGAGAAAGTGTTTCAAGTATGATGTTGAGCCAAGAAGTATTCTCAAGATATGACCCAAAAACTATGCTGGAAATAAAAAAAATGCAAAAATCATGCACAATTCTGGCAGAAATATGAAATTTAAACTGATAATACCTGTACTGGTTCCGAGAGCTTCATGATTGGTTTCAAGTGAGGGAGGATGTGTTCCACAAATTCTTCTTTACTTGCATTTTCGGCTACTAACAAGATGACAGGAAGAACAAAAGGTACCATAGTCACATTGATACACTCTTTCATCAGGCAAGGGACAATTCTGAAACACATGATAAAATATAGAAATATTAAGAATACATGCATTTACTTATTGCTGAATTGAACACTACTTATTGTTTGGCTACTAAGTAGCTTCCCAATCCCACATTCTGGCAATGACCAAACTTTGAGAAACACACCAGGCCTATGAAGACCCACGAGAATCTACCAGGGAGCAGAATGAGACCCACTCATTAATATAAAGAAATGCTTGGAGGTAGAGATCAGTGCAGAACTGAACAAAAAACCAGCGTTGAATGTAATGAAAACGCCATTTTCTGGGTGAGACCCGGAGGCTCCCCGGAGCTTACTAGGCTGATATGCTAATGTCAGACTTTAGCATCAGTCATGTGTATGGAGTTCTGTGGGCCTACCGGGGACCACAAGCCAGAACCTGGCCCCCCCCAAGAGAGGCATGGGGGAGCAATGGCCTATAGAAACCCCCATGTGGTTGGAAGCATTCTGTGTCTGCCATTGACCGGGTCAGGCACCCAGAAAGGCAAGAATCCCTAAACAAACCCCTATTCAGGGGTAATTATTGCTACCACAAGCCGAACAAGTGGATAGAACCCCCCTAAAAGAAACGAGCAAATGATCATGACATCACACGTCGCTGTGCCACTGTCTGCACAGCACACCCTCCCCCAGAAGGGGAAGGGGGAGCCCAGACCCCTCATGCCGGCTATCCACCCTTCAGTTCTTAGGCTGGGTGTCGAAACAAGCGAAAAACCGCCCGACCGGAGGGAGGGAGGGATGCCGGGGAGCCTCTGAGTCTCATCCAGAAAATGGCGTTTCATTACATTCAACGCTGGTTTTCTGGGGGAGTCCCTTCAGCTCTCCAGAGCTAACTACCCACAGAGGAAAAACTTAGCGACTTACGTGGGAGGCGGTCGCTGCTCACTTCTCAACTCGAAGTCGAGACAACCGGCTGCAACCGCCGACCCAAAGCGATACAGGCCCGACTAGGCCCAGGGACTTTCACAAGGTAATGAGCAGCCAGGACCCTGTTCGACCGCCGAAAGCCCCGTGCTCGAATGTCAGCCCAGGACATGTTGCCAAAGACGGCAGCAAGAGCAGTGAACTTACGAACGTCATGGGAACGGGGATAGACCGCAGGCTGGCTAGCCTTAATTAATAACTCTGCAGACGACCTGGAAGATCCGCAACCGCGAACAGGGAACATGGGAAACCGGATCAACCCAAAGCATATCCCCGGACACATAAGCCGTGGCGTGCAAATAATGGCGAAGTCGCAACCGGACACAAAACATGATGTACCCCGGCCTAACCAACCAAGCATCAACAACCCAGGGACCCCTCCGGAAAACAGCAGTCTCATTCTTTGCCAGAAAAGGAGACGGCTGCAGACGAACAAAACCATCACGAAGACAGAAAGATCAGAAAACGCCGGAGGAAAGCATGAAGCTCCCCAACCCGACCCCAAGAGGCCAATGCCAACAGAAAAAGAGACTTGGAGAAAGAATCCTGAACCGAAGGGGCCACAACAAACCGAGGAGAAGAAAGAAAAGAGAGCACTCTGTCCAAAGACCAGGACACCTCAGTCTGCACATGAGCAGGCTGGAGGTGAAACAATGCACGAGACAGCTTGTGAAATGGTATAGAAGTAACATCAATACCGAAAGCAAGCTGAAGCGGCTCCACCAGCACCACACGATACGAGGCGATAGTGTTAGGCATAAGGTAACGGTCCTGAAACAACCAAGCACAGCACGAAGCACAACGACGAAGATGCAAAAAAAGATCTGGAGGGACCGTCAGGAGACTTCATACTGCCACCGAGACAAAACTTGCAGGTGGGACACTAACAACGAAGCCACCTGATCACTATAGAGATGATGATAAACTCGAGACAAAAAGACCATACGCGAAGACTCGAGGAGAAGATGGAACCAGCCACGTGACGCTCTGGGTTGATCTGTTGGAAGAGGCGGAGCTGCAGGAAAACCTCCGGGTTCGGACACCATGCAAGCAACGCCTGTAACCACAGCTGGGCTGGCCACCAAGGGGACCAAGAGGACTACTCTCCCCTGGTAAGTCTCCAAGTGAGTCAGGACCCGAAGCAACAGCTGAACCAGGGAAAAGAGGTACAGGAACCCCCCACCTCAACCAGTCTTGCTGAAAGGCATCGACCCCAATGGCCTCAAAATCGGGGAAGGGCGCCACATACTGGGGAAGGAGCCGCGACCACGCCCCGACGAAGAGGTCCACCTCGGGGCGCCCGAACATCTGGCAGAGCCAACGGAAGGAGTCGGTGTCGACAGTCCATTCCGTGGAGAGGGAAACGAAACAAGACAGGGTATCGGCCAAGATGGTGGACACTCCCCGCACGTGAACCGCCAGGAGAGCCAAACCCTGAGAACTCAGAAGATGAGTCACCCAAAGCGACCAGCGCCAAAGAGCCAAAGACCGCATCGAACCCCCTCGGATCAGGCAATGAACTACCGGGAAGCAGTAAGAATGGAGACGGATTATCTATACGCAGGCGACCCGAACCCTCCGAAGCGCAAATCACACCACTGCAGAATCCCACACAATGCTGTGGGCTCGACAGAAGGACGGACTCCACCATCCCTGGCCAGCCTGGTGAGCACTGGTCACAAAGCTCCAGCCGAGAGATGACGCGTCTGTGAACACATCGAGCGAGGGCTCGAGCAGGCGCCAAGGCACTGAACCCCGAAAAACCCGAAGAGGAAGCCGGCGATGCAGCAGCCAACGCAAGGCCCCTGGGGGTCGAACCCAGTGATCGTGAGAGAGGCGGAAGGGACGTCCCCGAAGGAACCAGAACAGCCGACGAAGCTAAACCTGACCCAGCGGGTAGACCAACATCGCAAAGTTTAGACTCCCGCACAGCCCCTCGAGCAACCGCCGAGTGACCTAAAGGCCCACCAAAACAGACGAAGGCAGGATCACAGACGTAGGAGAGATTCAGGAGGAAGAGACAAGGAAGCGGTTCGAGAGTCCCCACACAAGACCCAGCCATGTCCGAACCTGGGAGGGAACCAGTTAGGACTTCCTCCAGTTTACCAAGAACCCAATCCCGGCAAGCTGGAGAGAACCAAATCCCTGGCTAGCAGACAATTGGACCGGCTGGGAGCCCAAACCAGCCAGTCGTCAAGGTAGGCCAACACCCGAACACCTAAAATACGCAGACAAGCCACGACGACCCGCATAAGGCATGTTGAACACACGAGGTGCCAGATTCAACCTGAACAAGAGACATCAAAAGCAGTAACCTTGATGCCCACAACAAAACCAAGTCAGTCCCTGAAACCCGGATGAATTGGGACGTGCCAATAAGCGTCCCTGAGGTCCAAGGACACCATCCAAGAACGGCTCCAATAGGAGCCGAATTTGAGACAGCATCGTCATCTGAAAGGAGGGGCAATGAACCCAGGGGTTCAGACGGGACAAGTCCAGAATGAACCTCAGGTCCACACAGTCCCATTTCAGCACTGGAAAAAGACGGGAAACCCACCTGAGGGACGACGACATTTCGACGACGCCCAAGCAACTGTGGGAGAACTCAGGAAGAACTGTGCCCTGAGGTACACAGCTTCTCACTGCATTTGGTCTTGATCTTATTTGCTTGACTGTTCCTCTTTGCACTCTGTTTGACAAAGTTGAAAATCCAGTGCCCTATTTTACACGTTATTTCTACTTGTCTCATTTTAGGGGCTATCACTCCATGCTCACATTAATTGAACGAACATAACAATGAAGGTAACTGTAGAAGGCCTATTGGCCCATACACGGCAGCTCTTATTTATATCCACCCAAAGGCCTTTGCAAAGTCTGTGAATACATTTTGCATTTTGTTTCTCTTCTAATGTTTCCATGATTTTGTCATAGTGGTTGAGCAACAATGAAAGACAGGATCTTCCCACTCTAGATACATGTTGACCTGGGTTGTGAAGTTCATTGTCTTCCATAGAAATGGAGAGTTGATTCTTAATCACTCTTTAAAAAACTTATATTATGTGCAAGCAATGAGTCACAATAACATGGCTGAAGTGTTGATTCAAAACCCACATGACTGAAAATGGAAAAATGACAACGTTTCAGTCCATGCTCAACCATTATCAAGTTATCTAATGACTTGATATGGTCCAGGACAAACCGAAACGTCATCGATTCTGCATTTTCAGATTTCATTATGCGTGATGTTAGTACAACTGGTTTATAATTTTTTCCCAAAGCTTTACTACCTCCCTTGTGTAGCAGAGCTATATTTGCTGATATGCTGATAGAAGTGCTGCTGGTATCCAGGCTCTTTCTCCATATTATACCAAACGCTTGTGCAACTGGTAATTTACATTTCTTTATGAATATTGAATTCCATGAGTCAGGACATGGGGCTCAGTGCATGGGCATGGTGTCAATTTCTCTTTCAAAGTCTTCTGTGTTTATGTTAATATTAGTTATATTGGCATGGGTTTGGGTGTCATTCATAAAGAAGCTGTCCAGATCTTCAACTTTCATGTTGTTTATTGGGGAGCTAAACATAGCCTCACACTGGCCTTTAAGGATTTCCCAAATTTCTTTGTCATCTTTTTTTTTTTTTTTTTTTTTTTTTTTTTGAGATATATACAAGAGTTGTTACATTCTTGTAGAGCCATTAGTACGCGTAGCGTTTCGGGCAAGTCCTTAATCCTATGGTCCCTGGAATACGATCCCCTGCCGCGAAGAATCGTTTTTTCATCCAAGTACACATTTTACTGTTGCGTTAAACAGAGGCTACAGTTAAGGAATTGCGCCCATTAAATCCTCCCCGGCCAGGATACGAAACCATGACATAGCACTCGCGGAACGCCAGGCGAGTGTCTTACCACTACACCACGGAGACTGCTGCTGGTATCCAGCAGCATCTTGTGTGTACGAACCTTCATTTGTATGTATAGGTCCAATACTGGTGGAGGTTATTATTTTGATTTTGCATGTGTGAAAAAATATTTTGGATTTTCCTATATTTCCTGTATAACTTTTTGTTCCAATTTCAATTCCTCAGACTGATATGATCACTTAACCGTCTGCTCAATTTCTTCAATCTCGCTCCTTAGATTTCCTTTTTTTCTTGTGAAATTCGTGTCTGCTTAACCCTTCAATTGCGCATCGCATCATATGATGCTTTGACCGACTTGCAGTAAATTGCGCATCGCATCATGTGATGCTTTGGAGTACTACGCAAGATTTAAACGGCCCGCGGATACACGGGGTCACCACACTTTCATCAGGGCTCTTGTAAACAGATGCCATTTTTAAAAAAAATCATGGGCCAAACTCCCGGGTGTTAGGGGCCTCAGTATTGAGTGAGCTACCAAGCCTGACGCACGCAGCATGAGCTCACAGCACTGCTGTTCAGCTTGTGACCACAGCATCGCCTAAAAACCAGCGTTGAATGTAATGAAACGCCATTTTCTGGGTGAGACCCGGAGGCTCCCCGGAGCTTTACCGGCTGATATGCTAATGTCAGACTTTGGCATCAGTCATGTGTATGGAGTTCTAGGGCCTACCGGGGACCACGAGCCAGAACCTGGCCCCCTCAGAGAGGCAAGGGGAGCAATGGCCTATAGAAACCCCCGTGTGGTTGGAAGCATTCTATGTCTGCCATCGACCGGGTCAAGCATCCAGAAAGGTAAGCATTCCAAAACAAACCCCTATTCTGGTGAAAATTGCTACCTAAGCCGAACTAGTGAATAGAACTCTTCAACAGAAAACACGGAAACTAGTATGACGTCATACGTCACCGCGCCGCTGTCTGCGCAGCTCCCCCCTCCCCGGGAGGGGGAAGGGGGAGCCCCAGACCTCCCACGCCGGCTATCCACCCATCAGTTCTGAGGCTGGATGTCAAAACACGCGAAAAACGCCGACCGGAGGGAGGGAGGGTTGCCGGGGAGCCTCCGGGTCTCACCCAGAAAATGGCGTTTCATTACATTCAACGCTGGTTTTCTGGGGGGAGCCCCGTCGGCTCCCCGGAGCTAACTACCCACAGAGGAAGGTCAAAGGGACAAAACCGGGAGGCGGACACCACGCACCCCCCAAGGAGGCGAGACAACCGGCAGCAAACGCCAACCCAAGGCGCCACAGCCCCGAAAATCCCGGGAACAACACGAGAACCACGAGCAGCAAGGCCCCTGCACGAACACCAAAAATCCATGCCCGAAAGACTGCAAGGCCACGTCGCCCAGACGGCAGCGAGAGCAGCGAAGCCACGAACGCCACAGGCATGAGGGAAGAACACAGGCAGCTTAGCCAAGAACACGGCTGACCACCCGGGACACCATCACCCGCGAACCGGGAAGAACAGAACCGGATCAACGCAAAACGCGCTCCGGACCCAAACGCCGTGGCACGCAAACAACAGCAGAGGGCCGCCACTGAACACAAAAACGACACACCCCCGGCCCGACCAACAAAGCACCAACAAACCCTGGACCCCTCCAGAATGCAGCAGCCCCACCCCGCGCCAGAAAAGATGGAGACTGCTGCCATCAAACAACCAAAACGCTAAAACCGAAGGAGCAAGAAAACACAGCGAACCGACCCCCAGAGGCAAAGGCCCAAAGGAAAGAGCCGACGAAAAAACACACCGGAACCGAAGGGGCACTACCAACCGAGGAGAAGACAGAGCACGCTGACCAGAGACCAGGATGGTGCAAGCGGCGCACGAACAGGCCGGAGGTGAAATGACGCACAAGACAGCTGACTAACGGTGCAGAAGCAACACCAAGACCGAAAGCAAGCTGAAGCGGCTCCGCCTGCGCCGCACGAAAAGAGGCGACAGTATGTGGCAAGACGACGGCCCCCAACCCCCACTAGAAAACCAAGCCGAGAGTAAACCAAGCCAACAAGAAGGACCCACCGAAGAAGGGACAGGAAAAGGAAGGACCGCCAAAATACCCCATACTGCCGCCAAGAAGCACGCAGGTGGGACACCTACCACGAAGCCACCCGACCACCAACCGGAGGCGAGACCACGAGGCAGAACATAAGCAGCCCCGACAAGGCCCCCCCGAGCCCAGGAAAAAGGCGGAGCCGCGAGAAGATCTCGGGCGCGACCACCGAAACCCAGGCGGCACAAGGAGATGGAACGTCTGCCGAACAGAAAAACTCCGAAGCATGCAAGCCCGCCAGGAGTTCAGAAACGACGGGTCCGACGCGAGACATCGCAAGAACCCCCCCAAAAAAAATAAAAACAACAACAACCGGCAGGGCAAGCTAGGAAAACCAAAGAAGGCGGAAGGGTCGCCGCCAGAACAGGACCCGAACCAAGGGGCCGAACAACTGCAACAGACCGAGACAAAGAAGCACATCACAGGACACAGGCTGACCAACGCCTAAGAACACACGCAGAACATTCCTGCTGCAGAAGAGGCAGGAAGAAAGAGCAGAAGCACAAAAAAAAAAAACCAGGAGAACAACCAGGGGTGGACAATCAGGCAGGGACAAAAACCCCACGCAATCCCCAGGCACAAAACGGCAGCAAAGCGCCACTCCACAACCGGACACAGGAACAAGGACACGCCACCGTGAAACACGGTACCAATGCTCACGTGCAGCAGCAGCAGCAACAGGCACCACTGCAACATGCAACATGTAAATAGCAACTCCCCTCTGCAAAGGCAGAGAACGGAGCAGGCAGACCCCAGACAGGGCCAACGGAGACACGACAAAACCCTGCAGGCCCAGAAACCTGCACCAGGCGACCGACGGCGGAGAAACCCGCTCGATACCTGCTGGATGAGGTACTGGGAGCTCTTTTACACCTCAAGCCCGGCCCAAGGTCAGGCCAGACCGGCCAGAGGATGGCCCACCAGGCAGCTGCTAGGAGCAGTCCACCGGCCCACATACCCCCACAACCAGGACGGGCCGGAACTGCCATACGAAAACAGGCCAGTGCGCCCTGGAAGTCCACGGACGAACCAGCAAGAAGGCTTATGCTCGCAAGTAGGTCGTGTAACAAGCACAGACCACTGATGGTAATACAGTGTTCCCCAAAAGTGCCAATAGCACCACTGCACTCCACTGGTACTATCCCGCAAGTTCTACCAGATAGGCGGGACCCAAGAGCCAGAGCTCAAATCCTGCAAGCACAGCCAGGAGCCTCACCAGGTGAGTACAGAACCAACCCTACAACCCCCACACCTCACATTAAAAAAGGAGGGTCCCCTGAACGACTGTAGCATGGGTTGGACATGCACAGAGGGGGACAGGAAGGGGTGATAAAGGGACAGTCACTGGTGTGCGAACGGTCTCAGTCGTACAAAATTATACCTAAATAAAGACAGGTATATGAACACCGCCGCATCCAGCGCCCGGCCAAAAGACGCCAGACCGCAGAAACTCACCTGGCGAATGGTGGCTCGAACTTGACACGACTCAACCGTGCCCAGAAGAACTTGGGAGCACCGCCAGGTGAAGACGCCAGAGCCGGACCCGCAGGAGAACAGGGAGAGGCGAAGGAGGCGGTCCACACCCATGACACAGAAAACCGCGGTGTCCTCCCCACAACTGGGAACCAGGACACCCCTGGCGCAAAGGGGCACATACCGCAGCCAGGGAGAAGAACGAGAGGCGAAGCACTGTAGCAAAAAAGGGCGCAAAACCCCAGCACTGAACCATCGCCCAGACCAAAACAAACTCCACGGCGCATGCGCATAACACGCTGGCCGAACCGCACACCCTCCCTGCGGGAAGGCGCCAGCCAGGACTATTGCACGAGAAAAAGAGCCAAAAGAGGAAGCAGGAACAAGAAAACCGGCCAAAGAAGCAAAGAGCCCAAAAAAAGGGAACCCAAACGGGCGACAAGTAGCCCAAACGGGCGACAAGTAGCCCAAACGGCCGACAAGTAGCCCAAACGGCGACAAGTAGCCCAACCGGGCGACAAGTAGCCCAACAGGGCGACAAGTAGCCCAACAGGGCGACAAGTAGCCCAACAGGGCGACAAGTAGCCCAACAGGGCGACAAGTAGCCCAACAGGGCGACAAGTAGCCCAACAGGGCGACAAGTACTAGGAGCCGACAGACGTTCCAATAATGCGGGAAGTAGCGAAAAACCTTCCCGTACCCTCGAGAACACAGAAGCCAACACTAGTCCCGAAGGCACACGAAGGCGCAGGCGCACCCGAGATCAAAAGTCACGCAGAACCCCATCGAACGGGGAAACATGACAAAAACACCGTCCCAAAAAGCGGGGGAGGAAACATCCACCCACAGGACGGAACCAACCGACTCAAAGGCCAAGGAACCGAGCCCGGGGAGGGGCCGACGTCCAACAGCACGTACGGCGAGTGGGGAGGAAAAACCCCACTCCGCGTAACCACAAGCCCCGCCTAGAGGGGGATAAAACCCCCCACGGGGTCTAACGGGGCCAAGGCCCCCCAAGTCAGCCCCTCCCCAGCCCCGGGAACCTACACGACAGGCCCCGGGGCCGAGCCGTTCCCCCAAAGCCCCGGCCGTACCAGAAAACCGGGGCAGCCGTGAAAACACTAAGGAAGGGAGCCCACTGGCAGACTCATACAACACGGCTGGAGGAACAGGCCCAAATGCCCCCGTCACTACCCCGGAAGGGGAATTCCCCGAGACTGCCCGAGTCTCAACACCACCAAACACCCCGCCCTGAACCTACAGACGGTAAGGAACCGGATGCAGGCAGGAAGGGTGAACCAGGGGAAAAACGAAATACAACGGGGCAGCCCCGGGGCTCCCGGGGAGGAAACCACGAGAACGTTGCCACCACCAAGGCTCAAGTGCAACGCCCCTGCTGCCCGCACCCGCTTTGTTAGCACAACTGGGTAACCGAGCCACAACGAGCAACCAAACTCGCAGGACACCGGGTCGAAGGTGTCACCGACCCCACAGGCAGCAGACGGAGGCAAAACAGAGAGTCACCCAGAGACAAAAGGTGAGAGCAACCCTCAAACTCGCTGGAAGCGAGGGGGGGGCTCTGGGGTCACATCCATCGGACCCGCGCGCCCCCAGGGGTTTCCCAGGGTCCCGAGCGTTTACTTTAAGAGGACTCGCGCTCAGGTAATCCCAGGCAGGGTACTGCTAACCGGCACCCAAGCTACCAAACAACTTTCTAAGAGCTGAACCCCCGGGACGTGTACACTCACGGGGACCTAGCAGGGGGTACCACCAGAAATACTCAGAACACAAGGGACACAAGGGGCAAGAACGAAGGCAGACCCCCCACCAGGTATATAAACAAAAGAAAAGAAAACCCCGCAAGAGGACAGCGTACCCAAGCGGAACAGAGCCGGCCGCTATGATTGGTAAAGACAAGCTGCACAGTACCCCGCGCCCCACCAGTGCAAACACTGCCCCTTACTCTAAGGCGAACAAGGGAGACAGAACACCCGAGCACACAAAGAGCGGCCGAAAACCAAGCGGTAAACGGCCAAGCAGGGGCAGGACCCAAGGAACTTGTGGAAGGTGGCCCCAAGCCCCAAGGGCAGTACTTACAGGGCACCTAGGGAAGGGAACCCTAGGCGCATGCAGCCCGAGTACTGAAGAATCACACCCGGCTCACGCACCACCTAGAAAACAGACACCACACTCTAGGTACAGTGCTGAAACAACCACTGGAGCCGGAGCACATAACCATTGCCTATAGCATCAGCCGAAGAACTGATGGGTGGATAGCCGGCGTGGGAGGTCTGGGGCTCCCCCTTCCCCCTCCCGGGGAGGGGGGAGCTGCGCAGACAGCGGCGCGGTGACGTATGACGTCATACTAGTTTCCGTGTTTTCTGTTGAAGAGTTCTATTCACTAGTTCGGCTTAGGTAGCAATTTTCACCAGAATAGGGGTTTGTTTTGGAATGCTTACCTTTCTGGATGCTTGACCCGGTCGATGGCAGACATAGAATGCTTCCAACCACACGGGGGTTTCTATAGGCCATTGCTCCCCTTGCCTCTCTGAGGGGGCCAGGTTCTGGCTCGTGGTCCCCGGTAGGCCCTAGAACTCCATACACATGACTGATGCCAAAGTCTGACATTAGCATATCAGCCGGTAAAGCTCCGGGGAGCCGACGGGGCTCCCCCCAGAAATGCCATAATATACTTGTTCATGCTATTATGTAGCGATGATATTATTACAGAAGACCCCTGACTGTGATAAAACTGACCAGGGTTCTGATAATAGCAGGATTGTGGTGATATTTGGCGCTGTGCGCCATGGAGGGAGGAGTAATGCTGTGGGAGGGAGGATGGTGGCGTTGTCTTTTGAGTGTGTGTGGCCACCTTTTATTAACTGCACTCACCATACCAGCTTAGTGGTTCGCTATGGTGAACACAAATGTAGATACTTATATATAACGTGTGTATAGTGTGAGATAACAGCGAGAGTAGGAGGTTGGGAGCCGCCATTTTGGTGAGGGAGGAGCGTCGTCTGCAGGACTTTTATGTTGTTTACTGATGACCACGATGGTCTTTGGGCACCATACCAGTTTACTTGTACAAGTATGGTGAATAAAACAGGTAGATATTTATATATAATGTGTGTATATAGTGTAATAACACCACAAACAGTATTGTTGTAGGAGAAATATTAGTGCGTCTGGCCTTGAGGGCGGCCGCCACCAGCTGACTGTGTGAGTAGCTACGTCTCTCTGCCTTTACTCACCATACAAGCTTAGATGTACAGTTATGGTGAACAAAACATGTAAATACTTAGTGTAATAACCGACAAAGTATTTGTTCACTGTTTGATGAACATAATTGAATCAACAATATGCACACCATATTTTTGAGTACAGCGATGATTCACTCATTTTATTATATAAATATCACACTACACACTATTGAATAATATTACAGCAAAAAAACTACGAAAAATCAATCAGAGACATTGAAATAATTAGGTAATTATCTCTTTGTGGAAACTCTGGCCTGACAGCTGGCGATCAACAGACCGCCTGGGACACACGCTCAGTCAGCGCCTGATTTTTGTCACACTTCCCAGCCCTATAGTGGGCAATATATGCCACTTACGATTTTTTTATTATTTTTCCCATGATCAGTGAACACAAATTAACAGGTTAGGATGAATTTTTTTTTTTTTTTTTTTTTTTTTTTTTTTTTTTTTTTTTTTTTTTTTTTTGGTATGCGCCTGTGGGTGTCAAATGGTATATAGCTATGCGCCATTTAAGGGTTAAGCATTTCCGTGATTTTTTATTTCTCTTGTAGTCGTCTATATTCTCTTTCTAGAGTGGTCCTCTTTCTGACCTCACAGGCACATGCTTGGAGTAGATTTTGTAAGCTTTCGAACTGCCATGTACAGCCAGAGCCTGCTTGGCCTTTTGAACGTGTCGGCTCAATTTCCAGTGTCCCCTTCGGTCTGTGATAATTTTCTTATGTGTTTTTAGTGTCTCTTGCTTCCAGTTGTAGGGTGGAAGAGCTTCATACTCACTTCCAGAAGTGGGGATTTTGTCTGTTTGGCCCTTGTAAAACTTTATTCATTTGCTGGTGCCTTTCTGGTGAAGTCTAAGTCAGCTGGCTTCTGGAGGGTCCATTGATTATGATGCCTGTTTGGCTCAGCTGGGGGTGCAGCATGTGTTATATCCAGTGACAGTTCTCCACTGCTACCTTCAGGGCACCAATTCAGTCTCTGTGAATACCTTGTGTGTTGATTTTGTCTCCTTGGCTCTCTCTGTTTCAAGACTCATATTTCATTTGTCATGTGCAGTGTTATTACCTCTGGCCCAACCCATCCTACTAATAGAACGTCACATTTTGACATACTCTACATAAGGCCAAAAATTGTCTTACTAGAAAATGGTAGCGGCTTGCAAAATTGACATACTGTCCCATTTCTGTTTTTTGTTCTCTGATAGGTTAGTATAAGGGGACTTTAGTACGATAATTTATTGACATTGGGGAAACCCTTGGAGGACGGCTTGTCTAGCCAGCCTATGGCCTTCCCTTGCAACCATGACATTAGGAAATACGCATCACTCTCAGCAATGTTTGCGAACATGTCCTGGGCTGATATTTGGACATGAGGGTTTTGGGCATTAAACAGGGTTCTGGAGCCCAGTATCTTGTGCCTGTGCCCAGGCCCCAGCACCCTTGAGTGTGGCTTTGGGTTGTCTATCTTTTCCAGGTGTCTCTTCTTTACCCTTACTCCTGTTATCTTGAGATTATCTTGAGATGATTTCGGGTTTTTTTAGTGTCCTCGCGGCCTGGTCCTCGACCAGGCCTCCACCCCCAGAAAGCAGGCCGTGACAGCTGACTAACACCCAGGTACCTATTTTACTGCTAGGTAACAGGGGCATAGGGTGAAAGAAACTCTGCCCATTGTTTCTCGCCGGCGCCCGGGATCGAACCTGGGACCACTGGATCACAAATCCAGCATGCTGTCCGCTCAGCGAATCGGCTCCCTGTGGTTCTACCTCCTCCCTGGTTGGTGCCTCTTTGCTTTTCTTCTCTGTAGGTAGTTACATTTAGAGAACCAAAAGGGGCTGCCCAAGAAAACAAGCGTTGAATGTAAAGAAATGCCAATTTCTGCACTAGTCCCGGTCGATCCCTGACACCCTCCCTCCCTCCAGGTCATCAAGGAGTTGGGTACATATACCATAGACCTGACGGTGCAGGAGCTAGCTGACTGTGTACTGCCTCCCCCCCTTAACTCCCACCAAATGAGAAGGGGAGGTGGGGTGAACAAGCTGGCACAAGTTTCAAGATATTTCAATCATTTGTTTACACCGGTGGGGGAGTTCTGTCGATGATTCTTGAGGTTATGGTCTTGTTAAAAGCCAGGAGTGGTCTGTTTTGTTTCAGTGACTTTCTGGGTGCCTTCCCTGGTTGTGGCATGAATAAAC